>NC_081405.1:251988080-252314330 GCF_030272615.1 Cryptomeria japonica
AAAATCAGAATGGGCTTACTTACAGTCCTGGTGTTTATGGTAATAGCATTCCAGACACAGTGCACTGAAGCAGTTAGCAAGGATGGAACCGTTCTACTTTCTCTTCTCAACAAGTTCACTGCACCTCCCAACTTTTTCAGTAGCTGGAACTCCTCGGACAAGTACCCCTGCCACTGGAAAGGAGTCACCTGCCATCCTCATCACACGGTGAGTGCACTTGATCTTTCTCAAACCAATCTCTCTGGAACACTGTCTTCTGCTATCTGTGCGTTACACAATTTGAAAGAACTCTACATGGGCTCTAACAATCTCTCTGGCACTATTCCTCCTGAGCTAGGAAATTGTACGCAGTTAGAATTTTTAGATCTCTCAAGCAATAATCTCCACGGGCAAATCCCTGTCCAACTGGGTAGCATAAAAAATCTAAGATTTCTGTCGCTTTATGATAATTTCCTCAACGGAAGCATTCCGCTCTCCATTTTTGGGCTTCGCCAGCTGGAGGTGATTTATTTGGTTATCAATAATTTGACTGGAGATATCCCGTCAAATGTTGGGAATCTCACCTACCTCTCCAAATTATGGTTGGGAGAAAATTCCTTAGTTGGAGAGATACCCTCCTCCATTGCCAATTGTGAGCATCTAACAGAGATTTTTTTTCACAGGAATCAGCTAGTTGGGGAGTTGCCACAATCTCTAGGCCGGCTTTCAAAATTACAAAAACTGTATGTTACTTCCAATAATCTTGGAGGCCAGATCCCCAAATCACTTGGTAACTGTACAAATCTCATTGAAGTTGAACTGTCCAACAACTCTTTCAGTGGAGAAATTCCTCCCGAGTTGGGTCGACTGGGGAGTTTAGAAATTTTGTCTCTTTCCAGAAACGGTCTCACCGGAATCATTCCTCTAGAGATTGTTCAATGTCAGAGCTTGTGGAATCTGAGTTTAGGACACAACAATCTAAGTGGCGTTATTCCTTGGTGATTAACATTGCAACAGTTGGATACAACATACTTTTGTATTTGGTATTTTGCAGCTCATCTCATGATTAGAATATTTGTCTAGCGAGAGTTTAGAATTCAGGGTATTATATTGTAATCTACACTTAAAAGTGATTAGTTATCTTAAAATTTACATTATCTGCAGTTTTATAATGTTGAGAATTTTGTGCAGGACTTAATGGGGAGTAGATTCTTTATAATTAAAATAGAAAAACAATATATATTTTGTTTTTAAAATTTCTTTCTATATTTTAATATTTATTTATTGATTTATTATGATTTTTTATTATTATACATGAATATTTTGGAAAATGGAAGAGATTTGTATAAATGTTTTTGTTAAATGATTATACAAATATTTATAATCATATAGAAATATTAAAGCAAGTGTTCATATTTTGAAGTTAAAAGATGAGAGCATTCTTTTGACAAGTTTTTTAAGTTATGGCACTCATTTAATATTTTATGATATTTAGAGAGCAATGAATAATCTTAACTATTAAAAAGATGATATTTGTTGAAATATCAATGTTGTGTAGGTTTATTGTTGTGATATTTGACCTTGTTTAATTATTTCACATCAATTTAATCTCGCGTCTACATCAAAGGATCTTGATGTCTCTTCAACTAGATGTGTAAAAGAATATAAGATGCTACCATGTGTATCCCTCAAACAATTAACATTCATGTCCTTGTACTTATGTTTTTTAGATATGTGAAGTGATACAATTCAACCTTAATAACGAATTTGATAAATTATTGATTATCATTGTGAATACACAAAGCAATAACACAATTATATCAAAATCTTCTTGATTAAAAAAATAAAAAATTTATCCACACAAATTTCTCTAGACTTATTTTTATTGTTTCTACAATTTTGTTTTGTTCTCTTCCATGTAAAAATGAAGTCAGAGTGGAAGACACCATTTATAAAATGTTACAATTAGTAAAAATTCTATTAAAAAGGCATCTGGTCAAACAAAAAAATGAAATTATTAGAAGAAAGATCTAAATTGGCTGAGCGAAAATAAGTTGGAAGAAAGAATACCATGGAGTCTTGGGCACTTAAAAAATCTGAGCTCCATTGACTTGTCTGTGAATCAACTGAATGGTAGCCTTCCTACAGAATTAGGACAACTTTCAAAGCTACAGCGGTTGAACCTTTCCTCTAGTGCTCTGACTAGCTCACTTCATCAAGAGCCAGGTAAAAAAATTCTCTTGTATTTGCTTGATTCGAGTTTTAATTCAGTCAATGGTTCTCTACCAGACCAATTAGTCAGTCTTGAGAAATTGTAGCATCTAATTTTACAAGAAAATCTAGAGAGAATGGATTTGTCATCAAATAATCTCTCTGGCAGCATTCTCAGTTTGTTTCTTGTTATGCAAAAAGGCATCTACAATGACATTAAGTGTCTTTAAACAAAAATCTAATTTTTGAAAAAAATTGACATGCAAATGACAGGTAAATGCATGAAATATGCCATGTTTCAGCTTTTGTTTACAAATGATTCTTTTCTATTATAAGATATCTCTCGACATATTTTACATATATTTTTAAATATAGGTATACTAGTAGTAAACATTTTGAGTAATCAACTCAGTGGATGCACACCCAAGTCATGGTTGAAGTTATAGGGATGATTATCCTCAACATCATTTAATGATAATCCATTCTTTTTTTATTAAGGGGTAAACGCTTTTAATCCAAAGCTATGAACTGATGGGATTTGAACCTTGATGGAAAGAATAACAACACAACAACTTAACCATAGAAATTATAAGTTAAAAAATTGTGATTTAAATTTACAAAAGGAAAACAACATTCAAAAAAAAGATATTAAAAAGTCACATATATTCAATATTTTAGGCATTGATAATAGTAATTATCTTTACAACTTCAAAAGTTTGTACTTGTTGAACTAGTAATGGTGTTGGTTTATTATATTTTTTATATGATCATGTCCAAATTACTTCATGCCATTGTAGTTTTACGTTTATATTGAATGAACTTGCTCATTCTTTTCTGTGTGCAAAGCAATATGAGATGCTACCTAGTCTTTAAAACCATTATTATTTTTGTCCTTGTACTTCTATCTTTAAGATATATGATGCAATGACATTCAATCCGAGTAATGACTTAATCATGTATGCTAATGATTTTATTATTTCTTTAATGATTTGTATTTGACAATGCAACATTTAGATCAAAGTTTTCTCAATTGATAGATATTTTTTCTCATATTATTTTTTTTATATATCAAATTTGATTGTATTTGCAAACATTATTTATAAATCGTTGCAATTAGTAAATAAATATATTAAAACAATGTCTTTCCAGTTATAATGTAGAGATTATTACATTTTAGAAAGATCTATAGTGGTACAATTCAATCGATATACTTGCATTTACACTTAGAAACTAACACTTTTTTATTTGTATATATTAGTTATCAATCATTTGAGAGAGGTCTATGTGAGTGTGAACAAATTGTTAGCATATATTATTCATGATTATCGAATAGGAAAATGGGTTCAAACAAACATGATATCATAAAGTGAACCACAAAAGATAAATATTATGAAAATAACATCCCAATAAAGTTGTCAAAACGAAGTGCATAATGAAATGAACAAAATCAAGCTCAAAATGAAACCAAATTCATAGCACTACTTTAATGGTGCTTCATTATTTCTTCTTTTTCCTCTAATTGATGTTACTCTCAAGTAGACGTGTGCACAAATCTTATAAGAAAAAGAAATTCAACAACATGAACATGAGTATAATCAAAAGATTGTGGTTGTAGGAATGAGAAATGAGAGTCCAATTTATAGATTTTTGAAATTTGTTTGTCAATTGACAAATGAGATATCTTGTAAGGATGAGTTAAGTGACGGTAAATGGGAAATTTGCATTTTCAATTGGAGGAGAAAATAGAAATGAGGAAGAGTTAAGTGAAATTAAATATTGCAAATATTTATTTTCAAAAAAATATGCCATTTAAAAGTGGAGGAAAGGAGTAGTGATGAATAAGTGGAGAAAGAGATGAGTTAAAATGGAAAGCGAGAAGAGTTAAGTGGGGAGATAAATTAACAAGTGGGAGTGGGAAGTGGAGAGGAAAGTGGAAGGTAAAAGAGTTAGAAGTGGAGACAAATTAGAATGAAAAGTAGATAAGTGAAGTGAATTATTAAATATTACTTATTAATCCCTTCACATGTTAGTTAATTACACAATTAACTAAAATAAATTTATTTAATTGTAAGAAAGATAAAAAGGGAAATAAATAAATAAATTTATTTATTTATCAAAGGGAAAATATTGGGATAGAGGTGAAATAATTAAATAATTAATTTCCCTATGATAGATTAATCCCAAGACGACAAAGTGATTAGATAATTGACAAAATAATTTTTTAGATAGATGAAAACTTGATAGAATATGATCCAATTGGAAAAATAATAATAATTAATTAAAAAATCAATGTTGTTTAATTATCAAGAGAAAGACACAATGTCGACAAATGATAAAGATGAAATGACCAACAAGAAGACATGTTTATAAAAAGCATAGTTGCAGGTGGTAAGCAATTTTTAGTTTCTACATTTTGCCCCTCTTTGAGAAAATGTGATTCAGAGTGTTGTTTCAAAGAAAAATCAAGAAAAAGCACATTTAAAGATGCCCCAGACATAATATGTTACAAGGATTCCCACTCAGAAAATTTGGTGAAAAGCCATAACACAAGGCTAATTTATCAAAAATAATGCTAGAATTCAAAAATGCAAATGAAAGTGAAATCAAAAGTCAAACGAGCAAGATACAAGTTCCAGATTTATAGTTTGTGTATTAGAGCACAAGACCAAGAGTACTGACTAAAGAAGTGTTAGTAAGAGGTAGAACTAGATGGAGAGTAGATAGTAATGGTGAAACCTTTCTTTCATAAGTGTACTTTATCTTTACAGAGCATTGTTTAATATAGCAAATGAATCTGTCACACCATGACATATAAGGCTAGAGTGATAATGTGACTACTTTATACAAAAAAGACACATTATAGACAAGGAAAGTTTCAATCCATATTGAAATAGTTATACGTTAAGGGTTGAGGTATGTGTAATATTCAGAAAATGAACATGCCAATACAGACACCAAAAACACACTTGCCCTAGAATGTCATGAAAACATTGCACAAATAGAAGACAAAAAATTGACCATGAACCATCTTGGCCACTCTAATCACTTGTGGATATCCTTAGTAGCATAGTAACATGACCAAAGATAAATAAATGAAAGATAAGACTCATTGGACCAAGCAAGTCAACAACCATTTAGATCTTGTTGTCAAAGTTGGTTGTTTGTGTTTGATAGGACAATCATGATGTCTAGTTTTATGAATGAAGTACTTCATTTAAGACAAATATAGTCTAACTTCAAAAGATATTATAAATATGAGAAATATTAGTCCTAGAAATAAGATGCTCATTAACAATAATATCATGAAAATAACAAATACCTTTACCGACCCATTTTTCAGTTGAGCAACCTCAAGTGAGAGCAAGAGGTTTACTCTTGTGGAAGAGATTTCACCATATAGATCTCTCACCATAGATATAATCACTACTGTTGATCCTACAATTGGAAACCCAAGCCCTGACCACTTCCTAAGACTTGCATATAGTTTTAAATATAGTTGAACTTGAGGAGGAAACAGGGAAGGTCCTAGCTACAAGGTCACAAAAGAGGATATCTTTCGAGGCTTTAGCTTTCTTTGGGATAGCCAGATTGATATTATTCCTATTTAGGACTTTCTAGGGTTCATTTCCAACTAGAGCATGAAAAATCCATTTCACAGCAAGAGCAATGCCCTAAAGTTTGAGATACTTTAAGCCTAGGCTTCTGAGGCTCTTGTCCATACAACACCAACCCCAATTAACTGAGTAACCCTTTCTACTACCTCTCCCATCTAACAATAGAAATTGCCTAATACTTTTCTAAGCATCATTGATTTGGTAGGTTTTAAACATTCAGACCAAAGCATAGTATAGGCTATATCACAATAAGATCTTTTGGCAAACATGTACTCTCCCAGCAAGAGATAGATATTGTCTATTGCATTTACTAAGTTTAGAATCCAGTTTTACTTTAATCCACCACCACATATCCTTCAAGCATGGAGAGATAGAGAAAGGAATCCCCTATTTTTCCTTTAATCCACCACCACATATCCTTCAAGCATGGGGAGATAGAGAAAGGAATCCCTAGGTACCTAACTTGCTTGGTGAGACCACCCCATTGATATCCAAATTGGAAACTTCCTTTGTGCACTACTCTCTCATAAATAATATTTAATACAAATAGGTTGACCTCAATAGCTAAATTTGATAAATTTAAGTTTTGTGAACTTTCTACATAGAAATTTGTCCAATCGTCATTCAATATTGAAATTGTTCACCCCATGAGTTCGACAATTGAAATTTTAAGTCTTTGTGAGTTTATAAACCTTACATAAGTATCAATTTCAAATCATGATTGATGAAGGGAGAATAGTCGGGATGTTTTGTTCAGATATTCAAGTTGGCAGATTTTTCACAATGCTTGACACTAGTTTTGAATAAAGTAAAGGTCAAAGCACTAGAGATAGACTCTTTTCGAGTACATTCAAAGAGTTCGAGTGTTCATCAATTTCAAAATTGACAAGTTCTGAAATGGATGAAGGGGGTCGATATGAAGTTGCAAGAAAGTGGTGATTATCTCTTTTATCACTTAGGGTCTTATCAAATTCACAAAGTGTTGAACATTGGCCGATACGTATGGTTAGTATCCAATTCACATTCAAACTCGAAGTTCTCTCCACTCAAACTGGTAGTTGCATCAAACTTGCCAATTCCCGAGATGATATCGGTGAAGTTGGCCAAAAAGATAAATAAGCCGAATACAAATATGAGCAACCAACTTTCAAACTTGAGTCGACTAGTAAGCAACGTGTTTGAAGCAAAGTATGAATTGGTAGTTATTGGAAACTTGTGCCTTTTCCTTAAATTACCGATGAAGTTAAGATTACCTTAAAACACTCGAGTCATCCCATTATACACTTTAACCGACATCTTACTTGGTGGATCAATATGAGAAGTGCTAGTTGGAGAATACACCCAATCTCGTCAGGAAGTTGGTCAAGTTGATGAAGAAGCCGATACACTTGATTTATGTCTTCTTCGATAAAATACGAAAGATAACAGCATGTTTGAGTTCCATTTGGCATCGATAATTTGATATGTGGCATATGATAGGATAATCATTAATGCGAAGTTAGTTTTTATAACTAACTCCCAAATGATTTCAAAGATCCTCTATTCGGCTCTTTCCAATGTTAAACAACTTATGCTAATGTTAAAGCTTCTCAATACAAAGAAAGATTGACTCTGAATAATATGGTTTTCTGAATGCTCTCAGTTTGTGCTAAAATGGACATGTAGATAGGGTGCATGTGTTGTTTAAAGGAAGTCATGAAATAAATTGATTAAACATAAAGATTATAGGCTATGCACAAGAATAGACGTATGGAGTCGATAACTCATGCAATGGTTTGATAGAAGGCGTCAAAGATTCCATCTCAAAGAATGCAATGAAATGCTCACAGTTGACATAGGAAATTAGAAACCTTCAAGCAAATGAGATTTGCAGACGCATAGCCGAATTCCATGATCTTTTACCAGCATTCTACTTTAGCCAAAATGGGAACTTTAGAACAACAACTGAATGGTCTGACAGAAATCTCAAGCAAATGAAATCATTGTAGATTTGAAATTACAACGGATATGTTTACACCACTTCTCGCTACTTAAGGGTTCTATGTGAATGCGAGCTTGGTTAAGAACAATGACAAGGTATTCTATGGCATTTCCATTTGCCTCAGAGCTTCTCGTGCCAGTTGGTGGGCTGAGAATCTTTTAACTGGACCTCGTGCTGCTATTGCAACCTTGTGCTATTAATTGGGCTGAGATTCAATTGTGACTCAAGCGAGAAGTGGCTGAATGAGCTTTGTCATCAACCTCCATGATGGTTTTGTTGGCATATGCACACTCCAATGAGACATTGTAGATGATTGAAGGTTTTGTCATTGATGGCAACCTTACAATCCTATGGCACCGACAAGGCATTACACCGGCATCAGCAGAACACACTCTACACCGGCACTAAGAACACCGACACCAACACAGAGAAAGGAAGTATACCGGCACAGAGGCCGACAGAATTTTTGATATATTATATTTTGTTTATTATTGAAACTTTGTAAGCCAACTTGATATCATTGTAAAATGACTCATATATATAAGAGATCATTGTAGAACATTTTGTAAGTAAGTGATAGGCAAAATAAGGTAGACCTATTATGCGAAATATAGGTTAAGGGGTATATGTAAAGAATAGACCAGAAACCGGTACTGAATCTGGCATTGAAGATGCTATTGTAAAGCAGTACAAGTTATTGGATTTGTATAATCCACATTGTAAGTTAGTGAGACTTCCCATTTGAGCAGTGAGCTCTAGGCACTTGGCCTTCTTGCATGTACAGACCCTCTTGTAAGTAATATTCTCTTATTGGCCAATAAGTAAATATTGTGGGTCACAAATCCCACCAAGGTTTTTCCCACACTAGGTTTCCTCATTAAAAATATTGTGTTATGGTGTGTTTCTTATGTGGTTGCTTTCATTTCTTTTTATTGCATTATTTCTTGCATATCGGTACACTGTTATAATATGCTCTACATGTTTTAAGTTAAAAAATTCTATTCACCAGTTAGATACTGATTCACCCACCCCTCTTAGTATCTGTGGGAATCCTAACAATTAGTATCAGAGCCTGGTCCTCTATTTTCAAAAGCCTAACAGCTTGAGGAAGATCTTAACACTGGTAGAGATGGAAAATTTGATGAAGCAACTTGAGCAGCTCTCTCAGACTATGATACAGAAAAAATGAAAAACATCAAACTTAAAGATGATCTGAAGGCAGCTCAGGATATCATTCAAGCACTTCAAGAGAATTTTACCATTGCAAGGAACAAGAGAAGAGAACTTTGTGAAAAGATGCAGAGTGAAAATGATGAAAAAGAAACTCTTAATGATACAATAAGCAAGCTGAAGCAAGAGAACATGGCAACAAAGAATGAGATGTAGGATATGACTATGAGATTTTGCAAATAAATTGAAGAGAGGAAAAAGAACGAAGAGGAATTGACTAGAAGATTGAATGATGCTGAAAATACAAATACAAGACTTGGTTATGAAAATGACTTATTGAAAACAGATCTATTGCATACACAAAATGACTCAAATGAACTCATGAGACAGAAAGAAATCTTGGAAAGAGAATTGGCTGCTGCAAATCAACACAAGGAGAAATTCAAGAAAAGCTCAGAAGAACTTAATGACATGATAAAGAATCAGAAACCAAATGGTGACAATAATGGTTTAGGCTTTGAAGTTGGTGAAAGCTCTGATACTACAAACACACAGGATCACAACAAACTGGTAAGACAACCAAATGCTTATAAATTCAATGGCAAATGATTTAACTATAATAAATATGGTCACAAAGCAAATCAATGTAGATCTAAAAATTATTAGACCATCAACACACCCACCGGTCAATGTTCAAAATGCAATAAAGTTGGTCATAACTTTGAAAATTGCAGAATGAATGTAGGATGTTATGTTTGTGGAAGATTTGGGCACTTATCTAATCAATGCAGAACACAAACTAGCATAGGTTATGGAAAGGCTATTTAGAAAAATAATCTGACTTGTTATGCTTGTAACAAGATTGGGCATATTGCAAGATTCTGCAGAAGTAAAGGATCACTAACAAAGAACAAAAGTGCTAGCTTGAAAGGGAAAGAAAAAGTTGAAGAGGTAAAACAAGAATTCTCAAAACAATGGATTAGAAAAGCATATCTATATATTGGGAATACTCCTCTATCGGTAGAACCAATCAACACCCCACTAGTAGAATAGAGTATTACTCCATCGGTAGGACAGAGTAGTGCTTCACTGGCAGGAAGTTCTTCATCAAATTGAAGAAATTTTATTTGAGGATTTGGCAATCAATGACGCATGTGCTATTATTCCCTTGGTTAAAGATGAGAAGTTGAAAGATACTTATATACCGGTAGACATGTTAAGTGATTACTTAACCGACATGCATTAAATGTGGAAGATGGCAAAATAAACATTATAAATTTGTGGTTTTAGCCCATTTCACTTCACTGTGAATTCAAACACTCGAAGAGCATGAAATCTCTAGAGCAAAGGCATTTCAAAGCGAAGAAGCAAAGGATTTCAGAATTCATCCATCCTAAGGCAGAAAAAGGTATTTATCACCATGGCATCCACCTTTACACTTGAATATATAGCAAACCCTACTATAGTCGAGGTTATAAAATGCCCTAGGCCCATATTTCAATTAGTTCCCGAAGTAGAAAAGAAAGATGACAATACAAGTGCTTTTTCCCAAATTCCAAAAGGAGTTGTTTATGCTGAAGACCCCAGAATATACATCCATTGCAACATAGAGGAATTAGGAGATGAAGAGATTAAAACCATGTTTAAATCTGTCATATGTGATGAATCCAGAAATGTAAAAGATGAACATAAAATTGTTGAAACCCTAGGATTTATAGAGATCCTTAGCATTCCTGAATTTCCCAAGGATGTGATTAGGATAGTCTTAAGTAGGGTACATGGAGAATTTTTTTGGTTAGATGCAATTCATAAAATTACCAAGGAAGCTGTCAAAGCGGTGACAAGGTTACCCTCAATCGGTAAAAGGCTAGACAAAACCAAGAAGGTCTCAAATGACCTAGTTACTAAGCTAACTAGTGCTACATCTAATAAAAGGTCCTTAAGAGTCAATGATGTAACCGACATCAATGTAAGGTTTATCAGCATGATATTAGGGTATAAGACAATTCATGCAAACAGACTCAATTCAATTTCAAGTTTATGCATTAAGAGTGCTTATGACATGATCACAAATAATGTAAAGATTGATGTATGTGAGTGGTTGAAGGATGAGTTAATTGACAACCTAGGAAAGATTAAGAAGGATAAGAAAGGAACTTTTAGATTTGGAAATCTACTAGTATGCTTGATGCTACATATAACCAAATAGGTTCCCGGTATAGGCTACAAAGAACTTGGATTTGATATACTGGTAGGTAAACAACTAACAAAACTATTCAACAATACGAGAGAAGATAAGGAATAGAATATCCAAGATTATTTTCAAGCACTTAAGGCCAAAATGAAGAAAAGAATCAAACTGTCACAAGAAATTATGAATAAATACAAAAAGGAAATCTGTTTTGTGATTAAAAAGGATGAGATCTAGATGGAAGCAGTCATCCCTAGGATAGTTTAGGTAACAGAGATGGGTTATGAGACTGATGATCACATCATTGAGACTTATGCAAAAGCCCTTCTGGAAGCACCCAAGGAACCAAAGGAAGAAATATTTGGCAATGCTGAAACGATTGAAAGTGAAATTCAATCCAGAAAGATAGTAAAGAAAGTTGATGCAATCGTGAGAAGAGGATGTAGGCAGGCAAAGGCAATAAAAGAAGATGTACTTAAGAAAATCAGCATCATTGAGGATGAGTTAGTAGCATTGCAGCCTGAAACTCACATATCACCGGTAGCAACATCTTCAGAGAATGACATGCCAACAACATTCAAAAGAGTTGTAAGGAAAAGAGATCCCTCACTGGCAACCACACCCTCACCTAGGAGAACAAGACAGAAACAACAAGCAGTGAGATCTCCGGTTAAGAAGACTACACCCAAGAAAAAGATGACACCTAAGAAGAAGAAGAGGACTCAACAAGACATGGCCCCTCTTGACATATTGTTAAATGAAATTATAGAGGAAGGAAAACTAAATAATGTAAAGAAATTGCATGATACTTTTACTTCAAATGAAAAAGAACAAGTAGAAAACAGTGCTATACTACACATGGACTTATATAAGAAGTTTTTATTTGAAGTAGTAGATGAATTGCCTGAAGAATTGTTTAGAAGACTAGAAGCAAGGAGACAAGGAGTAGTAGAACTTGACAAGAAAATCAAGATAGAAAAGCTACTTGTTGTGTACCTAGTGAACTCACCTAAAGAAATAGATGATTTAATTGTTGAAGCCAACCGGTCAATATTTTCTACTACACACCGGCACATTGCACTAATGGTTGGAAGAGTTAATGAGGTAAAAAGGGACACAAAAAGCGCATGGGATATTTTCCTAGTAGAAAAAGAAAAACAAGAAGAATACACAAACCCCAAACCAATAAAGGTATACCAGAAGGAAAGAGACAAGGGTAAAGGTAAAGTTGGTGGACCACCTAGTATAAAAGTTAAAGACAACTTACCCCCACCTCCTTTGATTACTCCACCAGTAACAACAACTACAGAAGATCAACCGGTAGTTGAAAGTATGGGTGTAGAGGATGTCAATCCTAATCCTGAAGTCTTATATACAGTGGATGTTGATACACAAAAGATCAACATTGTGGTAGACAAAGATACAACTAGTAAGACTGAAATGGCTAGTGAGCCACCGGTAGCTGAGCAAACTGATAACACACAAAAGAAACTAGCAGATGATAACAGAGGAGAACAGGTAGAGACATAGACTCAGACAGAGACAGGTCAACAAATAGAGGAAAAAGTAGAGCAACAGGCTCCAAAACAAGAATAGGAATAGATTCATGTGTAAATAGTGCTACCGGCAACTGGTGAACAAGGCAAACCACTGGTAAAAGAAATGGAAACACAAACAGACCTACCAAAGGTCAATACAAGCTTGGTTACTTCCACCACAGGTAGTATACCAAATGTAGGTTCCTCATCAACATGCTACAAATCAACTAATGTGACTGAAGTACTCCTAGATTCAATTAAGAGGATAACAGATTGTAGCTCACAAGCTTATAAGGTTATAGATGAAACCATACCAATTTTGAAGAGGCTAGCTCCTAACTGTAACATAGACAATAAAGATTCATTGAGTCAAATTGAAATTTTGTCCAAATACATCAATGAAAACACAGTGACAATTGAGCAAGTAAAGGAAGAGGCATTGAAGGATAAAATGGAAATTGAAAAACAAAAATTCTTTGAGGATCAAATAAAGAAGTGTAATAGGGAATTTGACACACTTCTACTAGAACTGTGCAACTCAATAAAGGAATACAAAACTTTGTATAAATACGTTTGCAAGACAAACTTTTTGATAGTAGACATAGATAAAAAGATAAGCAAGATACAGGATGAAATCAATAAACTTGTAGACAATTTTGTTAACTCACCAGATACACTATCAGTTTTTGAACAGCAGATAACAAATTTTGAGGATGAATTACTAAAGTTGGGAAGAGAAAAGGAGAGAATAGTGGATAAGGCAAAAAGCTTAAGGTTAAGACAGAGTCCAAGACTGGACTATCTAGCATCCTTAAGGAAGGACACATCTGAGACATTAGTACAAGGACAAAGAACACTGACAGAGTATATGCAACACCTCACCGGTACAGTTCACAGAACAAAGGCAGTAATAAAGGATAGTAAGAAGTTTTTGGAGAGTATAAACTTGATTTTGGCAGATTTTTTTCAATTGGTAACCAACCAGCTACAAGGGTAGAGCAGAGAACTACAACTCTATTGACATCTTGACAACCTTTGTCATTGATGCCAAAGGGGGAGTAGTAATATGAGAAAATAACTGGCAGAAGACTAATCTACTTAGGGGGAGCTCTTATATGTTTTTGGTAACATTTTTGGAAATAGTTTTTGGATCACAAGTTTTGGATACACTTTTGAAATTTTCTCATGAGTGTTGCCATCAATGCCAAAGGGGGAGATTGTTGGCATATGCACACTCCAATGAGACATTGTAGGTGATTGAAGGTTTTGTCATTGATGGCAACCTTACAATCCTATGGCACCAACAAGGCATTACACTGGCATCAGTAGAACACACTCTACACCGACACTCAGAACACTGACACCGGCACAAAGAAAGGAAGCATACCAGCACAGAGGCTGACAGGATTTTTGATTATTATATTTTGTTTATTATTGAAAAACTTTGTAAGTCGACTTGATATCATTGTAAAATGACTCATATATATATATATATATATATAAGAGATCATTGTAGAACATTCTGTAAGTAAGTGATAGGCGAAATAAGGCAGACCTATTATGTGAAATATAGGTTAAGGGGTATATGTAAAGAACGGAGTAGAAACCGGTACCAAATCTGGCATTGAAGATGCTATTGTAAAGCAATACAAGTTATTGGATTTGTATAATCCACATTGTAAGTTAGTGAGACTTCCCATTTGAGCAGTGAGCTCTAGGCACTTGGCCTTCCTGCCTGTGTAGGCCCCTCCTATAAGTAATATTCTCTTATTGGCCAGTAAGTGAATATTGTGGGTCACAATTCCCACCAAGGTTTTTCCCACATTGGGTTTCCTCGTTAAAAATATTGTGTTATGGTGTGTTTCTTATGTGGTTGCTTTCATTTCTATTTATTGCATTATTTATTGCATACTGGTACACTGTTATAATATGCTCTACATGTTTTAAGTTAAGAAATTCTATTCACCCATTAGATACTGATTCACCCCCCACTCTCAGTATCTGTGGGAATCCTAACAGGTTTGAGGCGTAAAATAATGAAATATGGGCCTGTTGTGATAGGAGAATCGATTTTTTTTGTGCATGCAAATTTCAAATACTTTAACAGTGACATCAATTTTCATAAAGAATGGTTCATGGTGGATTTATTAGAAAGGTTTTGAAAATGACCAAATAAATGATAAACAGAAAACCAAATTCCACTACCTTGCAGACCTTTTTCCTACTTGCACTATACAAGTAGCACACTGATTCACATCAAAGCATGATGAAGGGGGAATTTTATTTACTATAGTTAGAAATGCTCTGGTAGGGTTTCATGCCGAATATACAAGCATAAAGATGCCTTGTGGAGTTTTCCAAATTATTCTCTAAAGAAACAAAGTTTCATCTCAGATATTCATAGGTTATAAAAATATGCTCAAAAATTGTGATAGTCGCAAGAGGTCTAGTAAGACTCTAGAAATTTCCTCATAAGCATATCCTGCTGGAGTAAAGGAGGTTTCAAAGTTTTGAGTTCCTACAGTCATGAAGTATAAGGCTCAAGATTATGAATATGCTCCAATGATTGACACTATGCTTCCTGAGGTTCTTGATACTAAAATAGGGCAAATCAACTTGCAGAACATCCAAAAATCACTAACAGAAGAAGATAGATCAAAATTGTCCCACAGGATAGCTGACAACAGGTTGGTTGATGCAACTTGTTTTCCAATAGCAGTGCAATGTTCACAATTGGTGGTAGAATGTGCAAGAGGATATAACCCTGGTGCCAAAGAAATAAGGATTGTTGATGGACATCTGATGGAAAAGCTAGATGGAGTTTCAATTGCCATTGTTCTCTGATTGCCATACAAGAAGAAGTTCACTTGCATCGATAAGCAGAAAGCTTACCAATATTTCAGTGACAACAAAATTAAATGCTTGAATAAATTAGCCAAAGAATGGATGGTGACATCATGAGGAGGACAATCTCAGTTTCCTAAGACACTTCACCACTCTCTTTTTATTAAAGAGATCTGTCATCTAATAGTACTACTTCACAGAGTAATAGGCAACCCTGATTCTACTGAGTTTGAAATGTGGATGTACCTTTTCATCATAGTCATATCAATAGGAAAACAATTCATTGATTGGGGTCATCTTATTAGTGATTGCATACATAATCAGTTGATCCATTTCAAGACAAGTCAACACTTTCACATGTCTTCTTATTTGATATATGAAATCGCTAATTTAAGATCGTGGCTAGGTTTGACTACAACTGGTGTTCTAAATCCAAAAACATGGATATATGACTACTACAAGTAGTTGCAGTTGGAGGAGAGATTTGTGCATTTCAAATGAGTGAATGACACCTTTATAATGCTATCAGTGAGGCTACTTCAAGGAAATACAACTATGAGGATATCAAAAGAAGCAATAACATTGATAAAGAAGTATGAAAGTTACTTTATTCAATTTCCAAAATTTACCTACCTCCGAGTAGGGGGATTCAATGACTATCCTTATAGGTTACCAAGGTATGTGGATGATAAGCTCTTCTTGATCGAGCTTTGTAGACAGTTGATGTCATTCAAGAAGAAATGCAAAAATAGGAAGAACAAAGGAGTTACTTTCCTGATTTACCTTAGTCATTATAAATGTGAGTCTAGCTCAAAAGCAAAAGAGGTGGAAAGGGCTCTAGCCAAAATCAATTTGTACATTTGCCAGATGAGATTTCCCTTTGATAGTAAAGGATATCATGAATAATTTGAGACTTGGTCCTGGATACCTTCATTTCCCAAATATTGAAGACTTCTGGGAAGATTGCAAGGATGAATTTGAAGTTAGAAAAAGAGATTGTACAAGATTCACCTTGAAACAAATTTGTGATTTCAAGATGGAATGGACCATTGAAGGTATTGAAGATGATGAATTGGGTCTAATTGATCCCTTTTATTTTGAGAAGATCCAGGCTCAACCTCTTCCTGCTATTAATTGGATAGATCTAGAGATTAGAGATATCAGAGAAAGAACCAGTTTTGTGATCAAAAAGTCAGAAGCTTGGGTGAGAAAGAGGATAATAGAAATAACTGCTACAAAGCCAACAAGTCGAAAGGAGACACCAAGGAGAAGCGGCCATCAAGATAGTTCTACTTCATCAGTTCCTTCTCATACACCAGTTGTGGATATGATTTCTCACTAGAAAACTCAAGGAAGCGGTGGAGATGAAGATCCTCCAAGAAGAAATAATCTCCCAAATACATGCGGAGATGAGCCTAGATAAAAGAAGAATAAATCCAAATCAAAAGACAAAGAAGAAAAATCTACTTCGAGAGAAGAGAAAGGTTAAGGTCCAGTAGATGTTTGGGATGATCCAAGGCTTGATGAAGGTATACAAACTATGTCATCTTCAATCCTTATTGAATCTCCCCATCACAAGGTACAAGAATCTACTTTAGTTATGGAGCCTTCCTTTCTAATAAATCTAGTTGATCAAATAGAAGAATTTACAGAGGAAGCAACTTCACTAGTACCTAAGCAGCAAAATCTTCAACAAAGTAATATGCAAGAGCCCTTGAAAAGTATTTCTCTCCCATGGCTAGAACAAAGCCTATTGAAAAAGAGAAGATTGGAGGAATTAGTGGTTCCTGAATTCAACAAAATATCAAATCTTTTTAGGAGACCAGAGAAGCCAAAGAAAATCAAAGTGACTTCAAGAATAAAGACTGATTTGAATTTAGGAAATATGTGCCTAGAGATAGCTTGACCCGTTGCTGAAAAAGATGTGAATGAACCCACTCTTGCAGATTTTGTTATGACAAAAATTGATATGGGTCCATCTACTCATGAAATATTTCCTCTTGTGTTCCTAGGAATAAACCCAGTTGTTCAACTTAATCAACATCAAATTCAAAGACAACCCAAAAGATAAGAATATTATGTTCTGTGACTAGTTATGGTGCTGACTCGTCATAATCCACCTATTCTAAATCGTAATCTTAATTAGGTGCAAGCTAAACAAGAAGACGTGATATCACAATTCAATAGGCTCGCATGGAAGAGTCGTAAAAGTGATCAAGAGTATCAACAAGTACATCAAGTAATAGTTGAAGAGGCAAAATTTGGTGAACTTCTAAGGAGAGTACCTATTGGAAAAGACTTATTTATTATTGAAAGAATTGTTGTAATTCCAAGGCGCAATAGGAAAATTTTTCAACACATGCAAGATCAGCTAAAGCAAAATAATCAATAAGTACACTGGCAAGCAAAAGATATACTAGAGGTGATAGAAGTAAGGGTGTTATTGATCCTAATTTTGCTGAGCTAGATAAGATCAATTTTTCCACATCTTTCATATCTCATAAAAAGAAAGTTAGGTCTACCAGTAGACCTTCTTCTCCAAAGAAAGAAAGTATATACTCACCATCTTTTCAAGCTTTAACCTTACTTCCTCCTCTTGTTATCAATTTTGTACCACCAATCATGTAGCAAAATCCTCCACCAGTTCCTTGGGGTGCTGCCATAGGTCCTTTGGCTTTGGGAAATCAGTTACATGACTTGCCAACTAGCTCAAGGAAGCATCTTCCTAAATTTTCAGGGGATGGAAAGGTTTCCATAGAAGATCATATCAGTGCTTTCTTTATTGCATGTGCAATCCTTAGAGTCCAATACAAAGATGTTTATGTTCAACTTTTTGTTGGAACTCTTATTGATGCCACAACTGAATGGTTTAATCATCTCTCAACTGGTTCCATTAATAATTGGGTGACTCTGATACAAAAAATTTGAAGATAGGTTCAAAACTGTTGATGATGGGCACTTTCTTCTTGCGCAATTGACTCGGATGAAAAAAGAAATGCATGAGCCTATGAGAGAATTGTGGCATGATTCAACAAACTTGTCAATAGACTTGTAGTTGATAAGAGACCCACAAAGGAAAATGAAAAGTGTTTCTTTATTAATGGACAACCTCCTGATATAAGCTTCCAAATAAGGCAAGGATGAGTTGCTGATCTTGCAGCAGCATAAAGAGTAGCTATTGAAGTTGAAGATGACTTATTGATTGTAGGAAAATGGAATAAGGAATTACAAAAAGGAAAGACGCAACAAGTCAACCCTGCAACTACTAATCTAATGGCTCAAAAGTTACCCAATGATTTGCAAAACAATTGCCACAAAATCCACCACCTTTATATCAAGATATTCCTAAGAGGAATTATATTGCTTATCAACAAAATCAGCAACCAAAGCTTCCTGCTCCAACACCAAGGTTGACCATTGAAAGTCCATCCACAAGTAACCACCAAACTACTACAATGTGTGACTTTCACCTCACAACAAATCATGATGGAACTTCATGCCTTGAGATGACTAGGTTTATGCAAATGAACCAGACTAGTGAAAAGATTGAAGAATATATTGAAGATGAAATTGATCAGCAGTTTGGTCCATCTATAGTTAACTTTTTAGAATATGATTCAAGTGAGGAGGATGAGAAAGATAATGACATTAATAATCACTCTTGCAATGTCTTCACAAAGAATTGGCGCTAGAAACTAGAGGAAAAAGCTAAATCGACTACAAAAGATAAAGAAATCAAAGATATTCCTAAGTGACTCTTATCCAGGAAGCAAAACAAAGAAGAATCAAGATCATCAAGCCATGCTGAGAAAGTTTTTGATCACGGGGAACCTTCTCTTGAGGATTCTTTTGATTTTGTAGAACACTGTAAGAAAACCAAAGTGCAAATTTCTCAATTTGAGTATCTCAAAAAGAATCCGCAACAGTTGGACAAATTGGTACATTGTATTAAAAAGGACTCCAAGAAGGCTCATTTAGATATGCATCAACAATTGAGTGAGATCCTTGAGGGTGATCATCAAGAGGATTTTATTTAAAAATAATCATCCCTTGTTGCCATCTCTTTCTCTGATAAGTCAGATCCTTTCTATATATTTCCTTGTATATAGATGCTTGTAAGTTAAGTAATTGTATCATTGATTCTGGTGCACCCAATAATGTAATGCCTTCCAAAGTTGCTCATGCCTTAGGTTTATCTTTGAACAAACCAACTAGTAAAGTGTTTTCAATGGAGTCTAAACAATTCCCTCTTGTTGGATAAATCAAAGATGCTCAAGTTTCCTTAGTTGCTCATCCCTAAAAGAAGTTGAAACTTAACATCCTGGTTGTTGATATCCTAGCTAGTTATGGAATTCTCTTAAGGTCATAGTTTTGGTAAAGACCTAGGTGGTGAAATTCAGCTAGATTGGTCCCATGCTTTCATACCTCTAGGTAGTAAGAAAGCCAAATTAGATCATGAGCCTAAAGCAAAATTTATAGTCCTTAAGTCCGATGACCCAAGGGTGGAGATATTATATGTTGAAACTGGTTCGAGTACTTATATGATATCATCAAAAGAAGAGAATGTTCCATAAATCCTAGTTCCTGATATATCTTCAAAACTTTGGAGAATGCAATTTGACCGATGTTCTTCATCTTTTGGTTCAGGTGCGGGAGTGGTTCTGATTTCTCCTCAAGAGGGAAAGTTTCCTAAAGCTTATAAACTCACATTTGATACTACCAACAATACTACAGAATATGAGGCTCTTCTCTTAGGTCTGGATTTTGCAAAGGAGAAAGGGATCAAAAAGTTGCAAGTCATGGGAGATGTTGAGTCGATTTTGAATCAAGTAAAGAATAAATACTTGAGCAAGAAAAAGAGGCTAAGATCATATCGAAATAAAGTATGGGATGAGATTGAAGGTTTTGATGCTTTTTCCATACAAGCCATTCCAAGAGAACAAAATACAAAGGCAGATTCTCTTGCCGTTTTAGCTTCTTTATTACTTCCTTATCCCGAGTTCGATAAGGATGTTTATGAGCTATAGATAATCTATTGACCCAGTGTGCCAGATAATAATCAGAATTAGCAAGTCTGTGATGATGAAAAACATATCATCTCTTTCTTGGAAGGTAGCAGAACTTTTTCCAATTTGTCTTTTGATGATAATCAACCTTCAGTAAGTTAGTAGACTACTAAAGAAGAGGAAAAGGAGCCTAAAATTTTGTAACTTAAAGGTAATACTATTCCTAAAGGCTTGGTTTCTCTTGAAAGTCTGTTTGGCAAACATGATCAATTTGTGAAGAAGAAGAAAGGTGAACAAAAGTCCACAGGATCTTCAGATGTTGACAAGGTGGACATAGGTTTTTAAAATGATCCCAAAGTTGTTTTGATTGGGAAATGTCTTACACAGAAGGAAAGAAAGATATTAATTGATCTAATGACAAGATAAATTGACAGTGGAACAAAATCATGACAGTGGCAATCTTCTTCCATGTTCCAGTCGAATGATAATGATGACTGTCATGAAAGCAAAGTTAGCTATGGATTCATTGAGAAAGCTATGAAGGTTGTTGGGGAATTCGAGATGATGTACAAGAGATGTAGTTGCCTAGCATCAGTCAGAGCAATTTGTAGCACTCCTTTTGTAGTTTGGCTGCATGTTTTCTAGAAGAAGGATTAGAGTCTAAGTTATAAATACTGAACTCTGCTATTAATGGTGTTTCTGAATTGTCAAGCTTCTTGTAAGAGAGCTATATCATTGGTGGTTGAAAAGGCCATAGAAGATTCCAAGAAAATGCACTAGAAAAGGCTTGAAGCCAAGTTCCATGAGACCTTTACTAGATCCTCCTTGCGTGATATGGGGGAAGGCGTTAGCAACTTTCAGCATCTTCCCTTGCACATGAGATGGAGGCAGGTAGAAAAGGCTTTAGAAAGTTTCAAACAAATGCAGTTGGTAGGCCCAAAGCCAACCTCCCCTTGCGTGATGTGGCCATAGTAACTTTCAGCCAATGCAGATGGTAGGGGTTACGTGGGGTTAAAAAGGCTTAGAAACTTTCATATAAATGCATTGGAAGGCTTAAGGCCAAAGTCCTCTCCGTGTGGTAAGGGTAAAGGCATTTGAAATTTCCAAACAAAGGAAAGTGGATGTTAAAGGCTTTAGAAAGTTTCAAATAAATTTAATGGCAGGCTTAAAGCCCAGGTCCAAGGCCTTTACTAGCTCCTCCCTGTCGTGGTATGTGGTATGGGAAAGGCATGGCCATTAAAAACATTCAAGCAAATGCTCCTGGAATCGTAGAACACATGGATGGAAAGAGGGGGACATTTATTCCATATTGACAATGAAGGGGTTTGTCTAAATATTTAAATACAAGAACACATGTATCTTTGGTGTCAAGAGCTTGAACGCTTTTGGCAAGTGGAAGTTCAGCACCCAGTGGTCCCCACGCATGCGCATGCATCTCAAGGTGCCTATACTTGCCTATACTTTGAAAAAAAATGGAGATTAATGAGCATACAGGTTGAAGATGATCCAATAGTGGTCGCTGATCCGTGATGGGAAACTGCTCATTGGTTACTCATTGTGACTTGGCGACAAGGCTACCTAGGTCCAGTGGTGAGTCTAGCTCAAGGCGAGGTGGCAAATAGGTGATAGGTCAGGTGGTGCCCAGGTGATTTCCAAGCGAATCAGATTGTGACACGTGGCACGAATGGATGCATGCCAAGTCCAATGGCTAGTCTGTCTCAAGGCAAGGTGGCGGATAGGTGGCAAGTTAGGTGGTTCCCAGGTGATTTCCAGGCGAATCAGATTGTGACATGTGGCATGAATGGATGCACAGCAAAGAAAAAAGTCAAAGTTATTTCTAGGTTAATTAGATTGTGACACATGGCATGAATGGATGCACAGCAAATAAAAAATTCAAAGTTAAATATATAGTTTCAGACTATAGTAAAAATGCAAAAATTTAAATGCTTGGTTGCATCTGAGATTAATTCACTGGAGGAGTATGTTTGACCCAAATATAGTCATATTATATGTTGTTGGAAAGCCCTTAGAGAGAGGAGTTCATTTATGCAATAATTTTGAAGACATATCAAAGATTTTGAGAGAAGTTTCCACAGGAATGATGCAAAGAATTTTTTCAATTAGGGAAAGAGGACACTTAGCAATTTGTGATGCAAATTTGGTCTTTTCCCTCTTCTTCATATTCTCAGTTCTTCTCATTTTGGAGGGGTTCCAAAATTTTTGTGAGAAGGCTCCATAATCCTAGTTTCCAATTCTGAGTTTTTCTTCCAAGTCTATACAGTGTAGTGCTTTCTTTCAATAATGGAGTATGATTCTTTTTGTAGATGTTTGTAGTTGCAGGTTCCTATGTATGTAAGACATGCATAAATTTACACAGAATTGTCTTTGAGATGAGTTTTCATTTTATTCAAATCAAATTCTCAAGGAGGATCAAGTTTATCAATAGCAGTTGTGTTTGTGAGTGTAATGCTTGTTTGTAGGTATTCTTCAAGAAAGAATTTAAACTCTGTAAGCAAACATTAATAAAGTGGGGCTCATATTTTGGATATGATATTTTTGTGAATGAGCTAAGTAATGCATTTATGTAAGGGATTAATGTAGGAATATTCAATGATGAAGATGGATTTGCAGTAGAGGTTTTCATTTATAGTTTGATGTATGACTCCATGCCCTTGGATAAGGCACTAGTCTTGCAGATTCTGAGGATTTTTAGAGATTTTTAAAAATCAAATATCCATTTACATTTATGTTTGTAGTTATAGTTAGTTCCACCTATCTCATGCTCCAATTTAGTTGAGATGTCAATGTAGATCTAGCCCATCTGCAGTAACCTCCTTGTTGTTGATCCTTTTGAGATTCATAAGATTTCTGTTGATGTGTCATATGTGTGTATTGGGTCTAATTCTATGCATCAAAGGTACACCCACATAGGTTTTGCAAAGCCTGGAGAGTAGAAGGATTTAGATCCTTGTCATGTTGTCCAAGTCCTGAAGTATTTCATAGATTGAAATTGGCTATTTCATAGATAAATTGCAGGTGAACTTGGATTACTCATTTTTTAGAATAGCATATCCCTCTCATTTCAAACCTAAAATTTTCAAGAAGAAAAAATTGAGATCCTAAATTCAAGTGAGCAAGCACTCAAAAAAAATTTCATCAAGCATTGGAGGAGAAGTGGATTCAAATTCAAGTGTTGAAGATGGCATCCATGATCAATATTTTATGAAGACATCCTACATGAAATACTAAAATATTTGTGTGAAGGTCAAACAAAAATTTGTCAAGGTAAATATTTTGGTTTCAAGTATTTCATATAAGATTCAACCTTTCCCTCAAAAGAAACATTTTTTATTATAGTCCTTCATTACATTTATCAATTCAATTTAATGCTTAATTTCAAAATTGGGGTTTGACCTATAGAAAACTCCTATTCCCAACATATTTCCTATCTTTCTGTGTGCAGAGAATAGGTACAAGAGATGTACTCAGGAATTCTAGTAGAGTCAATAGTGACAAATAGGTTTAGCTTTCGACAGTAGAAAATTCAGAGGACTAGGGCGAATCTGTAATACCTAGTCCCAAAAAATCAAGCTGAACTTCTGAGAATAGGTTCTAGACATTTTCTTTTTCCCTTATCCAAGTTTTTGGTGGCATGGAATATTTGTATTTGTTTATGTGTGAATATTTACTTCAATAATTCATTGTTTTTCTCTAATTTCATAGGTTTAGCTCTTGATGGTAGAATATTTAGAGGACAAGGGCAAAACTGTACTTCCTAGTCCCAAAAAAAAAGCTCAAATTTTGAGAACAAGTTCTAGACATCCACTTTTTCCCTTTATCCAAGTTTGTGGCTCCATAGGATATTTGTAGTAGTTTATTTGTGATGATTTACTTCATTAGTTCATTTTTTTTCTCTAATTTCACAACTTACATTCAACCCCAATATAGAAAGAGGGATACATCACAAAACTAGTGAATCCAATAAGAAATCTCAACCCTTTCCTTATATGGATTGAGGCTAGATCTATTGGGTTCACCCCTCTTTCCCCATGTTTTGGTTAATTTGGGATTGCTAGTGGTTTTATTATCTTAATTTGACCTTAATTCCAAATTACACCATTACATTTTGGCGAACTTGACATCTTTCATGCATATTTTTGATTTATTGTCTCAAAGATAATTTTGTTTGCATTTTAAAATTCAAATTTGCACTCATAGATTATATTTTCAATTGAATTACATAAATTTATAGGTTAAATTTGTAAAAACTTTGATTTATAATTCTAAAAATAACTAGTGGATTGCATATTATTTCAAGTATATTTTCAGATCTGATTATTATGACATGTTATGTTATGATTTAAAGTCATTTATTATTAAAATTCATAATTCACATTGTTTATTTTTTTGTTTAATCAATTTGTTTTTACCAATAATTATATTGTTTAATCATAGTTTTAATTTTGGTATTCAAATTTACATCCTTTGTGCATGAGTTTTATTACCATTAGTCCTACATATGATATTCCAATGAGAAAAAAAGTTATAGAGTTAAGGCTTCCCAAGGTTTAAACACTAAGGACATATGGAGCCTACACTGGCTATCTTGTTCCATGAGAATGTTGGTGCTTCCTCTAACCCAACAAATAACATCGTTTATCCCCATTCTCCTCAAACTTCTCATGATGTGGATGAATCACTAACTAGGACTTTATTAATGACCAATTGGAGAAGATTTACAATAAATTTTAAAATCTTTAACAATGGATGAGTCAACAAGAACTAGAAAGTGAGGCAATCCCCTTTATTGAAGGATTAAAAAGAATAGTGCAAAGTGATAAGATTGGTGTATATTTTTTTTGTGTGGCCTTGTTCATATTATTTACACTAATTTATGCAACTTAAAAGTTGTTCTAAAGTCCTCAGTTACTCTCAACCCACTAGTCAAGTTGGCCATTCCATTCCTATGAATACATCCTTGCCAAGTGTCCCTACATTTACATCTTTCATCATGACTACTTCCACACAAATTTTTAACCCTACACATGTTAGTCATGGGGGAAATCTTATTAATAAATATTCTTAAATACCTCCTTCTGCGAGTCTTCCATTTGTATCCCAATAATCTCCTATTACAACATATCATAATGTCCCCGCCCCCTTATTTTCAAGATCCACCTACATATAGTAATGTTACTCCTCCATCACAATATAACATGCTTAATTTCAATCCATCCATTTAAGCAACCATTGATAACTTAGCCCAAACTATTATATCCTTACAACATCAATTGGCTTCCATAACACAATCCAAGTTCAATGTTCCTACATTTTATGTAACAAGTCCATTATGCGATGACATTTTTCACGCAGTCCCTCCTAAACATATTGAAGTTCCTCAATTGTAGTTGTATAATGGAAAATGTGACCCCTTGACTCATGTGAAAATATTTCAAACTTTGTTTAGTGATTTTTCTCATGACCAAGAACTTATGGCTAATTTTTTTACTATAAACTTTAGGGATAAAGTTTTTTGCGATGGTATTGTTATTTGTCTTCGTATTCCATTACCTCTTTTCAATAATTGTCCAATTCTTTCATTCAACAATTTCAATATAATATTGGTCCTAAGATTACTTTGACGTATTTAATTCAAAGTGACTGATTTTATTGGTAGATATAAACATTTGCATTCACAAAGTGCTTATCTTGTGCTTGATCATGATGTTCAAAGTATTTTTATTGCTATTTTATAAAAGTATAATAAAGATAATATTTTATTTTCTTACTTCCTTTATACAATTGTGTGTAGTACTTCACATCAACTTCAAGTGAGTCAATTTGAATCCTCCTCTTCAATGGCTTCAGTTGATAAGAATGAGAGTGATCAACAATCAATTGTGAAGTTTAAACCCCAAAAAGGTTAAATCAATATAAATGACAACATCAAAACTCAAGTGGCAACCACGACATCAATTATGGCCCCTTTATCCAAGTACTTTAGAAAAAATGAACTCCTCTTTCTAAGCCTTTACATAGTATAATGTCAAGGTTGATAAATGCTAATTTGTTTCAACTTCCTCCCATCAAGACAATTGAAACTTCTAAATAATTTCCACCCTACCATGATCCCTTGAATCCTTTCATCAATATCACCATCAACCCAGCCATGAAACTAAGAAATGCTATACATTGAGGAATAAGATTTAAGACTTCATTGATAATAATAATATATATGTAGTTGGTGTGAATGATAAAGGAAACAAATATATAGCTCCTAATCAAAATCCCCAAATCTTCACCAATCCTTTGCCTCCTCACTCTATCAATGTGGTTGAGGTTGAGTCTCTTGCCTTTTCTCTCGATGACCTTGGTGTAGAATCTAATAATGTTGTCAACTTTGTTGATAGGCCTACACATCCTAAAGACATGCATTATTTTTTATCCTAGTGAAACTATTGTTGCACCTAATGGTCTATTATTTATCACTATGAAGATCAAAGACAAACTCTCATGAGGGGTGCTTATTGATCCAATTTGTATGGTGAATGTGATCACTGAGGAATATCTTTATATTTTACAATTGCATCAAGTAACATATGATAAATCTATGTTATGGTCTAGGTGTATGATGGTTTATCTTTCCCTACTATTGGTTTTATTACTCTTCCCGTTGAGGTTAGTACTAAGTGCTTAGATGTGACTTTTCCTATTATTCCTACATCAAATCAATTTCATGTGAAGTCGAGACATCCTTAGCTCTCTTCCATGAAATCTATCCATTCTACAATTCATAAATGTTTGAAATTCCCTTATAATGGTACTATCATAAAATTTAATCATAACATTTACCAACACATGACAAAGTGTGGAAATTTCACCCTTGATTACTTTTGGCCCAAACAACCTAAGCCTCTTAAGCCTCAAAGTGACATGCTTTTCTTTTCTTATTAAAAGTGGAAACATGAGATGATCATGTCCTTGAGTAAGCCTAGAAACCTTATACCTACAGATATTCCACCTCCTCATGATGGACCTAGTATTCTTCCTAGACCTTTTATTCCTCCTATATATTCCTTAGTCCCACCTCTTGCATCTTACAAAGGAAAGTGCTTGGCATCTTCTATGTCTCAACCTAGTGTGGTATCATTCATTTCGCTTCTTTTAAGGGAATAAAGGAAGCCTATTTCTATCAATCCTCAACCTTCACAAGTCTCAACTAAAAATGAAAGGAATCCTTTTGGGAGAGAACGCCAATGAAGATGTTGTGCTAAGGCCCATGAGCTTGCTTCCCAAACCATTTGATCCCCAAAGCCACCAAATATTGACTTGATCCCATTTGTCTAGACTTTGCCTAACCTTACAGAGGAAGTTGAACTCAAATCACCAAGATTAAAAATACTTAAGAAAAATGATGGTTCAAGTTCTTTTCATGTTAGAGATCCTATTTTTATTAATCTAGATGATGATATGGATGTTGATTTTTTTCATGCTAATAATGTTGATTCTAATGATTTTGATGATACGTATGAGCTTTTTGATGTTAATCATGATCTATCTTCACATTTTTTTAAAGAATTAACCCTAGCTCCTAATGACAAACAAAGTGACTCATCATTAGAGCATGGCCCTTATTCGAAACTTGCAATAGCTCCATCTACCATATTCGAAGTGGCTCCTTTTGCATCTTGTCCACCATCCCTAAATGATATTCAACAAGATTGGGAGGCAGATGATTTGCTTCATTAGCTTCATTTATGTCATGGATTAGCTCTTGTGTGCTTTCTTTTTCATAATGTGCTTCCTCTATGATGTGTTTCTTAACATGTTTTTGTGTTATGTTAGGTTCTCTTTGGATGACCCTTTTTACTTTGTTGGTGCAAGATAATAAAGAGTTCAAATCTATTGTGACATTCTTCTATTTGTATCTCAATTCTTCTATATTTCATCTCTATATTATAATCATACATGTGCTATTGTTTGTAAATGGTCCTCATGTTGTCTACTTGAGGATGATGTACAACTTTGAGATCTCTTTTTGGTCTCTTCTATGTTGACTCAAAAAGACATTTGTTTGTTCTCTCTTGTGCTCTTCTTCCATTATGTTTATAGTTCCACTACCTTTGGGGAATGAGATCAATTCAATACAAATATTCTTGATATACATTATTTTTCATAAGAGCATACTGACCCCAAAAATAGTGGATCCCTTATGTGCTCTTCCTTATATATTTTTTAACAATTATCCTTTGATTTGTCCTTTCTTGGGGGAAGCTCATTGTTGTAACAAGCTTGGCTTTTGGACAACTGCTACCTTAAATCAATTGCTCCCAATGAGGCATATACAATTGCTTTAATGTGGGGTCATACTCTTCGTTCAATGTTACACTTTATGGACACACTATAACATGTTTTTGATACTCAAGTTACTTTGCAATATGAGCCTTTTTCTTTTTTATTTGGTTTTTTTCTTTTTCATGATGTTGGTATTTTGGATGTGTTGCACTGGTTTTGTCATTGATGTCAACACTTGTCAGCACCCATCAACACTTGGAGATCTTTGGTTATGTTCACCAGCATGTTTAGTGACTCATGCACAGTCACCAGTATCTGGTTCATCGGCACTAAGAATGACTTGGAAATTACTTGGTTATGTTGAAGACATTGTTTGGACACTTTGTTTTGGTGATTTGGTCATTGGTCTAATTGGGTTTGCATATTTGTTGTTACCGGCAAATAGGTCTAGTTTATGGACCAGCAAGCATTATCCATTCTAGATTAGCATGACACATTATGGAGATGATTTGTTATTAATATAAATGCATTGAGCCAACATGATGCATCGCATATTGATTCATTTGTAATTGATTTTATTGTAATATCTTAGTAAGCTGACCTACACATTTGGTCTTAGGTTTTGGTATATATGTAAGATCTCATTTGTGAGATTGATAGGGATGGAATGTAATAAGTAGTAGAGCATAAGGTATATGCAAATATAAGTAGAGCTATACATGCAGAGATCGTTCAAGATTCAAGGAGGTTTTGAAGAAGGCAAATCAGAGCTTAACTGGTACTAAATCCAGCATACGAAGATGCTATTTTGAATAGTACATTTTCATTGGATTTAACCATCCAATTGTAGTCAGTGTGAGTCCCATTTTGTGATTGAGCAGTGAACTCTAGGCAGTTTGATGCCGGAGCATCCAGGAGGGCAAATGAACAAAGGAGGACACCAAGGACTAAGGAGAGTGATATGACATCACTAGAGGTCAATTGGAATGTTTTGAAGCCTATATGGCCTAATGTAATGTTGAATTCAATAAATTATGTAAAAGTCCTAAAGGTCCTGATAAAGGCCTAAGGACCAAAATGCAATGTAATAGGATGATGGAGTCTAGATAGGTTGGATAGGAGTTTATTGTGATTTAATGATCTTATTATGTCAAAATAAGTTGAATGGGATAGGTTTTAGTTGATTAAAAGTATTAGAAATAAAGTTGAAAATTCAAATTTTGAATTTCAACAACTAGTTCCAGTTTTGGTGGGAAATAAGTTTTAGAGTTGTTTTGACATTTTAATCACTTGGATTAGTTGGAGATTGGTTGGAGTTGGTTTGGGAAGGTCTTATAAAGTCTCTAAAGTAATTTTTGTGTGGTTGGATGATGCTGGTACGGACTTGTATGGACTGTCTCAGAAAATTAATTAAAAAACTCTTTATTTGCTGTCAAATCCTTGTTTTTTCATGCTTTCTTTGCATTGAAAGGCTAAGGGATCATCAGTGCTGTACATTGGGGGTTTATTGGTTATTCCTTTTATGTATTGAGTGCATTTTTGAAGTCTTGAAAGTATCATATTTTTATTTATTGCTGACTGTCCCAGAAAAGACAGTGATTTTTTCACTAATTTGTGAATTTCCAAGCATGTAAGGATCCATCCTATGAATGTACAGGTCTGATTCTCATAGGATGGATGCCAAATAACATGTAAAATAGTTTACTAACCCATGATTGACAGGAAGGAGTGAAAAGTGCAGGTGTACACCATGAAAGTTGTATGAAAGTTGAAGAAAAGTGACTGGAAATGAGTGAAAATGAAGGCTAGAGTGTAGCAGCAGAGAATATAATTGAACAAGGGGGGTATTTTATGCATTGAAGTGTCTAGACACACCATTTTAAAGGTGTTTGAACTTTTGTTGAGCCTTGGAAGTGATTGGAAGTGATATTTCTAGAAAGCCCTAGGGAAAAGGGTGATTTAGTGAGGTTTTTGGTGTTTGGGTATCTAGGAGTGCAACCAAGACCTAAGACCTGAAAAATCCTTGGTTTGGGAACATAATAAGAGACTATAAAAAAGGGTTTAATCTTGTGTTAAGTTTTTTTGGTACTTCCTTTGTAAAGTGGGTGGTTTTTAAGGCTAAAAAGGGGCACATTTGAGGACAGCAAAGGGTCCGTCCAAAACAACCTATATTGGTTTTCTGATATGTTGTGTAACATCCAAATGGGTGTCTAAATATGTAATTTTTTTGTCAAGTGTTTTGGGATGATTTGGAGAAAAGTTGAAAATACCCGATTTGGAGGCTACAAGGAATAGAGCCTAGAAGAGCAAGTTTGGTTTATGAGTTTGAGTCTGAGTTTGGGAGTGTGTAGAACCTTGTCTTATGGTGTTTGGGATGTGTTAAGACCAATAGAGGTGTTGGAACAAACCATTTTGATGTTATCCTTGGTTGGGTGTGTTGAGTTGAGTTTGGTTTTGAATCACCTAGCATGTAGAGGATCCTTTGATGTGTCTCCTTGAGTTGATTTAATCCTTAGGGAGAGTTCCAGATTTGATCTCTCTCTGCATCACAATTGGCCTTTTTGTATGTGCAGACTCCTTATTGTACACTCATACTATCTACAGTAGTATCATCTGATTGTGGGTAAGGTTTCCCATTGTGGTTTTTCTCCTTATAGGGTTTCCACATATAAATATATGTGTTATGCGTTGTGGATGTTATTTATCTTTCTTTTTGATGCATTAAACCTTACTGGTACTACAATTAACTAACAAAACTATTTACCGGCATAAAGTTTGGTTTACCGTTATTATGCATTAAGTTTGGTTATGTTATATTTAGTTTGAAATTAATTGAAAATTGATTCACCCCCCCCCCCCCCCTCTTAGTTGTATCCGAGTCCTAACAATTGGTATCAGAGCCTAGTCCTCTTTTTGCAGAAGTTTAATAGCTTGAGGAGATTCTATGGGAACTAACTATTTCAGGAAGGACAGTCTAAAACTTGATGGAACCAACTATGGTACATGGAAGATCAAAATGGAGACACATCTTAATTGCATTGGAAAAGACATATGGGATGTTACAAAGAATGGCTATGTTGGTCCTACTTAAGGTGAACCTAATCCACCAACCTTGGCTAAAGATGAAGAGAATGATTGCAAAGCAAGAGAAGCACTTTTGAGCGCATTGTCAGATCAACAAATCATGGGACTATCAGACCAATCTACTGCTAAAGCTATTTGGGAAAAATTGGAGACATTGAATGAAGCTGATACCACAGTCAAAATTGCAAAACTGGAATGCTTCCAGGTCAGGTATGAAAATATGAAAATGGAAGAAGATGAAAGGATTTCTGCTTTTATGGAAAGAGTAAATGAAATTGTTTTGGGTATACAATGTTGTGGAGGATCCTTAAGTGAAGATGAAATTGTTTCTAAAGTTTTAAGAACATTTCCACCGACATATAAAATGAAAGTAACTACTATAAATGAATTGAGAACAATGCCTAATGCATCAGTATCTAGAGATACTTTGGTTGGAAAACTTTCAGCTTTTGAACTTGAGGAATTTGGTCATGTTACCACAATTAAGACAAATTTAGCTTTTAAGGCATCATCATCATCTATAGCAGCATCATCATCATCTGCAGCAGCATCATCATCATCATCTATAGCAGCATCATCATCATCATCAAAATATGATTGGAAAGCATTTTGTGCAAGAGAACTTGAAGAAATCAGAAAAGAGATTGAAGAACTGGAAGAATTTGAAGCACTATTTGCAAGGAAAATGCCTAAAGGTCCAGTTGGAAGTAAGTATGATACAGATTGAAAGAAGAAGCTAAAAGAACATATAAGCTTAATCCTGAATATCAGAGATACAGATTTAAGAAGAATAGAGACAAATCTTGTTACTATGCTAATGAAGGAGTTACTGATGATTCTGATGAGGAACCGACAAACAATGGATGGGTTTTTGTTGCTATAATAGAAGATCAAACGACACCTACTGTTCAACCAGTAGAGAAGGCCCTGGAAACTAAAATTGAAGATAAGAATGAACGGATCATTGATTCTAGATGCTCACATCATATGACTGGTGATAAAAGTAGATTCTTAACCTTTCAGGAATACAATGGAGGTCTAGTAAGATTTGGGGATGATAAAGCTTGCTTGATCAAAGGAAAAGGCACTATATCTTTTGATGGTAAGCACAATACTAATAATTTTTACTATGTTGAAGGTTTGAAGCATAATCTTTTGAGTGTTGGTCAATTAGTTGAAAAAAGATTTCAATTACAATTCAAGAATGGTAAATGCACAAACATGAATAAATCTAGCTTAGAAATTGCAACTAGTAATCAAACCAGAGGTAATATCTTGCATTTGAATAACAATGAGAAAGCATGCTTGATTGAACATATTGATGAATGCTGGTTATGGCATAAGAGACTTTGTCATGTTAATTTTGATTGCATTGTGAAAATTAGTACCAATAAGACAGTAAGGGATTTACCTAAGATTGTTAAACCTCACAATCTGGTATATAAGGAATTTCAATTTGGAAAGCAAGTTAGAGCAACTTTTAAGAGTATTCCAGAAAAATCTAATAATGTTCTTGACTTAATTCATATTGATTTATGTGGTCCAGCAAGAACTAGTAGTTTACAAGGAGATAGATATTTTATGCTAATCATTGATGATTATTCTAGTATGTGTTGGGTTACTTTTCTCAGGGAGAAATCAGAAGCTTTTGAGAAATTCAAACTATTCAAGGTAATGGTAGAGAATGAAACCAGTAAGAAAATCAATGTTTGAGATTAGATCAAGGAGGTGAATTCACATCTAAGGAATTTAATACATTCTTTGGAGTGAATGGAATTAGGAGACAACTATCAGCACCTCAGACACCCCAGCAAAATGGAGTTGTGGAAAGAAAGAATAAAACTATTGTGGATGCAGCTAGAAGTATGTTATCAGTAGCAAATCTACCTCATCTATATTGGAGAGAAGCAGTGGGTACAACAGTTTACACATTCAACAAAGTTCACATCAAAGGCGAAACCAGTAAGACCCCTCATGAACTATGGTTCGGTAATACTCCTACTCTTAAATATTTTAGAATATTTGGTAGTAAATGTTATATTAGGAGAGATGAGTATATTGGCAAGTTTGATCCTAGAAGTGATGAAAGAATATTTCTTGGTTATTCATCTAAGAGAAAGGTATATAGATGTTTCAATAAGAGATTGCAGAAAATCATTGAGAGTGCAAATGTGAAGATTGATGAACAGTTTAGAGGTAATTCAATGTACATGGACTCTAAATCGAAAATAGAGATAATATCAAATGAACCTAGAATGAGTAAACCAGTACAGAATGTTTATCCAGTCACATCGGCATCATCTAAAAATTCCATAGTGACTGAAGAACAACAAGAAGTAAAAACACCTTGGTATGTAAGATTGAATCACTCTGAAAGTTAGATAATTGGGAACAAGTATCAAGGTGTTATGACTAGAGGAAGAATGGCAAATGAAGAGGTATGTCTAATTTCTCAAATTGAACCAACATCAGTTAATGAGGCATGTGAAGATAAACATTGGATTAAAGTTGTGGAAGATGAATTGGAACAATTTGAAAAGAATAACACATGGACACTAGTTCCTCGGCCTATAAACAAAAATGTAATTGGAACTAAATGGGTATTCAGAAATAAACTCAATGAAGATGGTAAGGTAATTAGAAACAAAGGAAGATTAGTGTGTAAGGGATATTCACAGAAAGAAGGAATTGATTATAATGAAACCTTTGCACCAGTAGCTAGAATTGAGGCAGTCACATTATTCTTAGCTTTTGCAGCACACAAGAACTATAAAGTATATCAAATGGATGTTAAATGTGCATTTCTGAATGGTGATCTTGAAAAGGAAGTTTACATTGAACAACCTATGGATTTTTATTGTCAAATGACAAAAATATTGTTTGCAGGTTAAGGAAAGATTTGTATGGATTAAAGAAAGCTCCTAAAGCTTGGTATGCTAGATTGGACAAATATCTTTTGAAGATTGGTTACACCAAAGGTAATGTTGACAACAATCTATATTTCAAAGTGACTAATGATGACATGTTGGTTATAGAAGTTTTTGTTGATGATATAATTTTTGGAGGAGATGATGGATTGTGTAAAGACTTTTCTAATAAGATGCACGAAGAATTTGAAATGTCTATGATTGGGGAGATAAAATTCTTTTTAGGATTGCAGATTTCACAAACTGATAAAGGTATATTCATATGTCAATCAAAGTACTTCAAGGAATTACTAAAGAAATTTGGCATGGAAATCTCTAAACCGGTAAGTACACCTATGACTACAACTAATAAACTATCATTGAAGGATGAATCAACACCTATTAATCCGACAAGATACAAGTCTATGATAGGAGATTTATTGTATTTGACACAAACAAGACCTGATATTATGAATATAGTATGTATTGTTTCAAGATTTCAGAGTAATCCTTAAAAAAATCATGAATCACTAGTGAAAAGGATTTTCCGGTATCTACAAGGCACAAAAAATCTTGGTTTATGTTATCCTAAAGATAAAAATTTTAATTTATGTGCATACATAGATGCAAATTGGGTAGGAGATGTAGATGACAGAAAAAGCACCACTGGCAGAGCATTCTTTCTTGGTAGTAGATTGATTTCATTGTTAAGCAAGAAATAGAGTTGCACATCTTTATCAACAGCAAAATTAGAATATGTTGCAACAACAACTAATTGTACCCAGGTATTATGGATTAAGAAAATATTGAAGGACATAAAGGTAAGATGAAAAGAACCTATAACCATTTACTGTGATAATATGGCAGCAATTGATATATCTAAGAATCTGGTATTTTACTCAAAAACTAAACATGTTTCTATCAAATTCAATTTTCTGAAAGAGAATGTTGAAGCAAAAGAAGTAAAATTGGTTTATGTGAATACTAAAGAGCAGATTGTAGATATTTTTACTAAGCCTTTGCCTAAGGAAACTTTTGAATATCTCAGAGAGTAGCTTGGGGTTATATCCTCACCAGTAGAGACTTAGACAGTTGATGTTTGACATCAAACCGACATAATTAACAGAAAAAAGTTTTCTCGGCTTTTATGAGGAGAGCTACTTCTCAGGGGAAGTAGTTGGATAAATTGGATAAGTTGGTATTTTTTAATAATTTCTATGAACTATTTGAATTTGGTTTTTGTATTGCTGTGGCATTTTATGTCAAAGGGGGAGAGATATCTATGGAAAAACACATTATCTTTTGGGGAGACATTATTCATTGGGGGAGAGATTGATACTCTCTGTATCTATATTTTGATTTTTGGTTAATGATCTCTTTTGGAGATTATTGGTTTTTGGTTTTTGGCATTTATGTTTTGGCACTTAGATGGTTTTTCCATCTTGTGTTTCCATCAATACCAAAGGGGGGATTGTTGGTATTTTGGATGTGTTGCACTAATTTTTTCATTGATGTCAACACTTGTCAACACCCATCAGCACTTGGAGATCTTTGGTTATGTTCACTGGCATGTTCAGTGACTCATGCATAGTCACTAGCAGGTTATATTGTTCACCGATACTAAGAATGACATGGAAATTACTTGGTTATGTCAAAGACATTGTTTGGACACTTTGTTTTGGTGATTTGGTCATTGGTCTAATCGGGTTTGCATATTTGTTGTTACCGGCAAATAGGTCTAGGTTATGGACTGGCAAGCATTATTCATTCTAGATTAGCATGACACTTTATGGAGATGATTTGTTATTAATGTAAATGCATTGAGCTGACATGATGCATAGCATATTGATTCATTTGTAATTGATTTTATTGTAATATCTTAGTAAGTCGACCTACACATTTGGTTTTAGGTTTTGGTATATATGTAAGATCTCATTTGTGTGATTGACAAGGATGGAATGTAATAAGTAGTAGAGCATAAGGTATATGCAAATATAAGCAAATCTATACATGTAGACATCATTCAAGATTCAAGGAGGTTTTGAAGAAGGCAAATCAAAGTTTAACTGATACTGAATCCAGCATACGAAGATGCTATTTTGAGCAGTACATTTTCATTGGATTTAACCATCTAATTGTAGTCAATGTGACTCCCATTTTTTGATTGACGAGTGAGCTCTAGGCAGTTGGCATTTTTGCATGTGTAGACTCCATATTGTACACACATACTATCTGCAGTAGTATCATCTGATTGTGGGTAAGGTTTCCCACTGTGGTTTTTTCCCTTACAGGGTTTCCACATACAAATATCTGTGTTATGTGTTGTGGATGTTATTTGTCTTTCTGTTTGATGCATTAAACCTTACTGGTACTACAATTAATAGAAAAAACTATTTACTAGCATACAGTTTGGTTTATCAGTATTATGCATTAAGTTTGGTTAAGTTATATTTGGTTTGAAATTAATTGACAACTGATTCACCCCCCTCTTAGTTGTCTCTGGGTCCTAACACATGACTCATAGTAAGAAAATATTTCTAGGCTAGCAGTCATTCTCTCTCTCTGTTCCCTTTCATATGATGTCCCTTTCATCTTGATAGTAGAGTAGTAAGATCCTAAAGTCTCTGGGGGCTTGGTGTGTCTTGTCCCTTTCATATCTTGGTGTTTTTTCAATGAAACTTTGTACTTTAACATGAGTATTCTTAGTCTTATACTCATGCTAAAGTAGGGGTAAATATAGCATAAATTATATTTTCTTACAATTTTGTCCTCACCTAGACCTCGCTTCAGCACTTCAGTTATTGAGGCCTAATTGCAATGTTGATTATGCTCACACCACATATCAATCCTGCATTTCCATCTTCTTCTTTGTCTTCCCCCATTCTAGAATCCTAATTTTTAGGACCAGGGCATCCTAGTCCTCTTAATTAGGCTCTAAATTAAGGCCTCACAATGGTCACACAAATGAGCAAGAATTTGGATCCCGTGTCAACTTTCTCTAGAATTCTTTTTTTTTCAACAGTCAAGTATAAAAGGAGGTCTAACCCTCTCATTTCAAACCTAATCTCTTCAAGAAGGCAAAATTGAGATCCTAAATTCAAGTGAGAAGGCAATTAAGCATTGGAATAGAAATGAGGTCAAGTTCAAGTATTGAAGATGGAATCCATGATCAATATTTTATGATGACATCCTACATGAAACCCTAAAAGATTTGTGCAAAGTTAAAGAAAAACTTCATCAAGGTAAACATTATGGTTTCAAGTATTTCATATTAGATCAATTTTCTCTCAAAAGGAAATTATTTTACTACAATCTTTCATTACATTTATCAATTCAATTTCATGGTTAATTTTGAAATCGGGGTTTGACCTAAGGTAAACCCTCATGCCCAACATATTTACTATCTTTTTGTGTCCATAGAACAAGTGCAAAAGTTGTTCTCAGGAATTTCAATTAAGTCAATAGTAATAAATAGGTTCAGGTTTTCACAATGAAAAATTCAAGGGACCAGGGTGAGTCTATACTACATGGTTAGGAAAAACTAGGCCAAACTTGTGAGAATAGGTTATAGACATCTTTCTTTGCCTCAATCCAAGTTTTTGGCTCTGTGGGATATCTATAGCAGTTTGTTTGTTACAATTTACTTCAATCATTCATTGATTTTCCCTAATTTAATAAGTTACATTCTACCCCAATATAGAAAGAGGGATACATCACAAAACTAGTGAATCTCACAAAAAATATCAACCCTTTCCTTATTTGGATTGAGGTAGATATATTAGTTTCACCCTAATTTCCCCATGTTTTGGTTAACTTGGGATTTCTAGTGGTTTAATTATCTTAATTTAACCCTAATTCTAAATTACACCTTTATAGATATCATTAAAATATAGGGGTTAAATAATCATGACAAGAGAAGCAATTTTTTTCATCTCTAGGATAGATGTAGTTTCCTACATAAATATTTTTTTTAAATAGTGTCATTATATAATTGGAAGATTGAGAACCTCTAGACCATCAAATCATATTCACTTTTAATGGTTGTTGCAATTAAAGTTATACCAATGTGTTGTAATATCCAAATGTACCCAAAAATATGACAGGGTTGAATATGGATTTGATATATGTAGCAAGTAAAAGAGGTGATGTAAATAAATTCACACCATGGTATGATACTAGATATTAATGGCTTACAAATTTTGGATATGTGAGCATGGTGAAGGTGGAGAAAATTTTTTAAAAGAGAGGAAACAATGGGGTGAGGTGTGTCCTAAATATAGTGCTTCAAAGAAAGTTATCTTTCAATACATGCATGATGGATAATATGTAAAAATACTCTACCATTCAATCAAAAAATAGACACAAATGATTGCAACAATAATTTGAAGAAATAGGTAGGGCCCATACAAACAAGAAACTCACAATAAAAATGTCATGTAGAAGAATTGGATAGTGTAACATTTCTAGAGAGGAAGTTCAAGAACTTAAGAAAATTAATGAATTTGGGTTACAAACAACACCAAGATATTGAAAATGTAAGGAAAGGTTTCCTTCATATTGTGAAACCCATGACTCAAACATAAATGCATGTGTACTATTGGACTAATCTAGGACTTGTGGAAATGGGAGCCTACAAACCATAGCAAGGATCTAGTTCTCAAATATTACATCCTCTAAAAACTCAATGGAAGTTATTTGATAGATTAATCAAAGGGTGTGTCTGTTCAAAATATAATATAGTGTAGGAACCAAATTAAACAATATAATCTCTCATTTGATCCTTATTTACACTCTGTGAAATTATAATGATACATTTTAAGGTAAATATTATGATTAAAGTGATGAGAAATTGCATAACACCTAGTGTGTTAAAAAATAGAATGATGTACAAACAAAGCTAATTGGGCACATATTCCTTTAAGTAGATAGATATTAAAAATAATTTTATCACAAAGTCTACAAAAATAGCAATAAATAATCTCAAATGAGTGACATTGCCACTTTTACCATTATATATTTCAAATTGAGAGGCCAAAAACCGCATTGTAAAAAGAATAAATACCAATATCATTAGAAAGCATATTATCATATTGATTTCACTTATACTATTTTTGAAACTAGATGGTTAGATGTTAGCCTCACTTTGCATCACATTCAAGTTTTTTAATGGTAATCTAAATGTTAGAAGAATCAATTTTTGTGTAGTTATTGGAATAGGAATGGATGTGGTAATATATGAAAATGATAGATTGATAATAGATAGTTTGGGGGATCATGGAGGATGTGGTATAATAATTTGATGGTAGAAGTGAACACTATTAGCACATTGGATGTGAGAAGTGTGAACAATAAGATGATTAGATGTAGTGGGGGCTATAGTAAAGATTGGATTGTGGAAAGAGGAGAAAGAACATGTGGCACATGATCATTATAGGAGATGTATTAAAGGTTACAAAATAGAAGAGGATACTTGGAAAGGATAGTCAATAGACACATCATTATGATAAATTGATGATCTTTTCATTTGATATATACCTCTAAGTACTTGCATTATCACTAATATATAATAAAGAACATATATACTATTAGGAACCAAGAAGGACAACTGAGAGCAGGGGGTGAATCAGTTGTCAATAAATTATAACCCAAAACAAATTATTTTATCTTAAAACTCAGTGTCAGTAAAATAAATTAATAGTTATATTAATACTGGTACAACTTAATGGATGAAACAGAAAGAGATACATCATCCACAACACATGACACAAAGATTTTGACATGAAAACACTATAAGGGGAAAAAAAATGGTGGGAAGCCTTACCCACAATCAAATGATACTCCTGCAAATAGTAAGTGAATAAAATAATGGGGTCTGCACATGTAGAAAGTCCAACTGCCTAGAGCTCACTGCTCAATCACAAAATAGGAGTCACATTGATTACAATTGGATGGTTAAATCCAATAACAATGTACTACTTCAATATAGCATCTTCAATGCAGGATTCAATAACAGTTTAAGCTTTGACCATGAGTACCAAATACCTTCATAACCTTTCCTTCAACCTTCAGATAATATCTGCATGATTCGCACAAGGATCTGCTTATTTTCGCTCTTCACAATGATATTCAATATTCATACACACTCACAATGATCTTCAAATAAGATCTTACAATTATTTATACAAAACCTAAGACCTCATCATTAGGTCGGCTCCCTAAAGATATTACATTTACAAAATAAGTCTTGATGAATATGTCGGCCTCAATACATTTACACATTGTCCAATCAATAAACCATTTCCAAAATGTGTCATGCTGATCTGGAACATGATATCATGTACCGGTCCATAACCTAGACCTATCTATCGGTCAAGGCAAATATGTGAACCCGATTAGACCAATAAGAAAAACACCAAATGTAAACATCCAATCCATGTCTTTGACATGATGAATAATGATGAACAACAAACACCCTAACTAGTACTGAGAGGGGGGGTGAATCAGTACAAATAAAAACTTCTCAACAACTTATCAAGTTAAAAAAATGCTAACCGGTTCTCTTCATCACTAAACTTAACCATGGCAATACTGGTTAAACACAGTAAGAGTTCAAACAACTAAACTAGTAAAAGTGAATACTTCAAATAACATTCAATACTTGATAACTACTTCACCAATATATATATATGCATGTGTTGTATCAATAATACCATAACAATTAGCTTTCCATGCATATTCACCTAAACAAAGACTGATCAATCATCACATGAAAAATGCACAACTCATGACACATATTTTTCTTGTGGAAACCCAAATGGGAAAAACCACGATGGGGATGAATACCAATAAGATTATTTTTGAACTCTTTTGAAGCTCGCTCTGTTAGGAGCCTAGTCTAGTTAAAGACTTTACAATAAGGTTCTGTTAGGAACTGATCCTATTAAAGATCACCCGGTTAAGGGATGGCTATATACCCTGTTAAAGGTTGAAGCCCTGTTAAAGGTTGAAACCCTATTAAAGGTTACCTTGCTAGAGGATTTGAAGAACTTAATAATCTTGAGTCACTTGGCTAGAGGATTTACAATAAGCCTTTTAAAGCTACCTGGTAAAGGGATTTTCCTACTGTTAAAATGGTTAGAAGACAATAGATAAAGCTTTGATCTGATAACAACACTACATGCTAAGGAAGATCCCTTTCAGCTCCTCTACTCTGCAATCACACTATAGGTTTCCACTCACTAGTCGGGCAAGTATCTCATCAGTCAGATACAACCACAACATTTGCCAACACTTACAATATCAAAACTCATCAACCTTATAGACAACAATTATGTCGGTAGCATAAACCCTAAACCCTAAACATTTTAGGTTTACAATTACAAGCGGTCCAATCCTGACCATTCAAACACTTTGCATAGAATAAAATAATCTCAAACATATCACAATTCATTTTTCATCATCCATTCATCACCGCACATGGAAATCAGTAACCCATCACCCTCTCTTCACATACCGCTAAGAAGAATGTTCATTCCTGAGGTAGACATTTAATGAAATCAATCTTCACATGCAAGATCCTCAAGGAAATCCTTCACGTGCACAAAACTGACATGGCATCTTGATCTCATCCTTATCTCTTAGCTAACTCATCAGAGAATGTCACCGGTTGCATCGCACAAGATAGATTGCCAAACCGGAAACCCTAGAGCTGAGACTACCAACCAGTAATCACACCTAGTGAAACCTTAACACCGGTTCACTTCAACTCTTCATATTGATTCTCCTACTTGAACATCAATAACAACTTCTTCCAATATTCATACCACTTCACCTGCACTTATTGACATCAATGACAACATACATTATCATCATATCATCATACCGGTTCATCATATGCCAACAATCTCCCCCTTTGGCATTGATGGCAATACTTAGTGTAGCATTCCATCTATAAACATCATAGACCAGTGCAACTATAACACATATCTTCATCATTAGATATCTTCTCCCATATCATACATCATCAAATATCTTCTCCCCCTTTGACAGCAATGCCAAAGTGGAGGCACAAGCTTCCATTCTCCAATATGTTGCTCCTCCTATGGAGTAGCATCCTTCAATACATCAATCCTGAAAGATTTGACACTGTAGTACCTAACTGATATGGATTACACATTTTTAGTTCACTTCTTGATGGGGCAAAACCCCTAATTCACCTCTCAAATAGGTAAATGTAGTCTTCAGTAAGGGCTTAGTGAATATGTCTGCCAGCTAGTCCTTACTAGAAACATGTTCTAATACAACCTCTTTTTTTTGAACCTTCTCTCTCAAGAAATGATACTTGAGCTCAATGTGCTTAGTTATAGCATGCAATACCACATTCTTGGAAATATTTATTGCACTTGTATTGTCACAAAATATACTCATCAGTTCAGATATAGGTACTTAGAAACCATCCAATACATGTTTCATCCAGATTGCTTGAGTGCAGTTCATAAATGCTGCCACATACTCCGCTTCAGCTATAAACTGGGAAGTACAACTCTGCTTCTTACTCATCCATGAGACTAGTCTTCCACCAAGAAAGAATGCTCCACCAGTTGTGCTCTTCCATTCATCCACATTACCTACCCAATCTACATTGGTAAATACTTTGAGATTAAAATCACCATTGTATGGATACCACAATCCATAATCAACTGTTCCTTTCAAGTATATAAGAATCCTCTTGACTACTACCAAGTGGGATTGTCTTGGACTTTTTTGAAAATGAGCCACAATGCCCACTGCAAGAGCAATATCTGGTCTGATGTGTACCACATAGTGCAGCTTACTGATCATTGACCAATACTCCTTCTCATTCACCAACACTGAATCATCTTCCTTAGTCAATTTACAATCGGTCACCATCGGTGTACCAACCAATTTTCTCTCATCCATGCCAAAGGTCTTCAATACTGTTAGGATTAATGATAGTCCCAAAGATACTGAGAGGGGGGGGGGGTGAATCAGTATCTAACCGGTATATCAGAATATTTGACCTTATCAAGTATTTTGCATTCCAAAACAGTGTACCAATAAATAAGAATTAATGTGGTAAATAGGAACAATAAAGACAACATAGAGAACACACCATAACACAATATTTTTAATGAGGAAACCCAGTGTGGGAAAAACCTTGGTGGGATTTGTGACCCACAATATTCACTCACTGGCCAATGAATGGATATTACTTATAATGTGGTGCCTACACATGCAAGAAGGCCAACTGCCTAGATCTCATTGCTCAAATATAAAATGGAAGTCTCACTGACTTACAAAATGGATTATGAGAATCCAATATAATATACTGCTATAATTCAGCATCTACTATGCTAGGTTCAGTACCCATTTAAGCTCATACTATAACCATAACCTTATACAAAATCTGCCTTAATATTCACTTATCACTTCTACCTTCTCCATCTTCTATCTATCATCCATATCAAAATGATTTATGATCTCATACATATATGAGTCTATTACAATATGCCATGTCGGCTTTACAAAAGATATTTACACTTAAATGCAATAAACAAAAGTTTGTTCCTGTCAGCTAGGGTGCCAGTATACATTGTTGTCGCTGCCAGTGAAGTGTCTACCAGTGTCGGTGCTTGCCGGTGCCTATGTCTATCGGTGGTTGTGTCTGTTGGTGGTTTACTAGATGAATGTCACAAGATTTCCTGAAGGTATCCACAAGGTTGCAAGGTTGCCATCAATGACAACACCTTCAATTACCTTCAATTACCATTAGAGTGTGCAATGCCAACAATCTCCCCCTTTGGCATTGATGGCAACACTCATGAGAAAAATCCAAAATCTGTTCCAAAAAATGAAGTCCAAAAAATTTACCAAAAATGTGTGCTCCCCCTGAGTAGATGATCTCCTCATTTTTCTCTCTCCACTACTGCCCCTTTGACATCAATGACAAAGGTTGTCAAAATTTGTCAAATGAGTGCAAAAATTTTAACTTGATGTTTGTAACGGGTTGGTTACAATCTGAAATATGTCTACCAAAACCAAGTTTAAACTCTGTATGAATTTGTTGTTGTCCTTCATGGTTCCCTCAGTTCTCTGGATTGTACCAATGAGATGATGCATATGCTCCTTTGATGACCTTTGACCTTGAATTAATGCCTTAGAGATCTCTTTCCTTAGAGAGATAAGGTTGTCTAATTTAGGACTAAGTTTGTGCTTAAGCTCTCTGGCATTTGCCTTGATCCTTGCTTTCTCTTTTTCTAACTTCTCCAATTTTTCCTCAAATCCAGCAATTTCTTGCTCAATAATTGATATAGGTTCTATAATACCCTAAAATTGGTCATCTAAACCATGGGCTCCTAATCTCGACAACATCACCAAGGTCCTAACCAAAAGGCAATTAAATCAATCTTGAGCACATAATTAATCTTTAATTATCAAATGACAATGGCAAAATCGGTTACTCAATATTAATTAAATATTTATTTAATTAATTAAATCATTCAAAGAATATTCATTTTGATCAATTATCCTATTTTAATTTATTAAATATCCTAGCATATTTAATTAATTAATAAATTTGTCATTCAATCATGCAAAAGGAATTAATTTATTACAAAAGAAGAATTTATTACAAAACAAGAGTTGAATTGAAAATTAAATAAAAGAAATGAATTGAGAGAAATCAAACTTGAGATATTATTTCTTTTTCTAAATTGAGAACTTGAAATCAGAAAAGCAATTAATTGAATTATTAATTACTCTCTTAAATTGGAACTCAAAGCTTTTTAGAAAAAGAAGTTCAGTTGCATTAAAAAGACTCTTTTCTTGAATAAATTAAAGAATTATCTATTTTTATCACAAATGCATGAAATTAATTTAATATTCTTTTCCAATGCAACTTGAACTTCTAATTTGAATGCATTTCGATTAAACTATAATTGGAATCTATCTCATGGTTAACTGAACCTGATCTCTCAATTATTTTCAATTAATCCTAAATTGAGTTTTTTCATCATCTCTCTTGACAATTCTCTATAAATTCAGCCTTCAACTCTCATTCTAAACACCCTAGAGATTTTTGAGAGTACGTCATAATTATACTGATTTTGCTCTTGAGTCATTGATATGTTGTGCTTTTTTAGATTATTTGCATCCATATTTAGTTTACTCATTATTGCTTACATCCATATTGCTTGAATAATTCATCCATCTTGCATCCATTTAGCTTAATATCATGCTCATATAGATTAAATCCTTTGTCTTGGTGTAGTCTAGTCACTGGTATTGCTTACAAACCCTGAGAGCAATCTTATATTTGCATCTTTTAGAAGGCAATTGGTTGATTTGTCATGGTTTTCTTATTAATGCTTATATCTGACTAACCATGCATATAATGACTAAATTGAAGTGCTGTGTATTGCAGATATAGATCCTTATTCCACTTTTCACACACACATTTCTGGTACCCACCGTGGGGCCAAAGACTACTTTTTTTGGCCTCCAAGATTGATTTTTTTTATTTTTGTTATTTTTCAGGTTTTTTGACTTTTCGTATTTTTGGCCGTACACTCTTTGCGTCATCTAGTACGACAATTTTCACTGAAGGAAATGATAAACTGTATGTGTCGCACAAGCTGAAATATCCTATCGTACAAGCAAATCTCCTTTCGTACGAGCAAAAATCCTCTGTCGTATGAGCAGAGTTCATCAACAATATTCTTTCATACAATACTACATCCTGTCTCGTACGAGTGAAGAATCTATTGTATGATTCTGTATTTTTTGGTAAAAAGGGGAAATTTCATAAATTTTCTCATTTCTGATTGATTATTCTGATGACTGACCCTGATTATTTATCTGTATATCTCAGATTTTTTCACAGCCTAACTAGTTTTTGCAAAACGCTTGTCGAAGAATATGCTTGTCGCACAAAGACAATATGATTACTAATTCATTGTCTTTGCAGGTTGCCTGAGGAGAATCGACTAAACATCGTGTATTCTTTAAATTCATTTTTAGGCACCTAACTTTCTATATGGTTAATGAACAAATCTATCTTTTGTGTTTTAGAAAAATTTGAGAGGTAGGAGAGTATGCTCTTGTCTTCTTCTAGACAATCAGAAATCTAAACCCTTGAAGTATTTTCTTAAGATTGACTGCAACATCTTTAGCAGGCCTGCCCTCCCGAGGAGCTAATAACTCTATAGCCTTTATGACTGATGAGAGGGGAATGACCTAAGTGGGAATGGCTAAATGCCAAGTACTACAGTCCACTATAAAATAAACGTGATTTGATGAAAATCAAGTCAACGGTAGTGCTCGGGAATAGCTCTCCTCAATACCTTCAGGTATATTAAACCTTGGTTTTCAAGGCTAGGAGACCTCTTGATTGAGTTTATACCTCGACGCGCCAAACAGACCCCTTACTAGATCCAATTGAAATTAGAAGCTACCTGGTTCACCTCTGAAAGAGAGATAATCTTTGTGCAAGAGAGATAGTAACTCTCCCAAGATACTTGTCATTTCGTGCCCCCATTAGCATTTGGAGTCAGATAATACGGTATTGAGAATCCATTGTGTGAGACTCAGCGACCGTATTCTGATTAGCTATTGGGTGTGTACCTGAGTCTATAAGCAAAGGTTTTCTTTCCTCACCAAATTCCTTAGGGTTTGCATGTTGTGATTGGAGTTACTATTCATACTACATGTTTTCTATGTTTTCATCCCTAAAACAAAAAAACTAGAATACCAAAATTGGAGAAAACAAGAAACAAACTCAGTGATCAAAAACTGTGTCTATGTCAGAACTAGTCTATCCCTAGTCAAAATTCTATCCAAAATCAATCGATCCCAGTAAAAAATCAGTCGATCTTAGAATTCGTCATACTTAGTTGTGCACCAGGTCCTATGTCGTATGATTCTACTAATTTGTCATTCTATACCAGATCTTCTATCGTATGAGTCTGAATCATTTATCATTCTGCATTGTATCCTGTCTCGTACGAGACAGAACTGCCTTAAGTCTTTTGTCGTCCTGCACATGCCCATCTATCGTACGGTATGAGGCAGCAACTCGTATGAAATAGAATTGTTATCATCCTGTAACTGCTAAATTGTCGTCTGGTTTAGAAAATCCCGTCGTACGAGTCTCTAGTTTTGTCAGAATAGAATAGTCAAACTTACCAAAAACACAGTCTACAGTGAGCATAATACTGGTTATCATTTTCCTGAGCATAAAACAGATCAAGATAGTGTACCTCTACCATTTTTGTTGCACGATTTGGTCGATCATCCTTCAGCTAGTTCAATCAACTACCTATCAAACTCAAGCCACTTAGATAATGTCTTACATAGGATATATCATTCCTAAATCAGACTGAATCTTAGTCACTATCTTAGAATCAACCTAGATAAATGTGTTATATAGGATAGATCTTTCTTGAAACCAGACTAAATCTCAGTTGTTTCTCTCAAACAATACTTAAAAACACACAAAATAGCATTGAAATTGATCTTGACCTCTGCATCACAAACAAGCTTTGGGTCACACTAATCCCTAAAAATGCCTACTCAAACCAAGAGTTCCACTAGGAAAGGAGCCAAACAAAAGGAACCAGTCTTCACATACCAAGATAACCCATTTTACGAGAAAGATCCATTCACTAACATACCTTCATCATCAGGCGGACCAATTTTTGATGAACCTGAACCTACTCCTACATATGAGATGAGACATAATGACAAAAACAAGGACAATAGTAACATTCACAGAAATGATGATTCATCATCAAGTGACGCTAACGAAGATACTGAACCTCCCAAAAAAGAAATTATTTACTGTCAAAAGGACAAAGACTTTAGAAAAATGATGAAAACTATCCTGGCTAGAGAGAAGGAAGACTATTTCTTAGAATTAGCAAAACAAGGTGCCAAACTTCCTATTGGATATGATGTTCAAACACTCGTCACCAAAAAGGAAGATTCACCTATCCTCACAATACACAAACAACTACTAGCTTTGAAAACTAAGATCACAAAATTGAAGAATAAGGATAAATCCCTGAAACAATATTCCTTGGAGACAATATGCCCATTTCCATTTGACAAGAATCTATACATGTCTCCATTTCCTTCACAAATTGAGATCCCAAAATTTGACAAATATGATGGTATCTCAGATCCCCAAGATCATGTCAAAGAGTTTTGTGCTGCCTGTATGGAGTTCATGCACGATCACACCTATCTCATGTGCCTTTTCCCAAGGAGCCTGGGAGGACAAGCCATGGAATGGTTCTCAAGTCTACCTAAAGGAATAAAATCATTTGAAGAACTAATCCAGCTATTGTTGCAACAATACTCATATAACAATCGACATCCTGTGACTATGATCGATCTTTGCAATACTAAACAAAAAATAGGGGAACTTTTTCTCACTTTCCTCCAGCATTGGAGAAAGATGTTCTCTAGGTATCCACGAACCATCCCAGACTCTAAGAAAATGGATATATTTGTCAATAACTTGGTCCCAGAACTAAAATATAGTATCCAAATGCAAGTACACCCATCATTAAATAGAATGGTAGACAATGCCATTCAAATGGAAGATGTGCTCATCAAAAAAGGGGATATCTCACCTTGGAAGGAAACACAACTAGGATCTAGCTCTAAAGAGAATAACAAGTATTGGAAATTTGGAAAAGACAACAACAAGAATGTTGTTAATGATGGAGTAGTAGATACTATTAAAACCACCTCACAAACCACAATATTCAACTTGGCTAGTGGTACACAAGCACTCAAAGCTGCTGAAGCTATAGCAGAGAATCCTTTTAAGAAAAAAGAGTGGTTCAAAGAGAAACCTTGGCTCTCTAAACCTAAGCGCAATTTCACTCCTCTCAAAGAATAATATGAATCTTCTTCCAAGACTCTATTGGAAAACAACTTGATAACAGTACCAGATAATTCCAGACCATATGATCCAGAAGTCAAACCAAGATGGTGGAGAGAGAATGAATACTGTAATTTTCATCGAAATAAGGGTCATAACATAAACAATTGCATGAAACTCAAACATGAGATTCAAGATCTCATAGACGCTGGTAAAATCATTGTCGGAAATCACCCAACCAATGTTGATCACAAAGCATTCAAAGATCCTTTACCTGTTTATGAACAAGGTGATTCATCAAAGACCAAAGGAGGTGCTAAAGTCAACTATACTTACACTGGCAATGACAACGTCATTAACATGCTTGAACCTTCACAATCAGAATATTGCAATGTGATTATAGTCGAAGATAAACTAGATGAATCATGATACGCAAGAGCACTGACCCATTCTCAAAAGAAAGTCACTCTCCAAGTGGCTAGTTCTACCAAACCGGCTCAAGCAACATCAAACCCACCAGCCTTGTTAAAACAAAAGGAATCAACTTTGGAGAAATTTGAAAGGCTAACTTCAACATCATCCTCTGGATATAGCGTTGTTGAACAATTGAAAAGGACAAATGCTCAAATATCAATATTTGAATTGCTAGAAATCTCTACTACTCACAGAGAGATCCTAGACAAAGCATTGCTCACCACTAATGTTCCAAAGGATTTAGACATTGATCAGTTTCAGTCTATGGTGGGTCATTTAACCTCACCTCACTATCTGACATTCTTTGAAGAAGATGACAACTTGCTAAACTATCCACATAACCAGCTGTTACATATCGAGGCCATGATCCATAAACACAGAGTCAAACATGTTTTGATAGATGGAGGCACGGGGTTGAATATGTATACTTACAATCTTCTCACACAACTAGGGTTCTCTGAAAATGTTATTGATCCTTCAAAGAAAATAACAATTAAAGCCTATGATGAAGAAGAAAGGACCTCCAAAGGTCTGGTATCATTGCCAATTAAAGTGGGACCTGTAGAAAGAGATGTCCTTTTTCAGGTACTTGATCTTCCTTTTTCATACAACATTTTATTGGGTAGACCATGGATTCATTAAATGAAGGTGGTTCCGTCAACATACCATCAATGCTTGAAATTCCCCTATAATGGAGTTGAAGTCAGTATTCTTGCTGATACCAATGTTGTTTGCAATGCACTAACAAAAGGTGTGGATACTTTTGTGCCTCATAATAGGGCAGCCTGTACAAATGAAAATCCAGAAGCTTTGATGAAAGACTTAGAAAAGAGATTGAAGATCACAAATACCGGCATGGATGGCTACAAGATAGAACTAGTACTCTCATTAGTTTCTCTTCCTCCATCACCAAACCAGTTGGGAAAACCATCAGAGACTATGAGAGCACAAAATCCAACTCCTAATGTAATATATGATGGTCTTTTTGTACAATCTTCTACTTCCCTAGCGGATGAAATAGAAGAGGATGCAATTCTAAACTAGCTTTTTAAGGAAGACAACCAACATGAAGAGGTATGACACTATGAGATTTATCCTACTCAGTATGGTCCTAGTTACAAAATGATTTAGTGCATGTGGTATTCCGGTACTGGTCCTCTGGGCAAACAAAAGGATGGTATTATTGCACCAATTCAGCTATAAATGAAATCTACAAATGATAAAGTTGGACTGGGATACAATCCAGGGAAAACATCAGATCAAAAACAAGCTTCTAAAACCAAATGGAAGAGAAAGAAACTACCTTTAACGTTGCAAGAGGTAAACACTTAACTACAGCTTCAGGATATCTATGAAATAGAGAAAGAAGGACTAGCAACCAACAGAGAAGAAACAGTGATCAGTCAAGTCCTGACAATATCAGCAACAATATCACAAGAGGTAGAGATCCCTAAGGATATGAGGGAAGAAGTCAAAAGATACAGAGAAATATTTGCACCGCTAAACATTCCAATCATATACACTAGTAGACAATAGGTAGAAGATTCTGAGACCGACTCGAATGAATATGAATGGGGTTTAGATCACCACTCAGACACATCTACTATAGAAACTCTAGGAGATTCCACTCCCATCATAGATGATACTCAAGAGCTGATGCATATGAAACTAGCCAAAGAAATATAGGAGATCAGATGAAAGAGACAAGCCAACTATGAACAAGCATTAACAGAAGGAAGAGTACCAGAAAGATTTTCATCCATGTACCCCTGTACTAAGATAGAACAAATCAAGTATAGTACTACACAAGAAGAGTTGGAAGCTACACAAAAAGAACCAGTCATCAGTCCAGAAGAAGCAGAATGGAGCAGATAACAGGAACTAACAGAGTCATCAAGATTATGTCAACAAGTATGTCAGATACAAACAATGATTGAGCCAAATATTGAAGGAACTTGTAGCGTTAAAGATGTTGGTATTGATACCATACATATACTCACTCAATCACTTGAGGAAGACTCAGAAACTTCATCCAATCACACTGATGACTCTGACAACAGTCCTACCCAAGACAATATCTACTCAGTAGAAAATATTGAATCATCTCATGCAAACAATGAAGACTTGTATACTAATCTTGTTGCTATTGAACCACAATATGAAGTCTAGTGTAACATAGAGAACGGCTCTACAAGTCTGTCTATTGGATCAGATCTACCGAATATTAATGTGAACTTTAATAATCATGATCCGACTTTTCCTGGGCTCTAGACACTTACACAAGGTATACTTCTAGAACTCAACTTCTTGATTCGCAGCTATGATAACAATACCATGAATGCTCATGAACCTACACAAATTTATCCTTAGTATACCCTAAATTGATTGAATGCACATTACAAAACCAGCCAATGAATATACCTAATTTTGCTAATGATTATACATTAGCCTATTATCTCAATGCAGTCAAACCTATGGACTCTTCCACCGGTGAACAAAGTGAAAGTATGACTAAAGCAGATATCAAGTATCTTAGTCGCAAAAATAGGAAAAGTAAAAATAAAAGATCTGATGGCAAAAACCACATTGTGGTGGTGTCAGAATCTAAAAAAGAGAAAATAAAGGATGTACCTAAAGGTGAAAACCTCTCTGAGGTGCCTAAAGGTGAGATACTTGATATACTGCCCAGTCATTTCTAGGAGCGGTCTTCCATATTGATCGAACCAACTCAGCTAGTGAATATCGGGAGTCAAGAGACACCACAAATCATTCACATAACTCAATCACTATCAATAGAGGAATTGAAGGATTTCACTCAGCTATTCTTAGAGAAGAAAATAAACTTTGCATGGACATACTCTAATATGCTAGGCTTAGATTCTGATCTCATAATGCATCACCTTTCAATCACACCAGGAGTAAAACCAGTCAAGTGAAAACTCTGCAAGATGCACCCACATGTGGCACTATTAGTCAAGGTTGAATTAGAGAAACTGCTCAAAGCTGGATTTATCAGAGCAATAGATTATGCTGAATGGATTTCCAACATAGTACCTATGTCGAAGGTAGATAAATCTATTAGAGTTTGCATAGACTCTAGAGATCCCAACAAAGCATGTCCAAAAGATGACTTTCCATTGCCAAATATTGATATGATAGTCAACATGACAGCTGGGTATGAGATGTACTCGCTAATGGATGGATTTTCAAGTTACAATCAAATTAAAATCACTCATGGGGATCAAGAAAAGACAGCTTTCACCTATGCATGGGGAACCTTTTGCTAGAATGTCATGCCATTTGGGCTAAAGAACGCAGGAGCAACCTATCAAAGGGCACTCACTACTATTTTTCATGATATGATGCACAAGAATATGGAAGACTACATTGATGATACTTTAGTGAAAACTATGAAAAGATCAACACATATTCAAGAGTTAGGTCCTATCCTCGACATAATGGAAAAGTTCAAACTCTGGTTAAATCCAAAAAAGTGTGCATTCGGAGTGACATCTAGTAAACTGCTTGGCTACATCATTTCCAAAAAAGGAATCAAAGTTGATCCTAAGAAAGTCCAAGCCACAATGGAAATGCCACCTCCGAAGAATATTAGTCAAATGAGAAGTCTACAAGGACATCTCCAATCTATCAAAAGATTCATTTCTCAGCTCCTAGACAAGGCTCAATCTTTCACGAAGGTACTGAGGAAAGGAGTAATATACAATTGGGATCAGGAATGTGAGCAACATCTTCAGCAAATCAAAGAGTACCTGTTGAATCCACTAATCTTAATGCCACCTATTCAGGGTAAACCACTAATATTATATATATCAGCAACAAAATCATCACTGGGGGCACTTTTGGCACAACAGGATGACAACAAAAAGGAACAAGCTATCTATTACATCAGCAGAACATTGGTGTCTTATGAAATGAATTACACTATAATAGAAAAAGCATGCTTAGCATTAGTCTTTGAATAACAAAAACTGAGACACTACATGCTAGCACATTCAGTCAAGTTGGTGGCTAAAATTGATCCACTCAAGTATCTTCTTAGCAAGGCAACACTCATAGGAAGATTGGCAAAATGGGTCATGATCCTTACAGAATTTGACATTGAATATGTGGAATGCAAAGCCATAAAGGGACAAGTAATTACTGATCAACTTGTTGAAGCTCTGATTGAAGACTCTCAGCCACTGCACATAGAGTTTCCAGATGAATCAATAATGCATCTTACTCAACAACCCTGGAAAATGTTCTTTGATGGGTCCTTTACTCAAAATAGTTCAGGTGCTGAAATATTATTCATTACTCCTCAAAAGTACTCCATCCCAAAATCTTACAAGATTTTATTTCCCTGCACGAACAATATTGTAGAATATGAAGCCTTGGTAAATGGTATAAAGCTAGCCATTGAATGGAAGGTTGCTAAATTGCATATTTATGGATATTCTCAGCTGGTAGTGAATCAAATCAATGATGCATATCAGACTCAAGATGAGAAGTTGATGCCTTACAAGAGAATGGTGGATGATCTCAAGAAGTACTTTGCTTTTGTGTCATTCCAGCAGATTCCAAGATCCGCTAATAGAGTAGCAGATGCTATGGCCACCCTAGCATCCATACCTAAGTTACAAGAGTTCAATGCTCACTTTGAATTCCTGGTGGAAGAGTTATGTTACCCAGCTTATGATTCCCTTGAAACCCAAATAGTTTGTTCTATTATTGGACATGACTCATCCAGATATAGCCACATCTACTCCTACCTATGCAACCAAGTTATTCCTAAAAATCTTACCCCAAATGAGAAAAGAAACTTGACCCAAAATGCTTCGCAGTATGTTATCATAGCTAACAATTTATTTAGATGAGGTTTAGATGGTACATTTCTTAGATGTCTAGAAACTGAAGAGTCTAAACCTACATTATTGGAAGTCCATGAAGGTATTTGTGGATCTCATTCAAATGGCCTAACTTTAGCACAGAAACTACTACGGGTTGGATACTACTGGCCAAACATGGAGAAAGATGCAATCAAATTCTCTAAGACTTGTGAAAAATGTCTACTACATGGGAACCTCATACATGCTCCAACACGGGATCTCATACCATTTACTGCACATTGGCCTTTTCAGCAATGGGCCTTTGATCTCATTGGTCAGATTTACCCTGCTTCATCTAATGGACATAAATTTATAATAACTACTACCAAGTGGGTAGAAGCAGTTCCACTCATCAAAGCAACTGGTAAGCAAGTCACATTGTTCATCTTAAACTATATCATCTATAGGTATGAAATACCTTCCTCCATCATGACTGATAATGGAGGATAGTTCAAGAATAAAGACCTGGATGAACTTGTGAGAAATTCAAAAGAAAAGAACACTGGTTATCCATATATTACCCTCAAGGTAATGGACAAGCCAAGGCATCTAATAAGAACCTATTAACTATCTTGCATAGAATAGTGAACAAATCAGGGAAGGATTGGCGTCTGTAGCTCAATCTCGCATTATGGGCTTACAAAACAAGTATCAGAACACCTACTGGGGCTACACCTTTTTCTTTGGTGTATGGGTCTGAAGTAGTATTACCTATTGAAGTAGAAATACCATCTCTAAGAGTTTCTTTGCAAGGTCTTGTTACTGATGAAGATCATAGAATATCTAGACTGCAAGAGCTTGAATTGCTGGGTGAATGTCGACAAGTGGCATTTGATCATCTCTTAGTGTAACAAAAGAGAATGTCCAGAGGATACAACATGAAGGTTAGACAAAGAGAATTTTAGGTTGGTGACCTAGTACTAAGAGAAAATCCAAAAAATGAACAGTTTCAAGATAACAAAGCGAAGTTTGAACCCAACTGGCTGGGTCTCTACATCATTACTGCAGTCTTCATCTCTGGTGCCTATTAGCTCTCAACATTGGAAGGAGAATAGCTCCGAGAACCGATTAACACCATCCACCTAAAGAGATTCTTTACTTAGCATTCTCCGTTCCAGCAAACTATATAGTTGAAAAACTCTTGAAAAAAATCAAAAAAATCATAAAAATCAAAAAAGAAAAAAAAGAGAGAAAAAGAGAAAAGAAAAGAAAAATATAAAAGAGAAAAATTGCCTTGGTGAAAACATGGTAAATGGGCACCTTGGTAAAGAAAAATGACTCTCTGCCAAGCAGGTGAAAACCTGGTAAACAAGCGCCTCTTGTACTCAAGCGCTCCATCTATCAAGACAACGATTGTCATTCTCACTTTCTTGCATCTTTGCTTTCGCTTGTACATATTTTGTAGTGGCTTTCGTGACACCCTGGTTCGTTAGAACCCTCATGACTTGAAACTAATCAATGCCCTAGTCTTAGGTTACTCGACAGAGCACATTTCATGTCCTAAGTAGTGTCAAACAAGTCATTTTTCCGTAAGTGAAACCTGGTCGTCCACTCTGAGTCAGTCACCTATCTCCTGACTACTAAAGAGTTTTTATCCCTAAGTTAACAAGAAAAACAAAAAAAATGGAAAACAATTACTAAACAGTTTGAGCTATGCATGAAAATTTTCTTTGTATGTTGTCTTTTATATTGGTTTTCGATTATTATCCCCTTGAGTAACTCAAGGAAGTTGATATTGACTAAGAGGTGCAAGGATTGGGGGCATAATATTTTCTTATTTTCTGCTTGTAAGAATGATCCCAATGATTTGGAAACATCTAAATTAGCTGGGTGTCTATGATAAGAGCCTTCACATCAAGGTCACATACCTCGACTCCACTTATTTGAATGCTACAAGGAGGTCCATATCATTTCTTTTTCTGTTTAGAGGGAATTTCTTTATGATGTAATTTAGGTCCTTGCAAAATCTATCCAAGGATATGAATGAAAAAAGGGTCATTGCGGACAAGATGATTAAATATTGTACATTGAAAAAGAAAGGAACTCTAATCTGCCTGTTATGTTCGTTATGCTCGGTGATGAATCTTAAGCATTTTAAATCCAATGACTAGTTTTAGGTTGCATTGCATTTTGCATATCATTTTTCATTTCATTCTGTATTGTGTGAATTTCGAGTGATTTTGGTGTGATAATAATGATCTCTTTATTTTTTGAATGAGGGCTGGAAGCTTCATCATTTCTCCGCTAAGTGGTCTCCTCTTCATCATTTCTTCGATCGAGTACTTGTGTTTTGAGATGTTAGTTGCATAAATAAACATCTTATATAGATTCATTCATTTCATTATTAATCATTTGCATTCATCTTATTGCATAGAAAAATGAAAAAAAAACATTACTCAGTACTCATTTTTCATTCATTTATTTGTGATGTCATGGAAATGGGGACAAGGCAACAACAAAGTTCAATGTTAATAAGTTAGTTTCAACCATAAAAACAAAATAAAGAACTAAAAACCATTCCAAACATATCAATAGAGATTTCAAAAAGCATGAAAGAAGTTTAACAAAATAAAAGAAAGGAGAAGAGCCTCCCTAAGATGCTTCCATGATGCCTTTTGATGCTTCTCCCTTGTTTCTCCCCTCTCCAAGTCCCAAGTGAGTCTAGCTCTCAGCTTTTAGCACTATCCATGGATGCCATATGGAGATTCAAGATGGTTGAATATGATAAGCAAATGCTATGCAAGTGTAGACAGTGATGCTATGAAAAAGCTCTATGCTAATACCTGTATAACAACAATACTCTAATGCTTCCTCCTTTGCTTGAGGAGAAGGGTTCTATTTATAGAAGAAATGAGGAAATGAAGGGTTAAGATTGAGTAATCTTAACAAGGGTTAGGATTGAAAGATATTCAATCCATGTGAGACTTTCAACCCAATCCCATGTTGACAAGTGTCACCATGAGGAGGCTTGAGAGGAGAGATAAGGAGCATTAAATGCTTGAGGGGACATGATGGTTACCCTAGTCAAAGAAATAAATGCTTTGAAGAGACACATGGGTTACATGAGGGTTAAGTTAGGGGTCAAAGTCCTTAACCATGGGTGCAAGTGGAATTAACCATTAATGGTCATGTAAGAGCCATAAGTGGTTTGGAAGACTTTAGAGGGTAATTTGTTGAACACACAAATCATTAATTGCTTTTCAAAGACTTTGGAGTCTTTGAGAAGTGACTCCAATTTGCTTAGGAATGTGACAAATTTAGGGGATGGATTAGGTTAATTAGGAAAGGTTTAGAAGAATCTAGAAGGGGTTTAGGCATGCAAGTGGATTTTGTAGGAAAATGCAAGTGGGAGGAATTTTGGTATTTTCAATTAAAATAAAATCATTTATTTCAATTAAATGGTGTAATTTGTATTTGGGTAAATATTCAAATAAATATTAATTTATTTAAATGAGAAAAAGGAAGATAAAGCATTAAAATGCTTGAAGACTTTCAGGGAAACCATTAAAGGCTTGAAGACTTTAAGGGAAGCAATTAAAGTCTTAAGAAGACTTTAAGGGAAGCCATTAAGTTTGAAGACTTTAAGGGAAACCATTAAAGGCTTAAGAAGACTATAGAAGGAAGCCATCAAGTTTGAAGACTTTAAAGCCATTAAGTTTTGAAGACTTTAAGGGAAACCATTAAAGGTTTGAGAAGACTCTAGAAGGAAGCCATTAAGTTTGAAGACTTTAAGGGAAACCATTAAAGGTTTCAAGTGGGTGAGGATAAATAGGATTTTAAATAAATAATTTATTTAAAATAGTTGTGCAACTTGCATTTGTAGGAAAATACAAGTGGGTGGAGTATAAAGGTGATTTAAATAAATGATTTATTTAAAATAATTGTGCAACTTGCTTTTGTAGGAAAATACAAGTGGGTGGAGGATAAAGGTGATTTAAATAAATAATTTATTTAAAATAATTGTGTAACTTGCATTTGTAGGAAAATGCAAGTGGGTAGAGGATAAAGGTGATTTAAATAAATGTTAATTTATTTAAATGTGAGAGGTGGGATTTTGGGGGATTTAAATAAATATTAATTTATTTAAATGTGAGAGAATATTTAATTAAATAAATATGATTTATTTATTTAATTAATGGTCTGAATTTGTTAAGTGAATTAAATCAAATAAATTGAATAATTTATTTAATTTATAGGAGAAGAGGGTTAAGATGAATTAATTAAATATATTAATTTAATTAATTATCAATTGATGGTTAAATAATCAAATAAATATTAAATATTCATTTAATTAAGTGGACAGATTTATGTGACTACAATTTGCATATGAAAAGAAACAAAAACATAGACATTCATAAACAATTTGCATTACACTCATGCATACATGTAGAATAAAGCATATAGAAAGCATCTCATAAATGAATTGATACAAGTACAATGAAGTCAAATTGGATCTTGTATATATATATATCGTATCAAGTCTAAGAATACAAAGTGATGTCTAATGACATGTACAAACTCCCATCGGAGTAAGAATCGTATAGGCTACAAAAAAATGGGTGTGTCTACAAAAAAATATCCCAGCTACAAAAAAAGAATAATCTAACTGGCACCCTCTCCCTCATCGCCTGGTGGAGGAGAAGGAGCCTGATGCAGTGCCTGATCTCCCTCCGATCATGCCATATACTGTGAATAGGGTATCACTTGTTGTGCAATAGGAACTGAGACACTATATGCTGCCACATAATAAGCTACCCTACTACTCTAGAGAAGGACCTCATATCGTAGAGTGTCTAACTCAGCTCTCGACTCTGCTCTCAAGGCTGCTATATGGCGATCCCACTTGGCCCTCACCTTGGCAAGCTATCGATCTCGCTCCGCCAGTTGAGTCTAAGCCACTATCAACTGTGACTGTAGCTCTGCAAGACATGCTCTCATTGTTTGACCAACATCCGCTCCCTGCTCTCTCATAGGCTCCCCAACCCCATCTCTACCCCCATCTCTACCTGTGGCTCCACCCTGCTCATCCCACCACTGTCAGACCTATCTCGGAGCTACTTGCTCCTCCTCAGTCCCGCCCAATCTCACTCCAACTCACCCAAGGGATCCACCCTCACCCCTCTATTGTCCACCCTCAGCTAGCACCCTGCTGCTACTAGCACTAGGATCTCCACCTGTCCGCCTTGGAGCCTCGGCTCTCTGTCCCTGCCTCTGGCCCTGCCTATGGCCTTGTCTCTGTCCCTATGCTAGTGCAGGGGCATCATCCTCCACATCCTCAATATGAGGAGCCTACTCGCCCGGATCTGTAAATCAAGGGAAGAGATGCTGCTCAAACTAATCCCTATACTGGGGCAATACCCCCGCATCTGCTACATCATCTAGGTAATCCAACCTCTAGCAATGTAAACTTGTCAGTTCCTGCATCACTAAAGAATAAGACAACCATGGAGACCATCCCTATCTCTCCTCATCGGTGTAACATGCATATGTTGTGTACTCCTGTGAGATCCCCTGAGGCTGACCATACTGCCTCATCACTTGAGAAATGATGAATCACTTCACGACAGTCTACGATCTCTCAATCAGTGGGCGTGTAACAAAAAGGTCCCTGCGAACCATCCACCAATCATCCCATGGCTCCAAGCCACTATATGGTCTCTAGACAACAGCTATCAAGTCATCCAGCTATCGTCTCCAAAAAATTGTCTTGCCTAGATGGGGCTGCATAATATATCCAGCATACGTGCATATAATAGGTTGCCCTAGCTCTCTACTATCATCAACTATTGGTCGACAAATGGGAAGGTGCTCCCAAGCCCAAACCTACAAAATGTATACACCTACGTCCATGCTTTGGCCATCCCTATATATGACCTCATGCATCTCTCGATACATGTGGGCCAATAAACACAAACCCCAGCCAAGTCTTTGAGGGGCCTCTATCAACCTCTCCAACATCCGGCCCCATCCGCACTAGAAACCCTGCTGTCCTCTATTTGGCATCAAGAAATAGCCTATGAACCCTACTAGAACACATGCCAGAGGAAATTCCTTGCTATACCTGCTCATCAAAATGTCCCAACTAATGGAACGAGTCAAAATGTTAGGATCACTGAAGATATGCCTCACTGCCTGTAATCCTGGAAGGTGCCTTGAATCATAATCCACCTTATCCCCAGCAAAAGGGGTATGGAGGATCCTATATACATCCTTAGGAGTGATCATCAACTCCCCCACTGGCAGATGAAAGGTGTTATGCTCTAAATGGAAATGCTCTACCAATGCTGTGAGCATTCTATGGTTCACACAGATATCAGGTAATCTCAATAGATGCATCAAGCCGCATAAATCAATATAAGCCTGCTCAACCTCGGATAAATGTCAAATTAATGCCATAGTAGGAGGATATACACATCTGAAGAGCATAGGAGGTAATCAAACCTGCAAAAAACCAAACAATGAGCATCAGAAAACCCTCCAAATGAGCCTACAAGAGAAGTAAAACATTACGCAAATCCAACTAAGTCAAATGCAAAAACAAATTTCATGTTTACACCTTCAAAAATGTTCACTATCTCTCGAATGACAAAACACAGTTAAGCAGCATCTCATACGAGCCAAGAATAGCTCCCGTACGAGAAAACAACCTCAAATGACAAAATTTTATACTTCGCATGACAAAATGGTCTTTTAACAAACCTGTCATACAACACGAGGGTGCACCTTGTACAACAAAACTAATGGGTTCAAATGACAAAACAAAATTTACCAGTTACTCGTATGAGATAGGATCCTGTCTTGCATGATAAAATGTAATGCCTGACCCAAAACATGCAAAAAACTTGAAAAATGAATTAAAAAAATTCAAAATTAAAAACATAAACAAGCTTAAGATTGATCACTTACTGCTAGCTCGTAGTTTCAGGGTCGATTATGACATCTCTGGTGCTCAAATCGATGCTGACGAGTAGGGACCACCATTTTCTTCATAGAAGGCTTTTTGAATTTTCAAACTTGGATAGTTAAAATGATTTGAAAATGACACTTTTGTCCCATATATAGCCAAAAAGCTAATTTTTCAACTTGCTCCGATGGTCATGAAAAGTGTACCCTTAGCTAATGTGCCTACTCTGATTCCATTTTTTGGGATTGAAATCAAAATATGAGATCATCTTGCTAGTCAATTTTAGAATTTGGACCACTTGGTGCTCTTTTCATCAAATTCTCATTATTTCTTCAAGTTGCACTCAATTAATCAACAATCAACGCTGAATATCAATTTCAATTCTACAAATTAATTTCGCGATCGGCGACCAACTCCATCAATGCCAAATCTTCAAAATTCCTCAAAATCAATTTGTGCTCAAATAACTTATTATCGCTCAAAATTGCCTATAATCATGTACCCTCGCTATCTTTCGATTTCACTCCTGAGGGGGCATACTCGTGACCTTATCACCTCACATTTTCAATCTCGAGAAAATTTTCAAATCTTCATCAAAAGTCGAGCAAAAATCTTTTTTCAATTTAAGAAAATCAAAATTTTATTGCTGAGGGGCATCTCATCTTCATCACTTCATATCAAGTTGAGATCTCTCGATCATCCAAATTTAATCAATCGCCAGGGGCATATCAGTTTCATCGCTTCACATCAAGCTGATATTTGTCTTCTTCTAAATCAATCACTTAATGTTAATCAGTTTCATCACTTCAAATCAAGCTAATTATTTGTTTAAACTCAATCCAAAGTTTAAAGAGTATCTTTGATCACACTCAATCTAACTAGGTGTTCAGTATTCATTTCTTGATCAAGCTAGACAGTTTATCTTTGCTTATCGTATCTTGATTCATCAAGTTCAAGATTGAATTTTATCATCACTCACTGTATCTAAGTTCAATCAAGTTCTAGATCAGTAAGATCTGTTTCTTGATCAATCAAGTTCAAGTTTGGTATTTTATGTTTTCTATCGTTCTTATGTTCAATCAAGTTCCGGATCGGTGTCTCTTTAATCAGACTTTATTCAGCTTTGTCACTTCGAATCAAGCTAACACCTCGCTTTTCATCTAGTTCATGATCAATCAAGTTCAGAACTGGTATCTCCTAGACATCAACTATTCTTTGAATCAACGCGCTGCTCGCACATTAATTCAAAGAGGGGCAAATGTAATACCCTAAAATTGGTCATATAAACCATGGGCCCCTAATCTCAACAACATCACCAAGGTCCTGACCAAAAGGCAATTAAATGAATCTTGAGCACATAATTAATTCTTTAATTATCAAATGACAATGGCAAAATCAATTACTCAATATTAATTGAATATTTATTTAATTAATTAAATCATTCCAAGAATATTCATTTGATCAATTATCCTATTTTAATTTATTAAATGTCGTAGCATATTTATTTAATTAATAAATTTGTCATTCAATCATGCAAAACAAATTAATTTATTACAAAGCAAGAGTTGAATTGAAAATTAAATAAAAGAATTGAATTGAGAGAAATCAAACTTGAGATATTATTTCTTTTTCTAAATTGAGAACTTGAAATCAGAGAAGCAATTAATTGAATTATTAATTATTCTCTTAAATTGGAACTCAAAGCTTTTCAGGAAAAGAAGTTCAGTTGCATTAAAAAGACTCTTTTTTGAATATATCAAAGAATTATCTATTTTTATCACAAATGCATGGAATTAATTTAATATTCTTTTCCAATGCAACTTGAACTTCTAATTTGAATGCATTTCAATTAAACTATAATTGGAATCTATCTCAAGGTTAACTGAACCTGATTTCTCAATTATTTTCAAATAATCCTAAATGGAGCTTTTTCATCATCTCTCTTGAGAATTTTCTATAAATTCAACCTTCAACTCTCATTCTAAACACCCTAGAGATTTTTGAGAATACATCATTATTATACTGATTTTCCTCTAGGTCATTGATATGTTGTGCTTTTTTAGATTATTTGCATCCATATTTAGTTTACTCATTATTGCTTACATCCATATTGCTTGAATTTGTTATTGCTAGCACTAGGATCTCCACATGTCCGCCTCGGAGCCTCGACTCTCTATCCCTGCCTATGGCCCTGTCCCTATCACTATGCTAGTGTAGGGGCATAATCCTCCACATCCTCAATATGAGGAGCCTGCTTGCCCGGATCTTTAAATTGAGGGAAGGGATGTTGTGTAAAGTAATCCCTATACTGGGGCAATACCCCCGCATCTGCTACGTCATCTAGGTAATCCCACCTCAGGTGGTGTAAACCTATCAACTCCTGTATCGCTAAATCATAAGACAACCATGGAGACCATCCCTGTCTCTCCTCATCGACATAATGTGCATATGTTGTGTACTCCTATGAGATCCTCTGAGGCCGACCATACTACCTCATCACTCAAGAAATGATGAATCGCTCCATGATGGTTCGTGATCTCCCGATCAGTGGGCATGTAACAAAAAGGTCCCTGCAAACCATCCACTAGCCATCCCATGGCTCCAAGCCTCTGTATGGTCTCCAGACAATAGCTATCAGGTTGTCTAGCTGCCATCTCCAAAAATTTGTCTTTCCCAAATGGGGTTGTGTAATATATCCAGCATACCTGTATATAATTGGCTGCCCTGGCTCTCTACTATCATCAACTACTGGTCAACAAACGGGAAGGTGCTCCCAAGCCCAAGCCTACAAAATGTATACACCTACAGCCATGCTTCAGCCATCCCTATATACGACCTCATGCATCTCTCGATACATGTGGGCCAATAAACATGAACCCCAACCAAGTCTCCGAGGGGCCTCTATCAACCTCTCTAGCATCCAGCCCCATCCACATTGGAAACCCTGCTGTCCTCTATCTGGCATCAATAAATAGCCTATGAACCCTACTAGAACACATGCCAGAGGAAATTCCTTGCTATACCTACTCATCAAAATGTCCCAACTAATGGAATGAGTCAAAATGTCAGGATCACTGAAGACATGCCTCACTGCCTATAATCCTTGAAGGTGCCCTGAATCATAATCCACCTAGTCCCTAGCAAAAGGGATACGGAGGATCCTATATACATCCTCAGGAGTGATCGTCAACTCCCCCACCGGTAGATGATAGGTGTTATGCTCTGAATGGAAACGCTCTACCAATGTCATGAGCATTCCGTGGTTCACACGGATATCAGGGAATCTCAACAGATCCGTCAAGCTGCATAAATCAATATGAGCCTGCTCAACCTTAGATAAATGTTGAACTAATGCCATAGTAGGAGGATATACACATCTGAAGAGCACAGGAGGTAATCAAACCTGCAAAAAACCAAACAATGAGCATCAGAAAACACTCCAAATGAGGCTACAAGAGAAGTAAAACATCATGCAAATCCAACTAAGTCAAATGCAAAACCAAAATTTCACATTTACACCTTCAAAAATGTTCACTATCTCTCAGATGACAAAACATAGTTAAACAACATCTCGTACGAGCCAGGAATAGCTCCCGTACGAGAAAACAGCCTCAAATGACAAAATTTTATACTCTGCACAACAAAATGGTCTTTTAACAGACCTGTCGTACGACACGAGGGTGCACCCCATATGACAAAACTAATGGGTTCAAATGACAAAACAAAATTTACCAGTTACTCGTACGAGACAGGATCCTGTCTCGAATGATAAAATAGGATGCCCGACCCCAAACGAGCGAAAAACTTGAAAAATGAACAAAATAATCTCAAAATTGAAAACATAAACAAGATTAAGATCGATCACTTACTAGTGGCTCATAGTTTCAAGGTCGATTATGATGTCTCTGGTGCTCAAATCGATGCTGATGAGTAGGGACCACGATTTTCTTCGCAGAAGGCTTTTTGAATTTTCAAACTTGGAGGGTTAAAATGATTTGAAAATGACACTTTTGTCCCAAATATAGCCAAAAAGCTAATTTTTCAACTTGCTCTGATGGTCATAAAAATTGTACCCTTAGCTAATGTGCCTACTCTGATTCCATTTTCAAGATCGTAATTGAAATTCGAGATCATCTTGCTAGTCAATTTTAGAATTTGGACCACTTGGTGCTCTTTTCATCAAATTCTCATTCTTTCTTCAAGTTGCGCTCAATTAATCAACAATCAATGCTGAATATCAATTTCAATTCTACAAATTAATTTCGCGATCAACGACCAACTCCGTCAATGCCAAATCTTCAAAATTCCTCAAAATCAATTTGTGCTCAAATAACTTATTATCGCTCAAAATTGCCTATAATCATGTACCCTTGCTATCTTTCGATTTTGCTCCCGAGGGGGCATACTCGTGACCTTATCACCTCACATCTTCAATGTTGAGAAAATTTTCAAATCTTCATCAAAAGTCAAGCAAAATTGTTTTTTCAATTTAAGAAAATCAAAATTTTATTGCTAAGGGGTATCTCATCTTCATCGCTTCATATCAAGTTGAGATCTCTCGATCATCTGAATTTAATCAATTGCCAAGGGCATATTAGTTTCATCGCTTCACATCAAGCTGATATTTGTCTTCTTCTGAATCACTCTCTTAATGTTAATTAGTTTCATCACTTCAAATCAAGCTGATTATTTGTTTAAACTCAATCAAAAGTTTAAAGAGTATCTTTGATCACACTCAATCTAAGTAGGTGTTCAGTATTCATTTCTTGATCAAGCTAGACAATTTATCTTCGCTTATCATATCTTGATCCATCAAGTTCAAGATCATTTTTTTCATCACTTGCTATATCTAAGTTCAATCAAGTTCTAGATCAGTAAGATCCATTTCTTGATCAATCAAGTTCAAGTTCGGTATCTTTTGTTTTCTATCGTTCCTATGTTCAATCAAGTTTGGGATCGGTATCGCTTTAATCAGACTTTATTCAGCTTTGTTGCTTTGAGTCAAGCTAACACATCGCTTTTCATCTAGTTCATGATCAATCAAGTTTAGAACTGGTATCTCCTAGACATCAACTATTCTTTGAGTCAATGCGCTGCTTGCACATTAATTCAAAGAGGGGAGAATGTAATACCCTAAAATTGGTCATCTAAACCATGGGCTCCTAATCTTGACAACATCACCAAGGTCCTAACCAAAAGGCAATTAAATCAATTTTGAGCACATAATTAATTCTTTAATTATCAAATGACAATGGCAAAATCGGTTACTCAATATTAATTAAATATTTATTTATTTAATTAAATCATTCAAAGAATATTCATTTTGATCAATTATCCTATTTTAATTTATTAAATATCCTAGCATATTTAATTAATTAATAAATTTGTCATTCAATCATGCAAAAGGAATTAATTTATTACAAAAGGAGAATTTATTACAAAACAAGAGTTGAATTGAAAATTAAATAAAAGAATTGAATTGAGAGAAATCAAACTTGAGATATTATTTCTTTTTCTAAATTGAGAACTTGAAATCAGAAAAGCAATTAATTGAATTATTAATTATTCTCTTAAATTGGAACTCAAAGCTTTTTAGAAAAAGAAGTTCAGTTGCATTAAAAAGACTCTTTTCTTGAATAAATCAAAGAATTATCTATTTTTATCACAAATGCATGAAATTAATTTAATATTCTTTTCCAATGCAACTTGAACTTCTAATTTGAATGCATTTCGATTAAACTATAATTGGAATCTGTCTCATGGTTAATTGAACCTGATCTCTCAATTATTTTCAATTAATCCTAAATTGAGTTTTTTCATCATCTCTCTTGACAATTCTCTATAAATTCAGCCTTCAACTCTCATTCTAAACACCCCAGAGATTTTTGAGAGTACGTCATAATTATACTAATTTTGCTCTGGAGTCATTGATATGTTGTGCTTTTTTAGATTATTTGCATCCATATTTAGTTTACTCATTATTGCTTACATCCATATTGCTTGAATTTGTTATTGCTTGAATTATTCATCCATCTTGCATCCCTTTAGCTTAATATCATGCTCATATAGATTAAATCCTTCATCTTGGTGTAGTCTAGTCACTGGTATTGCTTCCAAATCCTAAGAGCAATCTTATACTCGCATCTTTTAGAAGGCAATTGGTCGATTTTTCATGGTTTTCTTATTAATGCTTATATCTGACTAACCATGCATATAATGACTAAATTGAAGTGTTGTGTATTGCAGATACAGATCCTTATTCCACTTTTCACACACACAGGTTCAGATGAACTAATGATATTATCAGGTATATCATCTATCTCTTTTTGAACTTTGTTTATTTCCTTATCAATGTCCACTATTAATAAATTTGTCTTGCATGTGTCCCTGTATAGTTCCTTATACTCCAAAATTGTTGTATTTAGTGTTTGTAAAAGTGTATCAATGTGTTCCATGCACTTCTTTATTGTTTCCTCAAAGAATTTTTCTTTTTTCTTTTCCATTTTATCCTTGAATGTTTCCTCATTAATTTGATCAATTATTAGTATATTTCTAGCAATATATTTAGACAATGTGTCTAATTGACTTAAAGAATCCTTTACATTATGTAAATTGCATTTGGGTGTAATCATCTTAAGAATGGGTATTGTGTCATCAATTGCCTTATAGGCCAATGCATTACAATCAGTTATTTTCTTTATTGAGTCCATAAGTACTTCTATCACATTTGTAAGTCTAAATTCACTCAATGAAGTACTAGATGTCTAACCAACTACCTTTACAATTTCAGTGCTTCCAGTGGGAGTAACCAATTTGCTTGTATTGACCTCTAGTGGGTCAGTCTGAGTTTGCATTTCTAGTAGCAATGGTTTTGGTTTCTTAGTGATTGTCGGTTGCACTATCTCAATGTGTCCCTGTGTATCTGCCTATTTCTCAATTGATTTCTCTGTATTAATTGTTGTCGATATCTCTATTACTGTCTCTGCAGGTTTCTCTGTGTTTGCATCATTACTATAAGTGACCGTTCCACTATCCAAAGGTTCCACTGGATGCTCTGCTTGCTCTACTTGTATCCCAACCTCAATGTTATCTGTCAGTTACTTAGTGGTAATATCTTTCTTTACCTATGTGCTTTCCTTGTTCACTACAATGTTTACTTCCTGAGTGTTAATATTCATGGTGTATAAAATTTTTGACTCAAGGTTAGTGTCCTCATGCGGTGTGTTAACATTTTCAGTGGCTCATATGTCATCAGTCTGTACTGATGGAGTAACCAAAGGTGGTGGTAGGTTGTTAGTTACTTTTATGTTTGGTATTCCACCTACTTTACCTTTCCCCTTTTCTCTATCCTTCTGATAAAACTTGAAAGTTTTCTTTGGTCTGCTCAACTCTTCCTATTTTTCTTTCTCAACAAAAAAGATATCCCATTTATCTGTTGTTTCATCTGCAATTTCATTTACTCTACTAGCCATTAGGCTCACATGTCGATGTCCACTTGCAAAGACTATTCTATTAGCTTCACTAATTAGTTCATCAATCTCCTCTATGAGTTAACCGGATGTATAGCTAGGAGTTTTTCAATCTTAAGTTTCTTATCAAGCTCCATAACTGCAATTCTCTTAGCATCTAACCTCCTATATAATTCACTTGGAAAATCATCTACAACTTCAATTAATACTTTCTTGTATATGTCAAGATGTAGGATTATGCTATTCTCAATACTTTCCTTTTCTTCATTAGTGAATGTATTATACAGTTTGCTAACATTAGCCAAGTTGTTGTCATCAGTTATTTCACTCAGTAAGTTGTCCAGAGGTGGTATAACCTTTTTTTGTTTCTTCTAGGGTGTCAATTTCTTTGTTAATGGTCTCACTTCCTGTTGCTTCTTCTTTGTCTTCTTGGGTGTAGGAGAGGGTACCGGTGAGGGTTTTCTCTTCCTATCAACTCTCTTAAACTCTATAGGAATTTCACTTTCAGATGATGTACCAACCGGTGAGAGATGTGCCTCCGATTGTAATCCTACTAGATCACTTTCCTTTATTCCAGTTATGTTCATGATGTTTTCTTTTATTTCCTATACTTATTTAGTTGCACTCCTTATGTATTTTTCTCTTTTCTTTCTTTGTTTCATTGTCTATACATCGCTTTCCATTATTTTTGCATTTCCCAAAAAAAAAAAATGGTTCTCTAGGTGCCTCTAACAGAGCTTTAGCATAAGTTTCAATAATTTTTACATCTTCCTCATACCCCATTTCAGTTACCCATATAGTTCTAAGAAGAACTGCCTCCATCCAGATTTCATCCTTTTTTATCACAAAACATATTTCTTTGTTGTACTTATCCACTATACTCTGTGGTAGTCTTTCCGTTGTTTTCATTTTTGCTTGGAAGGTTTTGAAATACTATGTTATAATGTTTTCCTTATCAGTACCCATACTAGTGAAGGTTTCTAGCAGTTATTTGCCTACTTGTATATCATATCCAAAGTCTTTCTTTCCAATATTAGGAACTTCTTTTGTGAAATATAACATAAGACATACCAAAAGATTGCCAAAATGAAAAGTTCCTTTCTTATCTCCTTTTATCTTTTTTAGATTATGTATCAACTCATCCTTTAGCCACTCACATACATCTATTTTTGCATCACTATTTACCATATCATAAGCACTTTTAATGCAAAGACTAGAAATAGAGTTGAATTGGTTTGCATGCGTAGTTTTGTAGCCTAAAATCATGCTTATGAATTTGACATTTACATCCTTAAACATCATTTACTCTCAAGGATCTGCTATCATATGTTTCTCTTGCTAAGGTCATCACTACATTATTGGGTACCTTCTTAGTCTTATCAAGCCTACTACCGATGGAGGGTAAACCTGTCACTACCCTAATTGCTTCCTTGGTGATTTTGCAAATAGAATCTAGCCAAAGAAATTATCCATGAACTCTGCTAAGGACAATTGTTACTACCTCCTTAGGAAATTCAGGGATGTCCAGGATTTCCACCAAACCTAAAGTTTCAATTACCTTGTGCTCAGGTTTTACATTTCCATTTTCATCACAGATAACAGTTTTAAACATTTTCAACAATTCCTCTGAACCTAATTCCTCAATATTGCAGTGAATGTAAATTCTAGGGTCTTTAGCATAAGCAACACCTTTTGGAATTTTTGAAAAAGCACCTATGGAATCATCTTGTTTTGCTATCTCAGGAATGATCTTAAAAATGGGCCTAGGGTGTTTCACAATTTATATAACAATAGGGTTTGCAATAAATTATAGAGCAGAGGAGGAAGCCATCGATAAATACCTTAATCTGCCTGATATAGGTTTGAGTGCTTGAAAGAAATCACTTCACTTCTTCGCTTGGATGCCTTCACTTAGGTCTTTGCACTCTCTAAAATTTTGAATGCTTGGTGATTTGAAAAAGAGGGAAAATCAATGATTTCTAATGTCATTTCTTCCAACAACCACATTAAATGCTTGCCAATTAAGTGAAACTTAACACATCTGTCGGTAAAGAAGAAAACCATCTTCTTACCATCAACTGAGGGTAAACTTGCATGATATTCAAGTTGTTGCAATACCCCCAAAAGGTTACTTTTCAGTTGGATGAAGAATCTCCTATTGGTGGAGTAATACTTTGTTCTACCGATGAAGAAAATAGTCTCATCAACATTCTGATATGTCTTTCTAATCGACTATTTTGAAAATTCTTGCTTTACCTCATCTACCTTTTCTTTGCCTTTCAAACTTGGTCCTTTATTATTTGCTGGTGAAGTCTTACTTCTACAAAATTTTGCAATATATCCAATCTATTTACAAGCATGACAAGTCACATTGTTCTTCTGAATAGCCTTTCCATATCCTATGTCGGTTTGTATTTTGTATTGATTAGATAAGTGCCCAAATCTTCCACAAACATAACATCTCACATTCATTTTGCAGTTTTCTGAATTATGACCAATTTTGTTGCATTTGGAACATTGACTGGTGGGTGCATTAATGTTTGATTGTTTTTAGATCTACACTGATTTTCTCTATGACCATACTTGTTACAGTTAAAGCATTTCCCATTAAATTTGTAAGCATTAGGTTGTCTTACCGGTTTACTATGATCATGATTGTTTGCAGTATGGGAACTTTCACTAACTTCAAATCCAAGTCCATTAGTGTCTCCATTAGGTGTCTAACTTTTCAATATATCATCAAGTTCTTCTGAACTTTTCTTGAATTTCTCTTTATGTTGTTTTGTAGTAGCCAACTCATTTTCCAAAATTCCCTTCTGTCTCATAAGTTCAGTTTTATCATGTTGCATGTGAATTAGATCTATCTTCAACATATCATTTTCATGACTGAGTCTTAGGTTTTCATTTCCAGCATCATTGAGTCTCCTAGTCAGGCCATCTTCATTCTTTTTCCTATCTTCCATGTCTTTACAAAACCTCATAGTCATGTCTTGCATTTCATTCCTCATAGTACTATTTTCTTGCCTCAATTTGTTCACAAGATCAATAAGAGTTTCCTTTTCATCATCATCACTCTGCATCTTCTCATGAAGTTATTTTCTTTTATTTGTAGCAATAGTAAGATTCTCTTGAACTCCTTGAATGAATTCCTGTGCAGTCCTAAGATCATCTTCAAGTGTGATATTCTTCAACTTCTCTGCATCATAATCCACAAGAGCTCCTTTTAATAGCTTTCTCAAGTTCTCCATCACTACCGATGTCAAAATCTTCCTCAAGCTATCAGGATTTTGAAAATAGGGGACCAGGCTCTAATACCAATTGTTAGGATTAGTGACAAAAGATACTAAGAGGGGGGGGGGGGGGGTGAATCATTATCTAACCAGTATATCAAAATATTTGACCTTATTAAGTATTTTGCATTCCAAAATAGTGTACTGGTAAATAAGAATTAATGCAGTAAATAGGAACAATAAAGATTGCATAGATAACACACCATAACACAAGATTTTTAACGAGGAAACCCGGTGTGGGAAAAACCTCGGTGGGATTTGTGACCCACAATATTCACTCACTAGCCAATGAATGGATATTACTTACAATGTGGTGCCTACACATACAGGAAGGCCAACTGCCTAGAGCTCACTACTCAAATAAAAAATGGAAGTCTCACTGACTTACAAAATGGATTATGAGAATCCAATATAATGTATTTCTACAATTTAGCATCTGCTATGACAGGTTCAATACCGGTTCAAGCTCATACTATAACTATAACCTTATAAAAAATTTGCCTTAATATTCGCTTATCACTTCTACCTTCTCCATCTTCTATCTATCATCCATATCAAAATGATTAACAAGATCTCATACATATACAAGTCTATTACAATATGCCTTGTCGACTTTACAAAAGATATTTATAATTAAATTTAATAAACAAAACTTTGTTCCTATTGGGTGGGGTGTCGGTATACATTGTTGTCATTGTTGGTGCCTGTGCCTGTTGGTCATTTACCAGATGAATGCCACAAGATTGCCTAAAGGTATCCATAAGGTTGCAAGGTTTCCATCAATGACAACACCTTCAATTACCTTCAATTACCATTAGAGTGTGCAATGCCAACAAATACCTCTTTGACATACTTGGACTAGGTAATAAAGATACCCTCTTTCATCGATTGAATCTGTAGACCAATGAAGAACTTTATCTCTCCAATTAGAGACATCTCAAACTCTTTCTTCATTTCATCTGCAAATGCATGGCTCATTTCATCATCTCCTCCAAAGATTATGTCATCTACAAACACTTCACAGATCAGAATCTGATCACCTTCAGATTTCAGGTAGATGTTGCTATCCTTACTTGTTCTCTGAAATCCTATCTTCACAAGATGAGAGTGTAACCATTCATACCATGCCCTTGGTTCTTGTTTCAATCCATACAGGGCCTTGTGTAATCTACACACCATGTTACTATCTTCTAATAAGGCAAACCCATCTAGTTGCTCAATATACACTTCCTCTTCTAGGATTCCATTCAAGAACACAAACTTCACATCCATCTAGTAAACATTGAATCCCTTAAATGCTGTAAATGCAAGTATCATTCGAACACCTTCCAATCTAGCCACTGGGGAAAAACTTTCTCCATAGTCTTCTCCCTCTTCTTGAGCATATCCCTTGCATACAAGTCTTGCCTTGTTCCTTACAATTGTGCCTTCTTCATTCAGCTTATTCCTTAAGACCCATTTGGTACTTATGTCATTCTTGTGCTCCAATCTGGGTACCAAAGACCATGTTGCATTATTTTCTATCTGGTCTAGCTCCTCTTCCATTGCATTAATCCACTCTTCATCTATAAGTGCCTCTCTAGTAGTCTTAGGCTCAAATTCAAAAATCATGCAAGAGTTTTCTTTCACCTTTCTTCTTGGGAGTATCCCTGCATCTTTATCTCCTATGATCTACTTCGAATGATGATGTAGTTTCACATATCTAGGAATGACTCTAGTTGGTTTTTCTTGCTTTTCCTCTTCTTCTTCTTCTCCATCTTCTTCTTCACCTACTGCAGCTTCTACTGGTACAGGAACACTAAGATCTTTGCTTGTTTCTTTCTTAACCGGTTCCCAGAAGGCTACACTCGGTTCATCTTCCACTTGCTCACTACAGGTTTCCTCAAGCTCCTCAGGGGATTCATCAACCTTGACGTTGATACTCTCAACAATTTTCTGAGTCCTATTGTTGTATCACTTGAGAGCTTTGCTCTTAGTTGAATATCCTAGAAATATTCCTTCATCACATTTAGCATCAAACTTGCTTGGATGCTTACCTCTCTTGATATAACACTTATTGCCAAATACTTTAAAATAACTCATAGTGGGAGTGTTCCCAGTCTAGTACTCATAAGGGGTTTTATCTTTACCTTTGTTGATGAGTACCCGGTTCATAGTATAGCCTATAGTGCTCACCACTTCTCTCCAAAAAGTGTGAGCAACCTTTCCTTGTATCAGCATTGTTCTGGATGCTTCAACTATAGTCCTGTTATTCCTTTCTGCTATGCCATTCTATTGTGGTGTTCTTGGGGTAGACAACTATCTCTTGATACAATTCTCTTCACAGTACTTGTTGAATTCATCAGAAGTGAATTCACCTCCTTGATTAGTTCTTAGGCATTTTATCCTTTGACCACTTTCCTTCTCTACTAATACTCTAAAGGATTTGAACTTTCCAAACACTTCAGACTTTTCTTTCAAGAATGTGACCCACATCATTCTTGAGTAGTCATCAGTAAGAATCATGAAATACCTATCTCCTTGAATACTTCTTGTTTTCATTGGACCACACAGATTGGTGTGCACAAGATCAAGTAAGTTCTCTGCTGAAAAAGACTTACCTTTGAAAGTTGAGGAAGACATCTCCCCAAGTTGGCATTCTCTACACAAATAATTCGTTGGTTTGTTTAGCAAAGGAAATCTTCTTACTTCCTTGATCTTACTAGCTTTTACAATATTATTAAAGTTTATATGACAAAGTCTCCTATGCCATATCCAACTATCATCAAAATTCGCCATTAGATACTAACTAATCTTGGTATTCAATTGAAACAAGTTACCTCTGGTCTTCTTACCGGTGGCAATTAGTTCACCACTATTTCCAATTATACTGTAGACTCCACCTTTGAAATCCAAAATGAGTCCTTTGTCATTTAGCTAAGCAACACTCAAAAGGTTATGCTTAAGACCTCCTACCCAGTAGACATCATCTGCACTTCTCTTTCCATTCAGTGAGATGGATCCTTTACCTTTCACCAAGCATGGTGCATCGTTGCCAAACCGGACAACACCTCCATCATATTCTTCTAGAGACAGAAAATTTCTTCGGTCACTAGTCATGTGGTGAGAACACCCACTATCAATAATACACTCATTAGAGTTGTCAATGCAAGAGACAAGGGCTTTCTTGTCAGACACTTCTTCCTTTACAACTACAAACACTATGTCCTCATTCTCTTCATCCTTGGATTCTTCATCAGTAACACCTTCATCAACTGCAACAAGACAATTTCTCCTACTTCCTCCTTTATTCTTTCTAAACCTTTCTGATTTATCCTTATTATCATTGTTAGGACAATTAATAGCTATATGTCCTATCTTATTGCAGGAAAACCATTTTAAAGGAAGCTTACCTGTCTATTTTCCAATGCCTTTTGGAAGTCTCTTGGGAAGAAGAGCTTCAAACTCCATCATAATTTATTCATCATCCATATCTCTGCATTGCCTGGATTCATAACTGTTACTTACTTCTTTTCTTTTTCTGGTTGGTGTAGGAGATGCTCTAAAGGTTGACTCAGTCTTCTAAAAACTACCATCATAACTATTCAACTCATATCCTATCAACTTTGTAATGATAGAGTCTAAGGATACCTTGGTTTTGTCGATAGACCTTAGCTCCTGAATAGCAGCAACTTTGATTGCATAGATCAGTAGCAATGATCTCAAAACCTTACTGAGAATGGTGGCATCATCAATTGTTCCACCAGTGCTCTTGATATCTCCAACCATAGTCTTGATCCTTATGCCATATTGTTGAATGGTCTCTCCTTCAACCATACTCATGTCTTCAAATTTTCCTCTAATGCTTTCTTCCTTAGCTTGCTTGACATGTTCATCACCATCATAAATGGTTTCTAGTGTGTCCCATACATCCTTATGAGTGTCCTTATCTTGTACATCAATGAACTCAATATCAGACAGGCTGCTAATAAGGGCTTCCATGACTTGCCCATTTTCTTGAATCTCTCTTTTCTGATCATCGGTTAGAGTGCTAGTGGGGATTACATAGGCATTCTCAATATAGCTCTAGTGCTGAGCACCCAAACTCTTGATATAAATATTCATTTTGTCTATCCATATTTTGAAGTTATCTCTATTGAACTTAGGACCTTCCCTCTTCATTATTAAAGCAAGATCTTTTACCTCAGGCAGTTAAGCTTATATCACCAAGGACCTGGAGCTTTGATACCAATTGATGAATAATGATGAACAAAAAAATACCCTAACTGGTACTGAGATGGGGGGGGTGAATCAGTATAGACAAAAACTTCTCAACAAATTATCAAGTTAAAACAATGCTAACCGGTTGTCTTCATCACTGAACCTAACCATGGCAATACTGATTAAACACAGTAAGACTTTAGACAACTAAACCAATAAAATTGAATACTTCAAATAATATTCAACACTTGATAACTACTTCACCAATATACATATGCATGTGTTGTATCAGTAATACCATAACCATTAGATTTGCATGCATATTCACCTAAATAAAGATTGCTCAATCATCACATGAAAAATGCACGACTCATGACACACAGATTTTTCATGTGGAAACCCAAATGGGAAAAACCACAATGGGGATGAATATCCACAATCTTGTTTTTGAACTCTTTTGAAGCTCGCTCTATTAGGAACCTAGTCCGGTTAAAGACTTTCCAATAAGGTTATGTTAGGAACCGATCCTGTTAAAGATCACCTAGTTAAGGGATGGCTATATACCCTATTAAAGGTTACCTTGCTAGAGGATTTGAATAACTCAATGATCTTGAGTCACTTGGTTAGAGGATTTACAATAATCCTGTTAAAGCTACCTGGTAAAGGGATTTTCCTACTATTGAAATGGTTAGAAGACAATAGGTAAAGCTCTGATTTGATAACAACACTACATGATAAGGTAGATCCATTTCAACTCCTCTACTCTGCAATCATACTCTGTAGTTTTCCACTCACTGTTCTGGCAAGTATCTCATCACTCAGACACAAACACAACATTTGCCAACACTTAGAATATCCAAACTCATCGACCTTATAGACAATAATTAGGTCGGTAGCATAAACCCTAAACCCTAAATATTTTAAGTTTACAATTACAAGCAGTCCAATCCTAACTGTTCAAGCACTTTACATAGAATAAAACAATCTCAAACAGATCACAAGTCATTCTACATCGTCCATTCTTCACCGCACATGGAAATCAGTAACCCATTACACTCTCTTCACATACCGCTAAGAAGAATGTTCATTCCCGAGGTAGAAATTTAATGCAATCGATCTTCACATGCAAGATCCTCAAGAAAATCCTTCACGTGCACAAAACTAATGTGGAATATCGATCTCATCCTTATCTCTTATGTAGCTCATCAGAAAATTTCATCAGTTGCATTGCACAAGCTAGATTGCCAAACTAGAAGCCCTGGAGCTGAGACTACCAGTCGGTAGTCACATTTAGTGAAACCCTGACACTGGTTCACTTCATCTGTTCATACTAATTCTCCTACTTGAACATCAATAACAACTTCTTCCAATCTTCATACCAGTTCACCTGCACTTATTGACATCAATGACAACATACATTATCATCATATCATCATACTGGTTCATCATATGCCAACATGACATAACCAAATAATCCCCAAATGATAACAAGTCATCATCAACTTCCTGAGTTGTCGGTGAAACATATACCAGTGACTGTGCATAATCCAATATCCATGTCGAGACCACAATGTGTCGGTTCAACAACAAACCAACATAACCAGAGTGCCAAATAAACAATGTCGACCTCCAGAAAGATAAGTGTTGAAATTAATGACAAAACCAATGCAACACATGACGAAGTCATCCATAGTACAAAAAATCTCCCCCTTTGGCATTGATGGCAACACTAGATGGAAAAACATCTAAGTGCCAAAAAAAGAATGCCAAATACCAACAATCTCCCAAAATAGATCAATACAAAGTTCTATACCAAAAACAGAAATAATATAACCATAACAAAAATACATCTCTCCAAAAATACATCTCTGCCCAATCTTCAAAGTACAATGTTTTTCCATAGACATCTCTCCCTCTTTGACATCAAATGCCAAAGTAGTCAAGAATTAAAAATTAGAACATAACATACAGCTAACTACTCCCCCTAAGTAGTAGCTCTCCTTCATCAAAACCGGAAAAAGATTTTTTTTTGTTTGTCCCTGCCGGTTTGATGCCAATCTCCATCATTCAAGTCTCTACCAATGGAGTGATTACCCCAAGCTTCTCTCTGAGATATTCAAATGTTTCCTTCAGCAAAGGCTTTGTAAAAATATCTGCAATTTGCTCTTTAGTATTCACATAAACCAGTCTCACTTCATTTGCTTCAACATTTTCTTTCAAAAAATTATACTTAATAGAAACATGCTTTTTTTTAGAGTGAAATACCAGATTATTTGATATATCTATTGTTGCTGAATTATCACAATAAATAATTACCATTTCTTTGTGTTTTACCTTGATATCCTTCAACATTTTTTTGATCCATAATACCCGAGCATGCAATTAGTTGCCGCTACAACATATTCTGCTTCTACTATAGATAATGATGTACAAGTCTTCTTCTTGCTGATCCATGAAATTAATCTTCTACCAAGAAAGAATGCACCGTCAGTGGTACTCTTTTTGTCATCCACATCTCCTACCCAATTTGCATTTGTATATGCACATAACTCACATAACTCAAAATTGTCATTCTTAGGATGCCATAAACCAAGATTTGGTGTGCCTTGTACGTACCGGAAAATCCTTTTTACTACAGTTTCATGATTTTCTTTAGGATTGCTTTAAAATATTGAAACAATATACATTGCATTAATTATATCAGGTTTGGTTTGTGTCAAATACAGTAACCCTCCAATCATAGATTTGTACCTTGTCATATTTATAGGAGCTGAATTATCCTTTGATGTCAATTTATCTGTTGTATTTATATGAGTGCTTACTGGTTTGGAGTTTTCCATTCCAAATTTCTTTAAGAGTTCCTTTAAGTATTTTGTTTGACATATGAATATACCTTTGTCTGTTTGAGAAATCTATAAACCTAGAATAAATTTTATCTCTCCAATCATAGACATTTCAAATTCTTCTTGTATCTTGTTAGCAAAGTCTTTACCTAACCCTTCTTCTCCTCCAAAAAAGATATCATCCACAAATACTTCAATAGCCAAAATGTCATCATTGGTGATTTTGTAATACAAATTACTGTCAGCATTACCTTTTGTGTATCCAAACTTTAAAAGATATTTATCCAGTCTAGCATACCAAGCTCTGGGAGCTTGCTTCAATCCATATAAAGCTTTCCTTAACCTGCAAGCCATATCCTTATCATCTGTTAATGAAAATCCATCAAACTATTCAATGTAAACTTCTTCTTCAAGATCTCCATTAAAAAATGCACATTTTACATCCATCTAATAAATTTTATAGTTTTTGTGAGCTGCAAATGCAACAAATAGTCTTATTGCTTCAATTTTGGCTACCGGTGCAAAGGTTTCATTATAATCAATTCCTTCTTTCTGAGAATAACCTTTACAAACTAATCTTGTTTTGTTTTTGATTCCTTTGCCATCTTCATTAAGTTTATTTCTAAATACCCATTTAGTTTCAATTACATTTTTATCTTTAGATCGGGGAACTAATGTCCAAGTATTAGTCTTTTCAATCTATTCTAATTCATCTTCCATTGCTTTTATCTAATGTTTATCTTGACATGCTTCAACAACTGATGGTGGTTCAACTTGAGAAATTAAACATACCTCTTCATTTTCCAATCTTCTTCTTGTCACAACACCCTGATTTTTATTTCCAATTATCTAATTTTCTGAATGATTCAATCTTACATACCTAGGTTTATTCTGATTTCCACTTGCAGGCTACTGTTCTTCAGTCACAGTTGAGTTTTTTGATGATGTCAGTGTGACTGGTTCTTCATTTTGTTTTAGTGCAATCTGTGTTAGTTCATTTATAATCATTTCTACTACCAGTATAGAACCTACAGATCTTGATTATCTCCTCTAAAATGTTCATCTATCTTCACATTAGTACTTGCAATGATTTTTTGCAGTCTTTAATTATAACATCTATATGTCTTGCTTCTAGTTGAATAACCAAGAAATATTCCTTCATCACTTCTAGGATCAAATTTTCCAATAGACTCATCTATCCTAATATAGCATTTGCTTCCAAATATTCTGAAATATTTAAGAGTAGGAATATGACCGAGCCATAGTCTATAAGGGGTCTTATTGATTTCACCTTTGATGTGAACTTTGTTGAAAGTATAAACCGTTGTATTCACTACTTCTCTCCAGTACATATGAGGTAGATTTTCTTCCATCATCATGGTTCTTGCTACATCCAGTATAGTTATGTTCTTCATTTTCACAACTCCATTCTGTTGGGGTGTCCGAGGTGCTAATAGTTGTCTTTTGATTCCATTCTCTTCACATAATGCATTGAATTCCCTAGATGTAAATTCTCCTCCTTGATTAGATCTCAAACATTTTATTTTCTTGCCGATTTCATTCTCTACCATTGCCTTGTATATCTTGAATCTCCCAAAAGCTTTTGGTTTCTCCCTAAGAAAAGTAACCCAACACATTCTAGAATAATCATCAATTATTAGCATAAAGTATCTATCACCCTAAAGACTCCTTGTTCTTACTAGACCACATAAATCAGTATGAATTAAATCAAGAATATTATTGGATTTCTAGGAAATGCTCTTAACTATTGCTCTAACTTGCTTTCCCATTTGACATTCCTTACATACCGGATTATGAGGTTTCACGATCTTAGGTAAATCCCTTACTACCTTGGTTGAACTGATCTTTACAATGCAATCAAAATTCACATGACAGAGTCTTTTATGCCATAACCAACTTTCGTCAATCTAAGCAATCAAACATGTCTTATCATTGGGATTCAAATGAAAGATATTACCTTTAGTCTGATTACTAGTTGCAATCTCCAATCTAGTTTTGTTCATGATTTTGCATTTTTCATTCTTGAATTGTAGTTGAAATCCTTTTTCCACTAACTGACCAACACTCAAAATATTATGCTTTAAACCTTCAACATAATAAACATTGTCAATATTGTGCTTACCATCCAAAGATATAGTGCCTCTTCCTTTGATTAAACAAGATTTGTCATCTCCAAATCTTACTAGACCACCATGATATTCCCGAAATGATAAGAATTTTCTTTTATCACCAGTCATATGATTTGAGCAACCACTATCAATTATCCATTCCTTCTTTTCTTCAATTTTTGTTGCTAATGCCTACTCTACCGGTTTGACAATAGGTGGCAGCTGATCTTATTTTAATGCAACAAATGTCCATCCACTATCTGCTGGATCTTCATCACAATCATTTGTAACACCTTCATCTACATAGTAACATGACTTATCTCTGTTTTTCTTAAATCTGTATCTTTGATATTCAGGGTTAGGTTTATATATTCTTTTTGTCTCCTCTCTTAGTCTTGAATGTCTATTAGGACACCTAGACGCTATATGACCAACTTTATCATAATTAAAACATTTGAAAGGTGCTTTACCCTCATACTTACTTCTTGTTGGACCTTTAGGCATCTTCCTTGCAAATAGTGCTTCAAGTTCTTCAATTTCTTCATTTTCTCTTCTGAAATCTTCAAGTTCTTTTGCGTAAAGTGCTTTCCAATTAGATTTGTCAATGATGATGATGATGATGATGATGATGATGCTTTGAAAGCTATATCAGTCTTGACTGTAGCAATAGGACCAAATTTTTCAAGCTTAAATGCTAAAATTTTTCTAGCCAAAGTATCTCTAGATACTGATGTATTAGGCATTGTTCTCAACTCATTAATAACTATCACTTTCATTTTGTAAGCCGGTGGCAAAGCTCCTAAAACATTAGAAACAATTTCATCTTCACTTAAATATCCTCCACAACATTGTATTCCTAAAACAATTTCATTAACTCTTTCCATAAATGCATAAATTCTTTCATCCTCTTCCATTTTTAAATTTTCATACCTAACCTAGTAACATTCCAATTTTATAATTTTGATAGTGGTATCTCCTTCATTCAATGTTTCCAGTTTATCCCAAATAGCTTTTGTAGTAGATTTGTCTAATAATCCCATGATTTGTTGATATGATAATGCGCTTAAAAGTGCTTCTCTTTCTTTCCAATCATTCTCCAAGTCTTTAGCCAAGGTTGGTGGATTAGGGTTATTCAAAGTAGGAGAAACATACCCAATCTTTGTAACATCCCATATATCTCTTCCAATGCAGTTCAGATGTGTTTCCATTCTGATCTTCCATATACCATAGTTAGTTCCATCAAGTTTGGGATTGTCCTTCCTAAAGATATTTGTTGTCATAGGATCTCCTCAAGCTGTTAGGCTTCTACAAAAAGAGGACTAGGATTTGATACCAATTATTAGGAACCAAGAAGGACAACTGAGATGAGGGGTGAATTAGTTGTCAATAAATTATAACCCAAAACAAATTATTTCATCTTAAAACTCAATGCCGGTAAAACAGATTAACAGTTATATTAATACTGGTATAACTTAATGCATGAAACAGAAAGAGAGACAACATCCACAACACATGACACAGATTTTAATGTGGAAACCCTATATGGGGAAAAACGACGGTGGGAAACCTTACCCACAATTAGATGATACTACTACAAATAGTAAGTGAATACAATAATGGGGTCTGCACATGCAGAAAGGCCAATCGCCTAGAGCTAACTGCTCAATCACAAAATAGGAGTCACACTGACTACAATTGCATGGTTAAATCCAATAACAATGTACTACTTCAATATAGCATCTTCAATGTTGGATTCAGTACCAGCTTAAGCTCTAACCATGAGTGCCAAATACCTTCACAACCTTTCCTTCAAACATTCAGATAATATCTGCATGATTCGCACAAGGATCTACTTATTATTGCTCTTCACAATGATCTTCAATATTCACACACACTCACAATGATCTTCATTTATAAGATCTTACAATTATTTATACAAAACATAAGACCTCATCATTAGGTCGACTCCCTAAAGATATTACATTTACAAAAAAGTCTTGATGCAATACAATATGTCGGCCTCAATATATTTACACATTATCGAATCAATAAACCATTTCCAAAATGTGTTGTGCTAACCTAGAACATGATATCTTGTATCGGTCCATAACCTAGACCTATCTGTCGGTCAAGGCAAATAAGTGAACCTGATTAAACCAATAAGCAAAACACCAAATGATCTCTAGATGATAGCAAGTCATGATCAACTTCCTGAGTTGCCAGTGAAACATATACTGGTGACTGTGCATAAGCCAATATCTATGTCAGGACCACAATGTGCCGGTTCAACAACAAACCAATATAACCAGAGTGCCAAATCAACAATGTAGACCTCTAGAAAGATAAGTGTTGACATCAATGATAAATCAATGCAACACATGACGAAGTCATCCATAATACCAACATATAATAGTCCAAATTACTAGGGTCTAACCTAAGAATTTGTGTTCAAATAACACTAACTTGCGTATTTGTGTTTACAATGTGAGAATCAAAATGGGGGTAATATCTCCCCTTGAGGTAAGTGTTTTTTTCATATCTTCTATGGCATGTTCCTCAATTTCACTTACAAGTATTGTAGAGTTTAACCTAAGGAATGTCTTAAGTGGAAGGTGAAGGTTGAGACCTTACCATACAAGAAAAATATGAAAAAAAAATGAAAACAATTAAAACCAAGTAATAATTAGATCTAATATGATAACAAAAAAAAAAAATGATCAAATTTAAAAAATCATGGGAAAGAAAAAATGTTTGGTAGATAAAATTCATCAAAAGAACAAGAATGAAATGGAATCCTGAAGCTACCCCTTCTAAATTAAATTAGATTCTCTAGTAACATAAAGATTTGAGTCAACTAATGGACAAGTAATAATTTATTAAAATGAGTAAGATTAAGAAATGGCTTAAAACCTCCAATGAAGTATATGTGATCATGTGTCTTGAATTATATATTATTTCACTTCTAGCAAGAGATTATGCCCACAAACTTCATTCTTTTTGAGCAAATATATCTTCAAGGAATGCAAATCAATTAGACATAAAATACATTCTAATCTCATATAAAATATATATCTTATATATATCTCTACTCTATTTTGATATTGTTTACATCAAGGTGGTGTTAATAAGAACAACTTTTTAAAGTTTGTTATGATGATATTTAAGTGATTCACTTTGTTTCACCTTAATGAGACCCATTTGGAATTATTTTCAAAATGAGTAGTGACAAGATATGTAGATGTTGAGTGAAAGACACTAGATCCAAGGATGTTCGCAATTTGAATGTTCTATTTGATTTCTCTTAATAATCTTGGATGCTTAGATAATTGTAATGAAATATGAAATGGACATCCTATTAGAATGTCCTAGTAATAGTCTTGAAATAGGTAATATTAAGAATTCAATTTATTTATTTATTTTTGTTTAAACAAATTGGTTGATGAAAATGAGATCAAGAACTGATCAAGGTTGATGAAAATGCTTTATAAATTATGTCTAGAAGATAGAATCACAATAATAGTTTCATCTAGGATCAAGATCAAGATGGATCACAATTGAGTTTGGACCACTAGAGATCTAACTTAGCTTAGAATTAAAATTAAGATTAGTTTCTATCAACTTATACCTTATAAATATCAAAGTAAACATTAAGACAATTGATTAATTGATAGATTAAAGTAAATGTAAAACAAAAAGAATACTAAGTATTCACTCTTATACTCCACCTATTAAACTATCATTTTAAAATGCAACCAAAAAATTGAGCTACTTTCTCTAGTTCAATGATGAAAAAAAAAATGTTTGGTAGATAAAATTCATCATTTAAAGAACAAGAATGAAATGGAATCCCAAAGCTACCTCTTTTAAATTATAATAATATAAGGTAAATAAATTATTATAAAATAAATCAGATTCTCTAGTAACATAAAGATTTGAGTCAACTAATAGACAAGTAATAATTTATTAAAATGAGTAAGATTAAGAAATGGCTTAGAACCTCCAATGAAGTTTATGTGATCATGTGTCTCAAATTATCTATTATTTCACTTCTAGCAAGAGATTATGCCCACAAGCTACAATCTTTTTGAACAAATATATCTTCAAGCAATGCAAACCAATTAGAAATAAAATATATTCTAATCTCATACAAAATATATTATCTTATATATATATATATATATATATATATATATATATATATATATATATATATATATATATATATATATATATATATATATATATATATATATATATATATATATATATATATATATATATCTACTCTATTTTGATATTGATTACATCAAGGTGGTGTTAATAAGTACACCTTTTTAAAGTTTATTATGATGAGATTTAAGTGATTCACTTTGTTTGATCTTAATGAGACCCCTTTGGAATTGTTTCCAAAATGAGTACTGACAAGATATATAGATGTTGAGTGAAAGACACTAGATCCAAGGATATTCGCAATTTGAATGTTCTATTTGATTTCTCTTAATAATATTGGATGCTTAGATAGTTGCAATGAAAATGAAATGGACATCCTATTATAATTTCCTAATAATAGTCTTGAAATAGGTAATATTGAGCATTCAATTTATTTAATTATTTTTCTTTAAACAAATTGGTTGATGAAAATGAGATCAAGAACTGATCAAGGTTGATGAAAATGCTTTATAAATTATTTCTAGAAGATAGAATCACAATAATAGTTTCATCTAGGATAAAGATCAAGATGGATAACAATTGAGTTTGGACCACTAGAGATCTAAATTAGCTCAGAATTAGAATTAAGATTAGTTTATGCCAAATTATACCTATCGTGCCTGTGAAGTGTGATACCTACAGCTACGACACAAAACAATCAATAGATCATTACAAGCATGGTTAGCAAATTTAGAACAAATAAGGATAAAACCATGGCTAATCTATCTATTGCCTCCTAATAAATGCGAGTGTAGATTTCCTCTTAGATCTGGATAAGAAAATTCCAGTGACTTGACTACACCTAGATGGAGGATTTAAGATGATAATGATGCATTTAAGATAGAAAAGATAATGATTAAGCTACATGATTCAACAATTATGCTGGAAAATAAGCTAGATCTAAGATGCAATTGCTTATAATAGCAATGCTCAAATGATAGCTAAGAGATATTGTGCCTATAGTAACAATGCTCAAAATGCAAATGAGATGGGATGATTATTGCTCCAAAATGGGGTCTATTTATAGGAGTTCCAAGGCCAGGCGTGAGGTGACAGGAATCAACGGTCAAGATTGAGACTGAAGATATCAATGGTGAAATTGGAGGAGGTTGGAAAAGAGGTTGGATGAAAGGGAACATTTGTCATCTCTATGGTGACAAGTGTCAAGAAGCTTTCAAGAGAGGTTGGATGAAAGGGAACATTTGTCATCTCTATGGTGACAAGTGTCAAGAGGCTTCCAAGAGAGGGGACATGTGGCCCAAGAATGCCATGTGTCTCAAGGGGAGAGTATCCACACCATAGGAGGTTAGGATAAGGAGGTTAGGATGTGCAAGATAAGGTAGGTTTATTTAAACCCAGGGTTAGATGGAATGCGTTAGGTTTAGAAGTGGTTAGGTTAGGTGGTTAGAAGTTAGGATGCATGTGGGTAATTTGAATTTAAAAATTCAAATAATAGGGAAAGACTAATTAATTCTCAACAACTCATAAATTGATCTATTTTAATTAATTAGAAGATTAGAAGAAATGAATTTGAAGGGGAGGATTAATTAATTTGAATTAATTAATTAAAGGGGACTATTGAAATGAACGTATTAAATAAATCCTTATATTTCTTAATAAGTAGATGAAAAGGGTGAATATAATCAAATTGCTGATGCATTTAATTAAATTGGGGGAGGGTGATTAATTAAATAGTTGTTTATTCAATTAATTAACTTTAGACCATTTTTAGGTGTATACATTTTCCCCCTCTTTGAAGCGAGGTGTGATGATGCATTGATTCAAAGAATAATCTCATTTTGATGATGATATTGGTTCGATAGGATGCCCCAGCTCTTGATTGATAAATTCTGATACGATGATGCCCCCTTAGGAGATCAATTGAGATAATTGACCTCTGGAGTTTTTGGATCTTTGCGAAATTGATTTCCTAATAGATTATTGAATGATTTATGTAACTATGGTTGATGAAAGTGTGAGTTCTACAATCATGGTGATGTGTTTTTTGATTATTGATAAAGCTTGATTGGTTAGATTGATAATATCGAGATTCAGTCTAGTTTCAGTAATGACACCTCTTGTATAAGACAAAGATGATCAAAGCATATGGTTTTAGGAGCGATATATCCTATATAAGACATGATCAGAACGTCTGGTTTCAAGAAAGATACATCTTGTATAAGACATGATAGAATCAATTAGGTTTGATTGATAGAATTGATAAGGTTGATAAGGAACTGATAGTTTGTTGATATCAAGTTGCAGGAAGATTCAGATATGTTGATGATGTTTCTATTGAGAGGGATAGCATAAGATTTTTGTTGGGTCAACAATATCTAGAGAGATATGAATCATTAGTCTGATTGTGTATACATTTGTGATGATACCTTGATGATTCTTGCGATAGATTTAACCTTGGATAAAAGGAGCATGCGGGATCCCATGCAAGAATCAAATGCCAGCTAAATGCAAATGCCAATACAAATCTACAATCAGATCAGGCATTGGATTATTGTGTTTTTGTCATCATTGAGCTTTTCAAATGTGGGAAGTGAGTTTTATATATATAAAGGACATATTATAACACCCTAGAAGTCTACAAGGAAAGCTCCAGTCAATTTGCCGCTTCATAGCTCAGTTGGCCGACAAATGTCATCCATTCCAACACCTATTGCATAAAGGTGTCACTTTCAAATGGACTGAGCAATGTCAATCAGCCTTTCAAGCTCTCAAAGAATATTTGTTGTCGCCACCTATCCTAATGCCTCCTATCGACGGCAAGCCATTTTTATTGTATATCTCTGCAACTGAAATAGCATTAGGAGTTCTCTTGGCTCAACAAGATGAGAATGGCAAAGAGTGAGCTATTTATTATATCAGTCGAACACTGGTTGGTTATGAATTAAATTATTCAACTATTGAAAGGGCATGCTTAGTAGTGGTATTTGCAACACAAAAGCTCCGACATTATATGCTAAGTCACCAAACATTGTTGGTTGCAAAAATTGATCCCTTAAAATACTTGCTTAGCCGAGCAGCGCTGACAGGTCGCCTAGCAAAGTGGGTCATGATCCTCAGTGAATTTGATATTGAGTATATGGAGTGAAAGGCGATAAAAGGACAAGAAATAGCAGATCAACTTGCAGACGCTCCTATTTCTGACGATCATCCCATGTTGACCGATTTTCCAGATGAATCAGTCTTTGCTCTCACACCATCTAATGAATGGAAGTTATATTTTGACAGGTCCCATACTAAGTTTGGGTCCGGAGCAGGCATCTTGTTTGTCACCCCTCAAGGTGACGCTATTCCAAAGTCCTACAGAATAACTTTCCACTATACCAATAATATTGCAGAGTATGAAGCACTAGTCACAGGACTCTGAGTGGCAGTTCACTGGAACATCAAGCATTTGCAAGTCTATGGAGATTCTCAATTAGTCATCTGACAAGTCAATGATGACTACGAAACAAAAGATGAAAAGCTTGTTCCTTATAAGCACATGGTAGACTTCTTCAAGACAAAGTTTACGGCTATCCATTTCAGTCAAGTGCTAAGAATGCAAAACAAGTCGGCGGATGCAATGGCTACAATCGCTTCCATGTTGAATATGCCTCATCATATAGACAAGTGTGAATTCTTGGTCGAACAATTGCTGGTCCCATCTTTTGACATTCCAACAGCTGATGTGATGTGCGTTCTTGTTGGTCCCAATTCCCCCTGGTACAATGACGTATATCAATATTTGAAATCCCAAACCTTACCACCTAACCTTTCCGCGAACCAATGCCGAGCCTTTATCCGACAGACAGCCAAATATGTCATCATCGCCGACACCCTTTACCGTTGTTCCTTTGACCATACCCTCCTTAGGTGTTTGGATTCTGACGAAGCACAAACGGCTTTACACGAGGTTCATGATGGTATATGTGGGGGCCATTTCAATGGTCTAAGCTTAGCCAAAAAGTTGATTCGTGCTGGGTATTATTGGCCCACTTTGGAAAAAGATGTTCACGATTTTGTTAAAAAGTGCTACAAGTGCCAAATCCATGGAAATTATATTCATGCACCAGCTCAAGAGCTTCATTTTGTCATATCTCCATGGCCCTTTTCTCAGTGGGGATTGGATCTTATCGGCAAGATTCAGCCAACCTCTGCAAATGGACACAAGTTCATTATTATAGCTACAGAGTATTTTACAAAATGGATCGAAGCCATCCCCATGACCTATATCACTGGTGTCCAAATTTCAAAATTCTTGCTGAATTATATCATATGCAGATATGGGGTTCCCCTTGCCATAGTCACAGATAATGGTCGACCTTTTAAGAATAAAGATGTCAAAGAACTCTGTGACAAGTTTCATATTCAACATCATTTTTCCAGTCCATATTATCCACAAGGTAATGGTCAAGCTGAAGCGTCAAATAAAACCATTATCAAGATCCTGAAGAAAGTTGTCAATGACGCTGGTCGAGATTGGCACGTACAGTTAAATCCAGCACTATGGGCCTATCGCACTTCTATCCGCACACCTACTAGTGCAACACCTTATTCCTTAGTGTATGGTGTGGAAGCTATTTTACCCTTGGAAGTGGAGATTCCTTCCTTGCGAGTTTCTTTGCAACACCTGATTGATGATGAGACACACAGAGTCTCTCGGCTGCATCAGCTTGAGATGTTAGATGAAAAACGTCAGACCGCTCTGACACATTTGCAAGCATATCAAAACCGTCTCCGTCGCTCTTATAATAAGAAGGTCAAAGGGTGACACTTCGAAGTGGGAGACTTGGTTTTAAAGGCAAATCCCAAGAATGCACAGTCTACTGACATCATCAAAGGCAAGTTTGAACCTAATTGGGTTGGGCCTTTCATAGTAACTACCGCCTATGGCTCAGGGGCATATTAGCTTGCGACTCCAGAAGGTGAACCTCTGTCCAATCCTATCAATAGCATGCACCTTCGCAAATACTGGGCATAGTGTTCTGTCAGATATTTCTTCAAATATGATCCTGAAAAAAGTACAAAAAAAAAATGAAAAAAAGCAAAAAAGTACAAAAAAATGAAAAAAATCAAAAAAGTGAAAAAAAGAAAAAAATGATGAAACAAGAGCAAATAAGTAAAGAGCAAAAAATGATTCACCCTCTAGTGAAAACCTGGCAAACAGGCGCTTTGGGCAAGTACCATGGTGAAAACCTGGCAATCAGGCGCCATGAGTAATGAGATTATTGCTCCGTCATCTATCATGACTTCTAGCTATACTTTCTCTTGGCTAGTTTATCATGCCTATCTTTGTCTTGACCCAATGTTCTTTTCCAGGCCTGTTATTGGTCAACATCATTGTCTTGCATACTCCGATTTCTTGTACATATGTTTTGGTCCCAGTCTATGTGTCTTTCGAGTGCGCATTGGGTGCCTTCCCCTCATCATGATCAATCACTGGAGCATTTAAATCCAAAAAAGTCCTGAAAAAATTCATAAAAATTGAAAAAGTCCTGAAAAAATTCATAAAAATTGAAAAAAGCCCTGAAAAAATTCATAAAAATTGAATAATGTCCTGAAAAAATTCATAAAAATTGAAAAAAGTCCTCAAAAAATTCATAAAAATTGAAAAAAGTCCTAAAAAAAAAGTCTTAAAAATTGAAATAATGTCCTGAAAAAAGTCTTAAAATCAAATAATGTCCTAAAAAAAATCCTTAAAAATCAAATAAAGTCCTGAAAAAATGAACAAAAAAATTAAAAATTCCAAAAACAAACATTTTGCAATAAAGTATTCCCTTTATGCATCGACAGATCACTGAGCATTCCTCCACCGACTCGCAATCAAACATTGTGCTTTAATGGAATCACGCATTAATAGATGACCCTTTTTCAATCAAATCAAACATTCAAACTGATCCAAACTATCTTATCAATCGCATATCAGTATCAAAATCATTTGTCCTAGTTCCTACTATCATGGGTCTTATACAGGGTGTGGTATACTCGAAACCAGACTGTGTCCTGTCTTAGACGGGGTACCGCATTTCCTGAAACCAGACAGCATGATCGTCCTATCAGCACTTTCAACTTTTGACAATGCAGATCAAGATGTTTGTCTGATTTGCTTGAATTTGTGCATCTTATTTTATTATTGATTTATCTTTGGCTTCGATCATGTTCCTATGTTGCTCGATGATGTCACTGAGTGATTTAGAGTGACCGGGATGGCTCATGGTCCCTTTCTTTTTTGATTGTGATTGTCGTTTGTCTGTGATGTGTCTATCTTTTGCAAAAAGGGTTGCATTTCAGCTCTGGCCTTCAATGCCATGATGCTATGCATCCATTTTGCTACATAAAAATAAAGGTTCTCACCTACAAAGTGCATTACTGAAAGCAAATTTTTCTTCATTTCTAATTATCCTCTATCTCATTTCTTACTAACACTTCTTCTATCCGGTCGGATAGTCAATTTAGTCTAGTGCTCCGATATCCAAACATACATGTTGCATCCTACATTCATTGATTAGTACATTTGCATTGCATCAAGCATCACATCAAACATTTTATCCATTTCATATTATAAATGCATCAAAAATACATAAAAAATGCATCCATACATGTTCATAAACCAGTACATAAGTCATCCATACATGAAAAATAACATCAGTCATAACATATTGCATCTCATCATATCGATGCATTTCGTATCACATATCATAATAATATCGGAGTACAAAATCGGATTGTCTATCCTAAGTATGGCCCGCAGGCTGACTATATAATGTCAAACTACATAATGTCCACTATCTGTCATAAGGAGTATGTGCCTCTGTCATTGGGTGCTCCCCCTGTCCTCCTCATCCCTGCCATGTCCCTCCTGGTCCTGGCTGTGGTGGTCTCATAGGTCCACTCACCCCCATGCTGCTCAATGACCTCCGAGAGCGTGACCTGCTCTCTGTCCTCGATCGTGCCCAATATGAAGGTGCTCTCTGCTCCAGTGGAACTGCACTCTCATATAGTGTCCTCCAGTACAGTCTCTCCTCTCTGGTCTCTACCAGCATCTATGCCATCTCCCGTGCACTGGCATCCCTAATCGACCCAATGAACTCAGTGACTCTCTATCCCTCTCGCTGTGCCTGAGCTATGGCTGTATCTCGAGCTTCTGTGAGTCTAGCTATCTCCACTCTGAACTACTCATGCTCTCTCTCCAATGTCACAATATGATCCTACTGACTCGCTATGGTAGCCTGCACGTATCCATCTCCTCTGTCCTAGCTGTCCCCAGCTCTAGAGGAATATCCTGCAATGTCTCCTGATCAGCTGAGTCTGGCTCATCATCATCCTCCCCACCATCATCTCCATCATCTCCATCCTCATCATCATCATCCTCCCCACCATCATCTCCCCCGTCATCCTCATCATCCTCGTCATCCTTGTCGTCCTCATCATCTCCCTCCTCTCCTGTGAGTGGGAAGTCCTCCTGTCTCCTAGGTACTGGAATGTCAGGATCAATCAAAGGCACTGGCTGTCATCATGCAAACCATGTCTCATACTCCTCTATCATCCCAGCATCTACCACGTCTAACCACCACTCCCACTATCTCTGCTATAGCTGTGCAAAGTCGGCATATGCTATGTGTGGTTGAATCATACTCCCCCACTGACTCGTCTCTCTGTGAGATCGGGAAAAGCATGCAGTCCTCCTAGGTACATCCTGTGTCTCTCCAAATTGTCGGTTGACCCTCTCTGGTAGGTACAACTCAATCACTCTCTGGTGGTTTACTGGTCGCCCAATCAAGTACCTCTCCTGTCTGTAGTATGGTAACTCCTCGTGATCATCTGACCATCCGGGGCAATCTCGATATGGCCTCCATATGAACTCTCCCAGTCTGTCTAGCTCATGTCGCCAGTACAATATATATCCAAACGGACCCTGTCTCAGTGCTCCACCATAGCTATACACATATGGTCGGTGTGGTACTACCTGTCTATCTATAATCGATCGACATATGGCAATGTGCTCGAATGCCCATACCTGAAGCAATGTGACTCCACAGCTCAGAGTCTGAACCCCCTCATATGCTATCTGATGTAGCTGAAAATAGAGCATCGCTAGTACACATGGTCCCCACGCATACACTATCCCCTCTGTCGCCATCCGCTCTAGCACTCTTCCCCATCCAATAGGGAATCCATGTCCTCATTTGTCACCTGCTAGAAGACATGCTATCACAACTGCTATCACCACATATCATCGATCATACTCGGAAGCCATGCTCTCCCAGCTGATCTCCCTCTCGATGATGTCCAGATCATCTGCGTCACACTCAAATAGCCTGCATAATGCATCTCTACCTGTCACTAGGTTGTACTCTATCATCTCCCCATGTATCGGAATGCGGAGGATGCGCCATACATCCTCTAATGTCACCGTCGCCTCTCCAGTCGCCAGATGGAAAGAGGAGGTCTCTGAATGCCATCGCTCTGCCAATACGGTCAGTAGTCCTGTGTTTGCCCTAATCTTGGGCATGAATGTGATGTAGTATATCCCCAGTCCTGCTAATGTGTCTCTCTCTATGCTCCTGAGTCTATGTCGTAGCATGAAGCAGTCAGGTCGATTCTCCCATGTGATCAGCGGATACTGTCGACTCTGCATCACAATCGGGGCATCATTTTGTCAGTTTTAGGGTTTGCTCCTACGGGTTGCATTTCCTCATTTTCATGTCCAATCAGGGTGTTTTTCATCTACATTGACCTATCCTACCCTTATCCCCCCTTTTCCGATCATTTGCATGACATTTTGACCAAAACTAAGGTTATCAATGCACAATTGCGCCTGTGTTAGCTAACCTGCGCCTGTGTCGGGTAAATTGCACTTGTGTCTTCCTACACAAGCGCAGAACACATGACACAAGCGTAGAACTAGATGACACAAGCGTAGAAGTCCTCTTTTACATCCCCTGTGGGCCCCGCAATGTCCCGTAAGCCATCAAAATTCATGAAATTCAAAACATAGGTTTTCGAGATACATACCACTGCTCCTGCGTCGTCCGGTCATCTAAATGTGCGTACACGTTCTCCAAGGTGATCCGCCATTGGAATGTTTTCCATCTGTTTGCAAATGTCCTTGTCCAGAGCAATAAATTCTCCTCTTTGGCTAGTACAAATGAGCCATTTTCACCCTCTTGGTCTCATTTATAGCTCTTTGTCATTGCCTAGATGGATATGCGTCCTCTCCATCTTATGTTGGTCATGGTCTTGTGCACCTTCAATTGCTTGTCCTTCATGCATCCGATCTTTGATTGTCAGTCCGTTCGATCCTATCATTTTTAATCGATCAATTGGCCTCTTTTCCGCATGTTTCCGGCCAATTCCTCGAGGGGGCATGCCTATGTCATTATTATTGTCTGGGGCATTTTCATTACTGTTCTTTGAAACAACGCTTAAAATCACATTGTCTCAAAGAGGGGCAAAATGTAGACACCCAAAAATGGTCAACGCTTGCAAGGTCATACTTTAACATTTGTGCATTGCCTCATTTTAGGTTTTTGCGTCGCATTAACATTTCTCCTATGATTTGCACTTGGTCTTTACCATTTGTGAACATCGAGTCATTCTTCTATATTCTTCAATCATCTCGTCCTCAAATTTGGTCTTGTCGACAACACTATCTAGTCATGATTTTGATCGATTTTTGCATCAATGTGCATGCTAATTTGTTATCATTTTGGACATCGTCAATCCTAATTAGGATTTTGTCCTCCTGTCAATCTTGCGATCGATTTGTCATCAATCATTGCTCTCTTATCATCAATCTTATCATTTTGGACATCATCAATCCTAATTAGGGTTTTGTCCTCTTTTCAATTTTGTCATCACGCGATCGATTTGTCATCGATTGTTGTCATGTTCGATCTTGTCATTTTTGCGATCGATTTGTCATTGATCGTGGTCATTTCCAATCTTGTCGTCTTGCAATCTATTTTATCATCGATCCTCGTCCTCTTGTCAATTTTGTCATTTTGTGATTATTTCGCTATCGATCATTGTCTGTCTCAATTATGTCAATTTGGATCAATTTGTCATTGTTCCTCGTCAATTGGTGCATTTATCGATCAAATCATTTATCGCATTGGTCATTTATCAATTGAAAATCATGACATTAATTATCTTCAATCAAGACCTAATTGTCATTTTTGCATTTCTAATTCGTCTTCTAGGGTTTTATGATTTATTCATTTAACCTAATTTGTCATTTCTTCCTCTAGGGTTATTAAATTATTTATTAATCCTAAGTCTTCTCATTACAATTAAATCTTTATTTAATTGGCTAATTATTCCTCCTCTTGTAAATGTGACAACCATGTTTGAATCTAACTATTCTTTGAAACAACACTTAAAATCGCATTGTCTCAAAGAGGGGCAAAATGTAGACACCCAAAAATGGTCAACGCTTGCAAGGTCATACTTTAACATTTGCGCATTGCCTCATTTTAGGTTTTTGCATCGCATTAACATTTCTCCTATGATTTGCACTTGGTTTTTATCATTTGCAAACATCGAGTCATTCTTCTGCGTTCTTCGTTCGTCTTGCTCTCAAATTTGGTCTTGTCGACAACACTATCCAGTCATGATTTTGATCGATTTTATCTTGTTGCATCAATGTGTGTGCTAATTTGTTATCATTTTGGACATCATCAATCCTAATTAGGGTTTTGTCCTCCTGTCAATCTTGCGATCGATTTGTCATCAATCATTGTTCTCTTATCAATCTTATCATCAATCTTATCATTTTGGACATCGTCAATCCTAATTAGGGTTTTGTCCTCTCATCAATCTTATCATTTGGACATCGTCAATCCTAATTAGGGTTTTGTCCTCTTTTCAATCTTGTCATTTTGCGATCGATTTGTCATCGATCATGGTCATTTTCAATCTTGTCATCTTGCCGTCTATTTTATCATCGATCCTCGTCCTTTTGTCGATTTTGTCATTTTGCGATCATTTCGCCATCGATCATTGTCTGTCTCAATTATGTCAATTTGGAACAATTTGTCATTGTTCCTCGTCAATTGGCACATTTATCAATCAAATCATTTATCACATTGGTCATTTATCAATCCAAAATCAAATCAAATCGAGTCAATTATCTTTCAAGACCTAATTCGTCTTCCAGTGTTTTGTGATTTAATCATTTAACCTTGTGTGTCATTTCTTCCTCTAGGATTAAACAATTTATTTATTTATCCTAGGTCTTCGTGTCGCAATTAAATGTTTCATTTGATTGGCTAATTAATTATTCCTCTTTTTGTGAATTAATTAATAAATGAAAAATTATTAATTGATTCACCCAATTTCCTAATCTTTCATCAATTTTCCCTCTTTGTGAATTATTAATAAATGAAAAATTATTGATTAATTCACTAATTCCTAATTTTCATTAATTTCCTAATTTCTAATTCCTAATTTTCCTAATTCCTCCTATTTTTCTAATTTTTCTAATTTCTTAATTCTTAAATTCAATTTCCTCCTATTTCTCTCCTAAATTTATGGAAATGACATAGAAATTTGTCATAAAATTTGTCATAAATTGTCATAAGTTCTTGACATAGAAATTTGTCATAGAATTTGTCATAAAAATTGTCATAAACCTTTGCATAGCAATTTGTCATAATTTTGCTATTCTTGATTTGAATTTCCATTCGAATCACTATCATGCTAATTTGATCCATTTCTTCAATTTCTCTATAAATTGGATGAACTTCATCAATCAAAGCTAGCCGCTAATTGGTAATCAGACTATCGAATTTCTAGTACTCTTGATCAATAATCTTGTCTACTTGCTTTCAATTATGTGTGTGCACTTGTAGGTGAGATCCACAAATCCATTTGAAGAGGAAAGAAGAACAATGGAGCCGCATGGAAGAAGCATCCAAATCGTCATCTGGTTTGCATGATATCTTTTCTTTTGAATGCTTTGTTTTTATGTCTCTATTGAATGTGTTTAGGATAGATCATTGCAATGAATGCTTTTATGATTGATGAATATGTTTCTCTTGCTTGTGATGATTTCCTATTTCCTAACCTACATTAATTGGTGAACCCGATGTGAAATACTAACCTTCTAACCCTTTAACTGTGATTTGGAGTGCTTTCATGTTGATTTTGTAGGCAAAAACCCAAAAACAGGGTCGTATAGGGTATTCTGGGCACTTCTGCACCTGTGTCCTGCATCTTGCACTTGTGTCATGCATCTTGCGCTTATGTAGGTGACATTCTGCGCTTGTGTCATACATCTTGCGCCTGTGTCATGAGTTCTACGCTTGTGTAAAGTCCAGAACAGAGGTAAAAAATGCAGTGCTTACTTGAAATTTTTGGTGTTTTTGCATTATGTTTTCAGTGCTTTGGATTTTGGTACTAATTATTTGTGCAGGATCTTGCCATACGCATGACAAAGACTACAAATCAAACTACTAACATGTGTTATGCAGAATTGATGGTCAAAGACAACAAATCAAACCTCTAACTTGGGTTTTGCAGGTTGCCTTGGAGAAACAACCAAACTGTGTGTTTGACATTTTTAATTAGGCACTTAGTGATTTATAAATAGGTGGGAATGAACATTTGTTTGCTTTGATTGTTAACTATGAAATTGGAGTAGGAGAGTATGCTCTCATCCTTCATAGGGTGATCAGAAATCCAGATCTTCGATACCATGCTTGGGTTGTTGATTGTGTGTCACATTTAGAGGGCCTGCCTTCTCGACCACTTTGCTTTTGTAAGCAAGTGATAATCGTGAGAAAGGAACGACCCAAAGTGAGTACGGCTAGAATTCCTTGGCATTCTAACTCACTATAAAAAAATACCCGATGAGCGAAAGCTTTGAAGGAAGTGTTACGTGGGAATTGCAGTTACTTGGGAAGTGATGCCCCTTGAAACTCTTTCTCATATCAACATCTAAGTAGGGCCTTTTGGTCTAAATCGTTCTTGCGCGACTACATTTGTTTGGTATCTTGATGGGCTTAATGTCTCAATCATGCTTGCATGACATCAAGGAGTAATGCTTAATAGAAATCCTTACTAAACACCTTGTTTTTAGAAGCCAAAAACCCTTCTAGTTGCTTGAGAAGGACAAATTCGGATACTTGGAAGAGATACTAAGTTTGCCATGGGGAGATTCCATGGGGATTGATGCTTGGCTGCCCTGAGAAGTGAGTGCCATGGAGGGGAGCCCGTGGGGTCAAGCATCTATGTATTCTCCTTGAATCTCATAATGAGTCTACCTCTCAAGTACCTAATGTCTTTGCCTACCATAAGAAATGTGGAAATGAGCATGATTGTCTTGAGTCTAAGTTGCAATATCTTGTATTCTTTGATTGTCAAAAGTTGAATCCCATTTCAAGAAAAAACACATTAATCTAACATAAGATTAAACACAAGAGACATTCATCCAACAAATGTTCAACAAAGTTCAAAACACATCTTCAAACATGGTTATCCAACATTGTTCAAAAACTTGTCTCAACATTTATGTCACTTACATTTAGGTTCATCCTAGGTTGCATTTTGCAAAGTCATTGTCAAGTATCAAGGTTAGGTTTCACCTAAGTCATACTTCTTTTGCATATCAATAAGAGTCATTCCTTTTGCATATGTCCTCTTGCATTAGAGTAATATCATTGTCATACATTTGCATTTGTATACCCTAAGTCTCGTCATTAAGCTTAAGTCATTATCATATCATAGCAATTGTCCTTTTGCATATAGTGTCAAACCTAGGTCTTGTCATACTTAAGTAATCCAAATCTTTGATAAACCCTAAGTCATTGTTAAGAAGTCTAGACCTTATCAAATCTTTTGTCCTTTTGTCATCAATATCATTTCGTCAAACCTAGCTTAGTATCCAAGCATATAGGGGAGACATTGTCATCTTGTCCTTTTTCAATTAAGTCCTTTTGTCCTTTGAGGTCTAGATATCATTCCAATTTCCTAAGGGTCCCTCTCCTAGATTTGCATTCATAAGTTTGTCAAAATCTTCAAAAACAACCAAAAACATAGATTGCATTTTCATCTATTTAGTTTGCATTTAGTTACATATCATATATTGTCTTTGAAAAATTCCAAAAAAAATTGCATTTGCATAAGTGACATGCCTGTTGAGACAAGATCAAGATCTAAGAAGATGAGTGAACCAATGTATCAACCCAGCAAATTCGTAGTTTCAAACTAGTCAAACAGTGCAAGTTGAAGGTTCATCAAACACATCTTTGCCACCATATGGAACGGTTCAACTTGGACCACCACCATTATATGAACCACTATTTGTACCGATGAAACCAGGACAAGGGAGTGTCCCACCAACTCCAAGAGGAAATGCACCTTTCAATTGGAATCAGTCCAGCTTGCAACAGGAAATACAAACATTGTATGAAGAACCAACTCTATCTCAAGGATGTGGTTTAAATCAAGGCATTCAACAAGAAACAAATCCAAATGTCCAACCAAACTCTTCATCCGATTCCGATGATTTAGATGATATTGACATGTTCCTTCAGAATCCAAAGATAACAAAAAAGATGGATAAGTTCTTGAGTAAAGTCTTTAAGATGTTTCCACAAAAATATCTTAGCATGATGAGTAATGTGACCTCTTCAAGCGAACAAGTCAATGTGCAAAAACAACAAAGTGGTGAGTTGTTAAGTTTCTCTCCACATCCAACTAAAGAGAATGTGCAATCTGAAACTCAGCCTACCTTAATGAGTAAACGTGCTTCAAAGGCACTGACAGTGACTATTCCTCAAAAGTCACCATTTGAGACAATAAATAACCCACTATTCAATGTAACACCTGCAACACAAGATCAAACAAAGACCATGCAAACATTGACAAATATCCCTCAACAAGAAGTAGTTCCTAATATGCACAAAATAGGATCAACATCTAAGAAGCAAGAAAGTTTCACGACTGGAATGCCTCATATCACTAATGTTCAAAGCAATTCCACGATGCAACAAAGTTTCTATGTCCCGTTAAATTCAATATATTTGCCAAACACTATTGCGACAGATCCTTCAATAATGGCGACACAAAGAGCTACGAATAGCGGTTTGTACCAACAACAATTGTTGCAATGATTGAATAATATACGAAAAGCACAATTGAATGCGCAAACAAGCAATGTACAACAACAACAAGTTTGCATACGATAATAAATTGCAGCGCCTTCGGCACCATTACAAGTTAATGCAAACTTGCAACCATCACAATGGATTGGACAAACAACACAGCAAGTTAATGCAAGTGCCATACCCCATCCTAAGGAGAAGCAACGAAAACCATCTAAACAAAGTTTTTTACAATTGATGGGATATACGCCATGACAACAATTGGCACAAAGTCAACAAATTCCGATCTATCAGCCTCAACACCAACATGTGCCACAATATGTGCCAAGGCAAACGAGCTATCCTACTTTACAATCGCAAGTGGCGCCTATGCAATATCAACAGCCTACTCAATTGCAATATCAACCTAGGCTCCAAGAAGTGCAACAACAAGGTCAATATCAAAGCATAGCACAACCGCAACAACAAGAGATGTACCAAGAACTTTATGTGCTGGAAACGTAAAAAATGCCCATTGCAGAGCATCAACAACCGATTGGAAATGCGATATATCAACAAAGAATACCAACTGGGATTAATGATGGACCTCTAAAATCCAATACAATTGCACAACAACTTGAGATGTTGCAACGAAAAGTTGATGCATTAGAAACTAAAGGAACAAAGAAGTTGTATACGGATCAAGATCTATGTCCTAATCCATTTGATAAGAGTGTATACATGCCTCCATTCCCTAAGCATTTTGAGGCACCCAACTTTGAGAAATATAGAGGGAATGGCAATCCAAAGGATCATATTCGAGCATTTTTCGTGGCATGCACGGAAGTAAGCTATGAGGAGACATATCTAATGCGATTATTTGCACGAAGTCTCACTGGACAAGCTATGGAATGGTATTCACATCTGCCAGGAAATATAAAGACTTGGTCAAAACTGGCGCAAAAGTTTTTATCTCATTTCGCATTCAACATCGACAGTGATATGACTATGTCGGATTTATGCAATACCAAACAAAAGCAAGGCGAACCATTAGTGACCTTTTTGCAATGATGGCAAAGCTTGTATAGTCGTTCTTCTCTCGATATACCTGAAGAATAGCAATTGAATCTGTTTATCCAGAATCTAGTCCTAGAAATGATGTATGAGCTAAAATTGAAAAGTCCTAGTACTATAGAGAAACTCATCAAGAAAGGAATGAGCATTGAAACGGCTCTTGTAGCTAAAGGAATTATCAAGCTCAATAAAGACAATGACAACACAAATTATTCAGGGGACAGAAACAGATTTTGGTATAAGAACAAGAATGTCACTAATGATGGAGTTGTTGATGCAAGAGCGGTGAATGCAAATCAACCCCCATTCACAATCAAGAAGTTGAGTGTTCCTAATATGTCAACTATGGAACAAAATCAAGCACCAATGAGCAATGTTACTCAACAGCCGCAATATCAACAAAATGCTCAACAACAGCATACTCAACAATATAATCAACAACAAGGCCAACAACAAAATCAACAACGCAAACCCTTCCGATCGCGGGATGGGCCTCCTCGACAGTTTATGCCATTGGGAGAGCCTATCGAATCAGTAATGAAGCAATTAATACAAGTGAAATTTATCAAGCTACCAGATGTTAAGGCAGAACCAGCGGTAAAGCCGCATTGGTGGAATGATAATGTGTACTGTGAATATCATCGGTCCAAAGGACATAAAACTGCTTCATGTTTTCAATTAAAACTGTAGGTTAGGAAATAGGAAATCATCACAAGCAAGAGAAACATATTCATCAATCATAAAAGCATTCATTGCAATGATCTATCCTAAACACATTCAATAGAGGCATAAAAACAAAGCATTCAAAAGAAAAGATATCATGCAAACCAGATGACGATTTGGATGCTTCTTCCATGCGGCTCCATTGTTCTTCTTTCCTCTTCAAATGGATTTGTGGATCTCACCTACAAGTGCACACACATAATTGAAAGCAAGTAGACAAGATTATTGATCAAGAGTACTAGAAATTCGATAGTCTGATTACCAATTAGCGGCTAGCTTTGATTGATGAAGTTCATCCAATTTATAGAGAAATTGAAGAAATGGATCAAATTAGCATGATAGTGATTCGAATGGAAATTCAAATCAAGAATAGAAAAATTATGACAAATTGCTATGCAAAGGTTTATGACAATTTTTATGACAAATTCTATGACAAATTTCTATGTCAAGAACTTATGACAATTTATGACAAATTTTATGACAAATTTCTATGTCATTTCCATAAATTTAGGAGAGAAATAGGAGGAATTGAATTTAAGAATTAAGAAATTAGAAAAATTAGAAAAATAGGAGGAATTAGGAAAATTAGGAATTAGTGAATTAATCAATAATTTTTCATTTATTAATAATTCACAAAGAGGGAAAATTGATGAAAGATTAGGAAATTGGGTGAATCAATTAATAATTTTTCATTTATTAATTAATTCACAAAAAGAGGAATAATTAATTAGCCAATCAAATGAAACATTTAATTGCGACACGAAGACCTAGGATAAATAAATAAATTATTTAATCCTAGAGGAAGAAATGACACACAAGGTTAAATGATTAAATCACAAAACCCTGGAAGACGAATTAGGTCTTGAAAGATAATTGACTCAATTTGATTTGATTTTGGATTGATAAATGACCAATGTGATAAATGATTTGATTGATAAATGCGCCAATTGACGAGGAACAATGACAAATTGATCCAAATTGACATAATTGAGACAGACAATGATCGATAGCGAAATGATCGCAAAATGACAAAATCGACAAAAGGACGAGGATCGATGATAAAATAGACTGCAAGACGACAAGATTGAAAATGACCACGATTGATGACAAATCGATCGCAAAATGAAAAGATTGAAAAGAGGACAAAACCCTAATTAGGATTGACGATGTCCAAATGATAAGATTGATGAGAGGACAAAACCCTAATTAGGATTGACGATGTCCAAAATGATAAGATTGATGATAAGATTGATAAGAGAACAATGATTGATGACAAATCGATCGCAAGATTGACAGGAGGACAAAACCTTAATTAGGATTGACGATGTCCAAAATGATAACAAATTAGCACACACATTGATGCAACAAGATAAAATCGATCAAAATCATGACTGGATAGTGTTGTCGACAAGACCAAATTTGAGAGCGAGACGAATGAAGAACGCAGAAGAATGACTCGATGTTCGCAAGTGATAAAGACCAAGTGCAAATCATAGGAGAAATGTTAATGCGATGCAAAAACCTAAAATGAGGCAATGCGCAAATGTTAAAGTATGACCTTGCAAGCGTTGACCATTTTTGGGTGTCTACATTTTGCCCCTCTTTGAGACAATGTGATTTTAAGCGATGTTTCAAAGAACAATACTGAAAATGCCGCAGACAACTGACAATGACATATGCATGCCCCCTCGAGGAATTGGCCGGAAACATGCGGAAAAGAGGCCAATTGATCGATAAAAATGATAGGATCGAACGGACTGACAATCAGAGATCAGATGCATGAAGGACAAGCAATTTAAGGTGCACAAGACCACGACCAACATAAGATGGAGAGGATGCACGCCCATCTATGCAATGACAAAGAGCTATAAATGAGACCAAGAGGGTGAAAATTGCTCATTTGTACTAGCCAAAGAGGAGAATTTGTTGCTCTAGACAAGGACACGTGCAGACAGATGGTGAACATTCCAAGGGCAGATCACCTCAAAGAACATGTACGCACATTTAGATGATCGGAGGATGCAGGAGTAGCGGTATGTATCTCGAAAACCCATGTTTTGAATTTCATGAATTTGACTCGCTTGCGGGACATTGCGGGGCCCACAGGGGATGCAAAAAGGGACATCTGCGCTTGTGTCATCTAATTCTGCGCTTGTGTTAAGTGTTCTGCACTTGTGTAGGAAGACACAAGCGCAGGTCACCTGACACAGGCGCAAGTTACAAGACACAGGCGCACGTGTGCATAAAAAACACTAATTTTGGTCAAAATAGCATGCAAATGATCCGGAAAAAGGGGATAAGGGTAGGATAGGTCAGATTAGATGAAAAACACCCTAATTTGGACATGAAAATGAGGAAATGCAACTTGTAGGAGCAAACCCTAAAACTGACAAAAATATGCCCCAATTGTGATGCAGAGTCAACAGTATCCATTGATCATGCGGGAGAATTGACCTGACTGCTTCATGCGACGACATAGACTTAGGAGCACAGAGAGAGACACATTAGCAGGACTGGGGATATATTACATCACATACATGCCCGAGATTAGGGCAAACACAGGATTGCTTACTGCATTGGCAGAGCGATGGCATTCGGAGACCTCCTCATTCCATTTGGCGACTGGCGAGGTGACAGTGACATTAGAGGATGTATGGCGCATCCTCCGCATTCCGATACATGGGGAGATGGTAGAGTATGACCTAGTGACAGGTAGAGATGCATTATGCAGGCTATTTGAGTGTGACGCAGATGATCTAGACATCGTCGAGAGGGAGATCGGCTGGGAGAGCATGGCTTCCGAGTATGATCGACGATATGTGGTGATAGCAGTTGTGATAGCATGTCTTCTAGCAGGTGACAGACAAGGACATGGATTCCCTATTGGATGGGGAAGAGTGCTAGAGTGGATGGCGACAAAGGGGACAGTGTATGCGTGGGGACCATGTGTACTGGCGATGCTCTATTTTCAGCTGCATCAGATAGCATATCAGGGGGTTCAGACTCTGAGCTGTGGAGTCACATTGCTTCAGGTATGGGCATTCGAGCACATTGCCATATGTCCACCGATTACAGATAGACAGGTAGTACCACACTGACCATATGTGTATAGCTATGGTGGAGCACTGAGATAGGGTCCGTTTGGATATATATTGTACTGGCGACATGAGCTAGACAGACTGGGAGAGTTCATATGGAGGCCATATCGAGATTGCCCCGGATGGTCAGATGATCACGAGGAGTTACCATACTGCAGACAGGAGAGGTACTTGATTGGATGACCACTAAACCGCCAGAGAGTGATTGAGTTGTACCTACCAGAGAGGGTCAAATGAAAGTTTGGAGAGACACAGGATGTACCTAGGAGGACTGCATGCTTTGCTTGATCTCACAGAGAGACGAGTCAGTGGGGGAGTATGATTCAACCACACATAGCATATGCCGACTTTGCACAGCTATAGCAGAGACAGTGGGAGTGGTGGTCAGACGTGGTAGATGCCGAGATGACAGAGGAGTATGAGACATGGTTTGCATGATGACGGCCAGTGCCTTTGACTAATCCTGACATTCCAGTACCTAGGAGATAGGAGGACTTCCCACTCACAGGAGAGGAGGGAGATGATGAGGATGAGGAGGATGACGAGGATGATGAGGATGATGGGGGAGATGATGGTGGGGAGGATGATGATGATGAGGATGGAGATGATGGAGATGATGGTGGGGAGGATGATGATGAGCCAGACTCAACTGATCAGGAGACATTGCAGGATATTCCTCTAGAGCCGGGGATAGCTAGGATAGAGGAGATGGATACGTGCAGGGCTACCATAGCGAGTCAGCAGGATCATATTGCGACATTGGAGAGAGAGCATGAGCAGTTCAGAGCAGAGATAGCCAGACTCACGGAAGCTCGAGATACAGCCATAGCTCAGGCACAGCGAGAGGGACAGAGAGTCATTGAGTTCATTGGGTCGATTAGGGATGCCAATGCACGGGACATGGCACAGATGCTGGTAGAGACCGGAGAGGAGAGACTATACTGGAGGACACTATATGAGAGTGTAGTTCCACCAGAGTGAAGAGCACCTTCATATCGGGCATGATCGAGGACAGAGAGCAGGTCACGCTCTCGGAGGTCATTGAGCAACATGGGGGTGAGTGGACCTATGAGACCACCACAGCCAGGACCAGGAGGGACATCATCTGCGAGACATGGCAGGGATGAGGAGGAAAGGGGGAGCACCCAGTGACAGAGGCACATACTCCTTATGACAGATAGTGGACATTATGTAGTTTGACAGTATATAGTCAGCTTACGGGCCATACTTAGGACAGACAATCCAATTTTGTACTTCGATATTATTATGATATGTGATACAAAATGCATCGATATGATGAGATGCAATATGTTATGACTGATGTTATTTTTCATGTATGGATGACTTATGTACTGGTTTATGAACATGTATGGATGCATTTTTTATGTATTTTTGATGCATTTATAATATGAAATGGATAAAATGTTTGATGTGATGCTTGATGCAATACAAATGTACTAATCAATGAATGTAGGATGCAGCATGTATGTTTGGATATCGGAGCACTAGACTGAACTGACTATCTGACCGGACAGAAGAAGTGTTAGTAAGAAATGAGATAGAGGATAATTAGAAATGAAGAAAAATTTGCTTTCAGTAATGCACTTTGTAGGTGAGAACCTTTAGTTTTATGTAGCAAAATAGATGCATAGCATCATGGCATTGAAGGCCAGAGCTGAAATGCAACCCTTTTGCAAAAGACAGACACGTCACAGACAAACAACAATCACAATCAAAAAAGAAAGGGACCATGAGCCATCCCGGTCACTCTAAATCACTCAGTGACATCATCGAGCAACATAGGAACATGATCGAAGCCAAAGATAAATCAATAATAAAATAAGATGCACAAATTCAAGCAAATCAGACAAACATCTTGATCTGCATTGTCAAAAGTTGAAAGTGCTGATAGGACGATCATGCTATCTGGTTTCAGGAAATGCGGTACCCCGTCTAAGACAGGACACAGTTTGGTTTCGAGTATACCACACCCTGTATAAGACCCATGATAGTAGGAACAAGGACAAATGATTTTGATACTGATATGTGATTGATAAGATAGTTTGGATCAGTTTGAATGTTTGATTTGATTGAAAAAGGGTCATCTATTAATGCGTGATTCCATTAAAGCACAATGTTTGATTGCGAGTCGGTGGAGGAATGCTCAGTGATCTGTCGATGCATAAAGGGAATACTTTATTGCAAAATGTTTGTTTTTGGAATTTTTAATTTTTTTGTTCATTTTTTCAGGACTTTATTTGATTTTTAAGGATTTTTTTTAGGACATTATTTGATTTTTAGACTTTTTTCAGGACATTATTTCAATTTTTAAGACTTTTTTTTCAGGACTTTTTTCAATTTTTATGAATTTTTTCAGGACTTTTTTCAATTTTTATGAATTTTTTCAAGACTTTTTCAATTTTTATGAATTTTTTTAGGACTTTTTTGGATTTAAATGCTCTAGTGATTGATCATGACAAGGGGAAGGCACCCAATGCGCACTCGAAAGAGACATAGATCGGGACCAAAACATATGTATAAGAAACCGGAGTATGCAAGACAATGATGTTGACCAATAACAGGCCTGGAAAAGAACACTGGGTCGAGACAAAGATAGGCATGATAAACTGGCCAAGAGAAAGTATAGCTAGAAGTCATGATAGATGATGGAGTAATAATCTCATTACTCATGGCACCTGATTGCCAGGTTTTCACCATGGTACTTGCCCAAAGCGCCTATTTGCCAGGTTTTCACTAGAGGGCGAATCATTTTTTGCTCTTTACTTATTTGCTCTTGTTTCATTGTTTTTTTCTTTTTTTCACTTTTTTGATTTTTTTCATTTTTTTTGTACTTTTTTGCTTTTTTTCATTTTTTTTTGTACTTTTTTCAGGATCATATTTGAAGAAATATCTGACAGAACACTATGCCCAGTATTTGCGAAGGTGCATGCTATTGATAGGATCAGACAGAGGTTCACCTTCTGGAGTTGCAAGCTGATATGCCCCCGAGCCATAGGCTGCAGTTACTATGAAAGGCCCAACCCAATTAGGTTCAAATTTGCCTTTGATGATATCAGTAGACTGTGCATTCTTGGGATTTGCCTTTAAAACCAGGTCTCCCACTTCGAAGTGTTGCCCTTTGACCTTCTTATTATAAGAGCGACGGAGACGGTTTTGATATGCTTACAAATCTGTCAGAGCGGTCTGATGTTTTTCATCTAACATCTCAAGCTGATGCAGCAGAGAGACTCTCTGTGTCTCATCATCAATCAGGTGTTGCAAAGAAACTCGCAAGGAAGGAATCTCCACTTCCAAGGGTAAAATAGCTTCTGCACCATACACCAAGGAATAAGGTGTTATGCCAGTAGGTGTGCGGATAGAAGTGCGATAGGCCCATAGTGCTGGATTTAACTGTATGTGCCAATCTCGACTAGCATCATTGACAACTTTCTTCACGATCTTGATAATGGTTTTATTTGACGCTTCAGCTTGACCATTACCTTGTGGATAATACGGACTGGAAAAATGATGTTGAATATGAAACTTGTCACAGAGTTCTTTGACATCTTTATTCTTAAAAGGTCGACCATTATCTGTGACTATGACAAGGGGAATCCCATATCTGCATATGATATAATTCAGCAAGAATTTTGAAATTTGGACACCAGTGATATAGGTCATGGGGATGGCTTTGATCCATTTTGTAAAATACTCTGTAGCTGTAATAATGAACTTGTGTCCATTTGCAGAGGTTGGCTGAATCTTGCCGATAAGATCCAATCCCCACTGAGAAAAGGGCCATGGAGATATGACAGAATGAAGCTCTTGAGTTGATGCATGAATATAATTTCCATGGATCTGGCACTTGTAGCACTTTTTAACAAAATCATGAACATCTTTTTCCAAAGTGGGCCAATAATACCCAACACGAATCAACTTTTTGGCTAAGCTTAGACCATTGAAATGGCCCCCACATATACCATCGTGAACCTCGTGTAAAGCCATTTGTGCTTCGTCAGAATCCAAACACCTGAGGAGGGTATGGTCAAAGGAACGGCGGTAAAGGGTGTCAATGATGATGACATATTTGGCTGTCTGTCGGATAAAGGCTCGGTGTTGGTTCGCGGAAAGGTTAGGTGGTAAGGTTTGGGATTTCAAATATTGATATATGTCATTGTACCAGGGGGAATTGGGACCAACAAGAATGCACATCACATCAGCTGTCGGAATGTCAAAAGATGGGACTAGCAATTGTTCGACCAAGAATTCACACTTGTCCATATTATGAGGCATATTCAACATGGAAGCGATTGTAGCCATTGCATTCGCCGACTTGTTTTGCATTCTTGGCACTTGACTGAAATGGATAGCCGTAAACTTTGTCTTGAAGAAGTCTACCATGTGCTTATAAGGAATAAGCTTTTCATCTTTTGTTTCGTAGTCATCATTGACTTGTCGGATGACTAATTGAGAATCTCCATAGACTTGCAAATGCTTGATGTTCCAGTGAACTGCCACTCGGAGTCCTGTGACCAGTGCTTCAAACTCTGCAATATTATTGGTACAGTGGAAAGTTATTCTGTAGGACTTTGGAATAGTGTCACCTTGAGGGGTGACAAACAAGATGCCTGCTCCGGACCCGAACTTAGTATGGGACCGGTCAAAATATAACTTCCATTCATTAGATGGTGTGAGAGCAAAGACTGATTCATCTGGAAAATCGGTCAACATGGGATGATCATCTGAAATAGGAGCGTCTGCAAGTTGATCTGCTATTACTTGTCCTTTTATCGCCTTTCACTCCATATACTCAATATCAAATTCACTGAGGATCATGACCCACTTTGCTAGGCGACCTGTCAGCGCTGCTCGGCTAAGCAAGTATTTTAAGGGATCAATTTTTGCAACCAACAATGTTTGGTGACTTAGCATATAATGTCAGAGCTTTTGTGTTGCAAATACCACTGCTAAGCATGCCCTTTCAATAGTTGAATAATTTAATTCATAACCGACCAGTGTTCGTCTGATATAATAAATAGCTCGCTCTTTGTCATTCTCATCTTGTTGAGCCAAGAGAACTCCTAATGTTGTTTCAATTGCAAAGATATACAATAAAAATGGCTTACCATCGATAGGAGGCATTAGGGTAGGTGGCGACAACAAATATTCTTTGAGAGCTTGAAAGGCTGATTGACATTGCTCAGTCCATTTGAAAGTGACACCTTTATGCAATAGGTGCTGGAATGGATGACATTTGTCGGCCAACTAAGCTATGAAGCGGCGAATTGAATGGAGCTTTCTTTGCAGACTTCTTAATTGCCAGAGGTTTGAAGGTGGAGGCATATCCATGATTGCTTTGACTTTGGCAGGGTCGACCTCAATGCCTCGATGAGAAACAATATATCTGAGTAATTTGCCAGCTATAACACCAAAGACACACTTCTTTGGATTGAGTCTGAGTTTGTAGGTCTCCATTCTATCAAAGATTGGGCCCAGGATGGCTAGATGACTATCTCTGGTGACAGATTTTCACAACAAGTCATCAACATAATCCTCCATTAAAGTGTGCATGAAATCATGAAAAATTGTCGTCATCGCTCTTTGATATGTTGCACCTACTTTTTTGAGACCAAGGGCATCACATTCCAGCAATAGGTGCCCCAAGCACAGGTGAATGCTGTCTTATGCTGATCTTCAGGTGCAATGCGGATTTGGTTGTAGCCGAAGAAACCATCCATTAGTGAAAGCATCTCATATCCAGCCGTCATGTCCACTATGATGTCTATGTTTGGCAATGGAAAATCATCCTTAGGGCATGCTTTATTGAGGTCCCTGAAATCTGTGCAGATTCTGATGCACCCAGTTACTTTGCTAACTGGTACTAGATTTGAAATCCAATCTGCATAACCAGTGGGTCTAATGAAGCCCACATCTAGCAATTTTTTTAGCTCTACTTTAACCAAAAGAGCCACCTGAGGATGCATCTTTCTAAGCTTTTGTTTAACAGGCTTGGCATCTGCTTTCAATGGCAAATGATGAAGGACTAACTCGGGATCAAGGCCAGGCATATCTGCATAGGACCACGCAAAGCTGATCTTCTTCTCCAGAAAGAAATTGATAAAATCTATCTTTTCTTGTTTAGATAGAGAAGCAGCAAAGTGAATGACCTTAGGATTATTAGGTGTACCCAAATTGATTTCCTCCGTCACTTCCACAAGCAGTGTTGATTTATCTTGAATTGATAGGGGTACGTCCACTCTTCCACCTTTGGGCGCCTTAGAGAGGTTTTCACTCGCAGGTACGTCTTTTATTTTTACTTTTGTAGGATCAAAGAGTGCCTTACAGTTTTCACTCAAAGATCTATTCATTTGATTTTTTTCTTTTTCTTTTTCTTTTTCATGACTGGAAGAGGGAGTTGACTCCCCAAAATATGCTGTGGAATCTAGGTCAATAGCAAAGCCTGCCTTATGATCGCCTTGTGGTATGCCTTCCCGTAGTCCCAGGAATTCTGCAATTGCTTCGTCATTCTAAAAACAGTCCACTATGAGCGGTTCTTGTTGGTCATATTGGATAAGCTGGGGATAAATTAGAGGCATGTCATCATCGATTGTAGGGATAGAGAGGGCTGATATGGTAAAAATGTGAACATCAGTGGTGTCACTATCTGAACTGCTTGTGTCGGATTCGGAGCTTGGATCCCAGAATGATTCTATCCAAGCATGAGGACATGTTTTAGGAAGAGGAGTTATCTCATGTTTGTCCTCCATAGGCAAATTATCAGGGTCAATGAAGATATTGTCAAGGGCATAGGAGCTGGAAGAAAAAGAACTCCACTCCCATTCATTAGAATCAGTTTTGGGTCGGGTATCCTCAGGTGTTATTTCATTGTTAGAATCACGCCCTTTTCGACACGCGGACATTTTGGTAGATGTGGATCCAATTCGTAACGGTACAAAACCTAACCCTAAAGTTGGGGGTCACCTTTTGGGTATGACAGGTTCTAGCCTTCCATTGTTGTTTAGGCCTAAGCCACTACAACCATCATATCCTTTCTTTTGTAGCATAGTAAATCCTTTGCCGTATAATTCCACTGGCAGCTTGACAGGTGGAGTTTCAGTTGGATCCTTATAGAGCCAATCTATGACATTATCGTCGACAGTTTCTTTGTCAAGTTCTCCCCATCTTGCAAATGTAGTAGGAGGCTGATATTGAATAATGACCTTGGGTTCCTTTTGCAATAAATGCGGTTTTCCATATGACTTTGGAGATATTGGCAAATTCTTGATAAGGAATGTTTGGTCCATTGAATATTCTCCACACCCTTGATCCCGTATTTTCAGTTTTCCTTTGACAGCATCTAACAATGCATTAGGGTCCACATAACTGTCTGATTTGGCCTCTCTATTGACTGGGACTTGCTGCTGAGGAGTAGCCTTTAGGGTAGCACAGAACTGAAATGGATTAGGATCCCCTGGAATCGTTATCTCAGTTCCATTGTAAGGATATTTTAGACATTGATGATAAGTGGATGGAATTGCTTTCATGGCATGGATCCATGGACGACCAAAGATCATATTATAAGGGAGGTCAAGGTCCAAGACCTGCAAGAAAGTGTTTTCTGTTACTGGACCGACTCTGATAGGCAATGTAATTATCCCTTTGGATGGGTGCTCAGCATCATCATATGCTTTTATTGTTATCCTTCTGGAAGCATCAATATCATTTTTTGTATATCCAAGGCCAATGACAACTCTCAAGGTGCAGATATTAAGACCTGCTCTGCCATCTATCAAGACTCGCCGAATTTTGCAATTATGGACGAAGACTTCTAGGTGCAAAGGGTCATTATGGGGAAGCTTATCAGGTGAGATATCACTATCAGAAAATGCGACACTTTGGGAAATGGCTAAATGTCCAATCCGCACTTGAAATTGGTCAACATCAATATCTATCGGGACAGTGGACTCAATCAAAGCTTTATCTAGGACTGCACGATGCATGGGAGACATTTTCAACAACTCTAGGATGGATATTTGTGCAGGTGTTTTTCCTAGGTGATCCAGAAGATTATACTGACTTGCAGGAGTTGGTTTGGGGGGAGCTGCAGGAGCTCCTTTCAAGACTATTTTGGATTGGCGAGTGGTGATCGCACAAGAAGGATCTTGTCCTTTTATTTTCAAGGTGGAAACATACTCATTTGATGCATGAAAATAGTTAATGACATTGTGATAACCGATATTTGCATAATTGGCCGTTTGAGCAGAATTGGAAGAAGATGCTTTACCCTTGTCATGATCAAGCAAAGGAGTTTTGAAAATGGTATGATCAGTGTTAGAGGCTGGATGGGGTGGATCTACCTCAATTACTCCTTGCTCCAATAAATCTTGAATCATATGTTTTTGTAGACACCCAAAAATGGTCAATGCTTGCAAGGTCATACTTTAACATTTGCGCATTGCCTCATTTTAGGTTTTTGCGTCGCATTAACATTTCTCCTATGATTTGCACTTGGTCTTTATCATTTGCGAACATCGAGTCATTCTTCTGTATTCTTCATTCGTCTCGCTCTCAAATTTGGTCTTGTCGACAACACTATCCAGTCATGATTTTGATCGATTTTATCTTGTTGCATCAATGTGTGTGCTAATTTGTTATCATTTTGGACATCGTCAATCCTAATTAGGGTTTTGTCCTCTTTTCAATCTTGTCATCACGCGATCGATTTGTCATCGATTGTTGTCATGTTCGATCTTGTCATTTTTGCGATCGATTTGTCATTGATCGTGGTCATTTCCAATCTTGTCGTCTTGCAATCTATTTTATCATTGATCCTCGTCCTCTTGTCAATTTTGTCATTTTGCGATTATTTCGCCATCGATCATTGTCTGTCTCAATTATGTCAATTTGGATCAATTTGTCATTGTTCCTCGTCAATTGGCGCATTTATCGATCAAATCGTTTATCACATTGGTCATTTATCAATTTAAAATCATGACATTAATTATCTTCAATCAAGACCTAATTGTCATTTTTGCATTTCTAATTCATCTTCTAGGGTTTTATGATTTATTCATTTAACCTAATTTGTCATTTCTTCCTCTAGGGTTATTAAATTATTTATTAATCCTAAGTCTTCTCATTACAATTAAATCTTTATTTAATTGGCTAATTATTCCTCCTCTTGTAAATTAATTAATAATCCAATTAAACCTTCAAACATGGTTGTCAAACATTGTTGCAAAATCTTGTATCAACATTCATGTCACTTAGATTTAGGATCATCTTAGGTTTGCATTTTGCAAAGTCATTGTCAATTACCAAAGTTAAGTTTCACCTAGGTCATACTCCTTTGCATATCGATAAGGGTCATCCATTTGCATGTGTCCTCTTGCATTAAAGTCATACCATTGTCATACATTCATATTTGCATACCCTAGGTCTCTTCATTAAGCTTGGGTCATTATCATATCATACTAGGGTCACTTGCATAGCAATTGTCCCTTTGCATATAGTGTCAAAGCTAGGTCTTGTCATACTTAAGTAATCCAAATCTTTGATAAACCCTAAGTCATTGTTAGGAGGTCTAGACCTTATCAAATCTTTTGTCCTTTTGTCATCAATATCATTTCGTCAAACCTAGCTTAGTATCCAAGCATAAGGGGAGACATTGTCATCTTATCCTTTGTCAATTAAGTCCTTTTGTCCTTTGAGGTCTAGATATCATTCCAATTTCCTAAGGGTCCCTCTCTTAGATTTGCATTCAAAATTTTGTCAAAATCTTCAAAAACAACCAAAAACATAGGTTGCATTCTTGCCATAGATTGCATTTTCGTCTATCTAGTTTACATTTAGTTGCATATCATATATTATCATTGAAAATTCCAAAAAAATATTGCATTTGCATAAGTGACATGTCTATTGAAACAAGGTTCCAAGTGCCAATGATGCAACAAAGTTTGACATATCAACCGACAATGCAATCACAATTCTATGCAACCCAACAACAAGGCAATATCGACCAAACTTTTTATGATGAAACAAGTCTCCAAATACAAAAACTAGAGGAGAAGCTAGCTCAAGAAAATGAGATTTTGGAACAAAGAGTGAAAAACATTAAGAAGAATAGATCACAAATGTCCAAAATGTTTCGAAAACTTCCAGGTCGAAATCCAAAGATTGAGTCAATTGATGTAAGATCTCTTCTTGAACGATCAGACATACCAACTCTCCTCTCCCAAATAGAGATGATGAAACAATTTCAAGAAAAGAGACAACAACATTATGTGCCTTCACAACAAGAACAAGAAGGTGTTTACTATCAATCACATTTTCAACCATCACAACCAATGGTTCAACCTATGGTCCAACATATACAACCAACACAATCAATAGTCCAATTTCAACAATATGTCCAACCAACTATACAATGTCCACAAATGGTTCAACCAATGGTGGAATATCAATGTCAACAACCAAAGCCAAACATTCAAAAACAAAACTTGCAACATGCACCAAGCCAAGTTTCAAACATGTCAGAACAATTGAACCAAGTCCAATATCAAAACATGACATCAAACCAAAAACAAGTTCAAATTCTAGATACAATCATGTCAAAACCTAAAAAGAAAGGCGGCTTTTTTTGCAAGGCTCTTGAGGAACCTACCAAGTGAGTTTATTGAGGAAGATCAAAATAATACATTTATGTCTAGCAATGCCTCATCCCTCCATAAGCAAATTGACTCTCTAGTGGCATCTATCCCTACACCTCTAGAAGTTTCACAAGAACCTTCCATATTATCCTCATCAAACAATACACCCAAGGATGCAATTATCCAAGAGCTATCTGTAATTGATTGCCAAGATAATCCAATTCGTGACACACATCCTTGTCATGTTTTATAAATACAAGACCCAATGCCACCATGCACTTTATTGCCATTACCTATTTTAGAGGACCCCATTGGAAGTCCCTCTTCCTCATGTTCAAGCATTGATTCCTTGTCAAAATCCATCACAAATGTTCAAAGTGCATTTCCTTCATGCCAAAGCATTGATTCCTTGTCAGAATCCTCCATGTATATCCAAAGTCCAACCTCATGTCAAGAGAATAATTTAGAGCATGAAGAAATGTGTCTTAAAATAGATCAAGATCAAGATCCTAAAACCTTATCATCCCATCCAATTGTTGACCAGGACCCCATGTTCCCAGACAGTCATGATGATTCCCCTATTCTTGGCCATCCTATCCAAAGTCCTATTGACACTCCATTCCCTGAGCAAGATCAAGATATCCCAGTCCATCCAGCCCCAAATGATCCCCTTCCATTTCATGAACACAATGTCCTTCCAAATCCCATTGACTTTCCACTTCCTGAGAAAGATCAAGATATCCCTTCCATCCTTTCCGATGATCCCATTAAAAGTTAAGAGAAAAGCACCTTTGAAGAGGATTCCAATGATCTTCCTCCTTGTCAAGATCAAATTATTCCTTTAAATCCTCCACAAGATCATTTTGCTCCTCCATCTCCTTGTCCTAATGCTCCATATACACCCCAAGATCGCATTTCTTTTGATGATCTCATTATTTCTCCCATTCCATCTCTTGAAGAGCCTATCATTGAACCATGTCCACTACACAATCCTAGTTCCCCTCATGATCCTAATCCCCCTCATGATTCTAACGTGTCAGTGCAAGATGTTCATGAACCCTCGACATGCACAATGGGTTCTCCCACTTTGGTGAAATCCAATCCACTTCAAGATCTCATTATTTCTCTCATATCATATCCACCTCATAATGGACTCGCATCTTCTTCCCAAAGAAAAGAGTATCCTACAAGTCAAGATATTCATAAAAGCAAAGGAGTAGACCTTCATGAGAAAGGAACCCTCCATATCAAAGAAGATCTTCAGGGTCATGTCTACACAACTCACTCTCAAGACGTTGGTATCCCTCCATCAAAATCCAAATGTCCACCTTCCCCATCATCGCTTCCATCCATTCTAGGTCCCTATATCCCTTTGTCCTCTATGCAAGGTCAGCAAAGGCACACATCCTTGAGTAAATTTCATCAATCCAAAAGAAGACCATTTCATTCATATCCATCCATGCATTCCTTTCTCCCTCCAAGCAATTTGGATGCCAAGTATAAAAGTCATAAGTCTAGAAATCCACATGTATTCAACGATCAACATGTCCAATATAATTGACATGTCAAAACAAAGAACAAATTGATCTATAAAGAAAAAGAAATATCCAAAAGGCCACAAAGGCCCATTGAGAAAAATAAAGCAAAGTCAAAATATATATGGGTTCCTAAATCCCTTGTGCAAGCAATGCACTCCAAGGAACCACAAAAGCATGAAAAATCAAAAACCATGTGGATCCCTAAGCACCTCCTTGAAGCACAAAAGTCTAAAGAAACATCAAAATTGGCATCTACAATTGCTATTCCTCCACCACCTTCTTCATCCATTTTGGGCCCTTATGTCCCAAAATCCCAAGCTATTCCTCCATCCAAATCTCCCAATCTGAGATCCATTTTTCCTCCATCAATCCATCACCCCTCAAGGTGTGTGCCAATGTCGATCTTGCCTTCATTTCCATCCACTGAAGCCCAATTCTTCCCATACCCTATCCATTATCCAATGCATATTTTCCATCCTTCGATCCCATTGATCCAATCCTTTGCATAAATCCTTGCCTTAGTTTCATCTCATTTTCCATGTCCTTATCCTACCAACGTCTTTGAGCATGCTTTTAAAGGTCATGGTCCATTTATTTCAAGGCTACTATCCAACAAAAAGACGCTTGAGTCCTTCTTCCATCCCCTATCATGTGTCCATTTTCTATTGAAAAAGTGAAAAATTGAAAAAAAAAAAAAAAAAGACAAAAGAAAAAAAAGTAAAACAAAAATAATTTGTCCACTGGTGAAAACCTGGCAAACAGGCACCTTGGGCAAGTACCATGGTGAAAACCTGGCAAACAGGCATCATGCGTAATCTATGAACTTCTTGCACACCACACTTGGGGGCAGGTTTCCTCCTTCATATCCTATTGCCCGTCATTATCCTATCATACCATGTCATTACCCTTCATATCCTATTGTCCCTCATGTCCATTTCCTCTTTCCACCTTTGATCTTGACAAGGTTGAGGATCGTTATGAGCATCATGCATCTTGTTTGCAGCTTTTGGTCATTTATCCATTTTCTTATTATCACATTTCATCCATATTCCCTGGCTTATTGCAACTTTCTACCACTATCCCTTAGCCAATCCCGCCCTTCAGTCTATGTCCCTTATCCATTCTTGGTCTTGCTTATCCTATCCATATCTTATCACTATTCGTACACTCTCTTTTCCATTCCTTGATCTTGATCTGACATAAGGACGTAAAATTTAAACATGGTTTCAAAAACCTCTTGACATGTCCCTCATGCCATGTCGCTGCTATACATTGTCATATCCAGTCTCTTGTCCCATCACGCAATAGCTCTTGGAAATTACATCTGCATTGTCTCCATAATAAAAGGCCTTTGTCTTCCCTCTATCCACCAACATTTCAACAAGATTGTTTATCCATTTGTCATATTCCTTTCCTTGCTAGACACTGGGGGCAAAATCTTAAAATTGAAAAATGTCCTGAAATAATTCAAAAAAATTGAAAAATGTCCTGAAAAAAATCATAAAAATTGAAAAAATGTCATGCAAAAAGTCTTAAAAAAAAAAATTGAATAATGTCCTGAAAAAATTCATAAAAATCAAAATGTCCTGAAAAAATCCCTAAAAAGTCAAATACAGTCCTGAAAAAATAAACACAAAAAAATTGTAAAACTCGAAAAGCAAAACAAAAATATTCCCTTTGTGCATAGACAGCTCACTAAGTATACATCCAATGACAATCAATTCAACACTGCGCTTTAATGGAATCATGCTTTAACAGATGAACTTTTTCACTCAAACATTCAAACTGATCAAAAATTGTCATATCAATCAACCTCAAAATCATTCATCCTTGGCTAATATCATGGGTCTTATACAGGGTGTGGTATACTTGAAAATAGACTGTGTCCTGTCTTAGACGGGGTACCGCATATCCTGAAAGCAGACAGCATGATCGTCCTATCAGCACTTTCAACTTTTGACAATGAAGATCAAGATGTTTGTTTGATTTACTTGACTTTGTGCATCTTATTTTATTATTGATTTATCTTTGGCTTCGATCATGTTCCTATGTTTCTTGATGATGTCACTGAGTGATTTAGAGTGACCGGGATGGCTCATGGTCTCTTTCTTTTTTGATTGTGATTGTCGTTTGTCTGTAATGTGTCTGTCTTTTGCAAAAAGGGTTGCATTTCAGCTCTGGCCTTCAATGCCACGATGCTACGCATCCATTTTGCTACATAAAAATAAAGGTTCTCACCTACAAAGTGCATTACTGAAAGCAAGTTTTTCTTCATTTCTAACTATCCTTTGTCTCATTTCCTACTAGCATTTCTTCCGACAGTCCGTTTAATCTGTTTGCTCCTATCATTTTCTATCATTCTTATCAATCAATTGGCCTCTTTTTTGCATGTTTCCGGCCAATTCCTCGAGGGGGCATGCATATGTCATTATTATTGTCTGGGGCATTTTCATTATCGTTCTTTGAAACAACGCTTAAAATCGCATTGTCTCAAAGAGGGGCAAAATGTACACACCTAAAAATGGTCAATGCTTGCGGAGTCATACTTTAACATTTGCGCATTGCCTCATTTTAGGTTTTTACATCACATTAACATTTCTCCTATGATTCGCACTTGATCTTTATCATTTGTGAGCATCGAGTCATTCTTCTGTATTCTTCATTCATCTCACCTTCGAATTTGGTCTTGTCGACAATAATCTTCAGTCATGATTTTGGTCGATCTTTGTCCTTGTCAATCTTGTCATATTGTGATCGATTCGTCATCGATCCTTGTCCTTTTCAATCATGTCAATTTGGTCAATTTGTCATTGATTTTTGTCAACCAATCTCAATCAAATCATTTATCAACACTGTTCATTTATCAATTCAAAATCATGATCGAATCGATATTAACTATCCTTTGTCAAGACCTAATTGTCATCCTTGCATTTCTTCTAAGGTTTTATGATTTATTCATTTAACCTAATTTGTCATTTCTTCCTCTAGGTTAAATAATTTATTTATTTATCTTAAGTCTTCTCATTACAATTAAATATTCATTTAATTGGCTAATTATTCCTCTTTTTGTGAATTAATTAATAAATGACAAATTATTAATTAATTTACCTAATTTTCTAATTTCCATTATTTCTAATTTTCTAAATTTCTAATTTCCTATTTTCATTATTTCTAATTCTTAAATTCCACCTATTTTCTAATTTCCTAATTGCAATTCCACCTAATTAAATTGTCTCTAGTTCTCCCTATTTTTGTGCTTCGGTGGAAGCATGAATTTCTCATGCGTCATACTCTTGGCATAGCAAGATGTCATAAGCTTTTAGTCCTCTAACCATTGCATTGGAAATATGTCATAATTCATGACATAGAAGGTGTCATAACCTTCCTCTTTCCACTCAATTGTGCCATTTTCGAAATCAATTGCCAAAATATCAATGTCATGCTAATCTTGTCTTTTCTCCAATTTCTCTATAAATTGGATGATTTTCTTCAATCAATTCCGAAACCCTATCAGATTATCGAACTAATGCTTCTAGTACTCTTGAGCTTTTCATCAATGTCAATCTTGCTTTCAATTGTAGTGCACTTGTAGGTGAGATCCAAAAATCCATTTGAAGAGGAAAGAAGAACAATGGAGCCGCATGGAAGAAGCATCCAAATCGTCATCTAGTTTGCATAATATTTGTGTTTGAATGCTTTCATTTTATGTCTCTATTGAGTGTGCTTAGGATTAGATCATTGCAATGTGTGATTGAGCTAATAACGATTAATATGTCTTTTTATACTTGCTTTGATGATTCCTAATTCCTATGCTACAGGTATAATTAAACCATGATGACCTGAGCACTACTTTCCTAGATTTTGATATGGCAAGTTAGCACAAGCATTGAGGTATAATTGAACCAAGATGACCCGAGTGTTGCTTGCATAAAACATGCAGTATTAATCATTTTAATATGCAAATTGGAAATGTCTTCAATGATACTTTGATGATCATGTCCTGAGACAAATTTGCACATATTAATGATTAATTTTTAGACAGTAGACAAGGAAAATATCATGTTTCTTCCTTGTTTCTCTAGTCAAAGACATCTTGGAGTCACTCAAAAATCATGATAGCGAAAATCAAGATTAAAAAAAGTTGAACCATCATGTTAAAATCATTATCCAAAAGATATCATCCATGCGTTTAGATAGACTTTGTGATAGTTTGATGGTTGATAATTTCATCTCGTGTTCAATGTTGGATGTGTCTTAGTTTTCACTTGTTAAAAGTTGTCTAACTATTGTTCTACTTGTCTGATTAAGCTCAAAATGATCAAGAAGTTTGCCCCTAGCTAAGTGCAGGATTTTGCCCCAAGCCTAGAAACAAAGTTGTTCTGATATACTCAATGATCCAAACCATGGCAAGAGATTAGCTGGGATGTCGGCGTATGTACAAAGGCTTCATGATGGATAATGAATGCAAGCGAAAAGATGCATGAACTGATAGATGGAAGAGCTAGTGGACAGATAGCACCTATTTGCCAGGTTTTCACCATCTGTTTTTATTGCACTTTTTCTCATATTTGGTTTTTTGTTTGGATTTTCTGCTTTTTGACTGTTTTTGGATTTTTCTGCTTTTTCACTTTTTTTTCGGATTTTTCTGCTTTTTCACTTTTTTTTTCTTTTTCCTGCTTTTTCACTTTTTTTTTTTCTTTTTCACACAAAACTTCTTTAGATGCATGCTATTGATGGGTTCATCGAGCTGATCTCCATCCTATGTTGATAGTTGATATGCTCCTGATCTAAATACTGCTATGACCATAAACGGACCTAACCAGTTTGGTTCAAACTTTCCTTTCTTTTCTCGATCTACCTGGTTGCATGGATTTTCTTTTAGTACTAGTTCTCCTACTTGAAAGATGCATAAAAGTATTCAATGTGAAGGTTGAAGGATAATGAATATTTATAATATGATTAATTATTTGTTTATGTGTAATTATAGATTTCAGTTATATATATGCATAACAATATATCTTAATGATGAATGAATGAATAATGACATATCCTTAAGTTTTATATTTTCTATTGTACATTGTTCTTTTGATTGATAAAGCAATGAGAACGAGAGCGTTGATCCTTAACATATCATACATATCCTTAAGTTTTATATTTTCTATTGTACATTGTATTTTTTATTGATAAAGCAGTGAGAATGAGAGCGTTGACCCTTAACATAGAAAGAACTATAAACAACACCAAAACAACACTATAAACAACACTTAAACAACACTTAAACAACAATAATAAGCAATCTTTCAAAAATAAAAAACCATCAAAGAGTTTTTAACATCAAAATATAGGGAATAAACCCAACCAAAGCAAAAGACTAGAAAAGACCTAAGGGACCAGCTTATGGACACCAATCCTATCAATAACTTTGTTCCAGTCATCAAACAAAAATTTATAGAGCTCCTGGGCTGCTTCCTTGTCAACTTCATCCACCGTAGTATGCTCCTGTAGGAGGGAGAGAGTCACCACCAACACCTGCAGGTAGAACTTGTTTATACTAACCATCTGTCTATCACAATCCTCCATCCTACGCTTGATCTCCCTGATCTCCTCCTTGATAGGCTTCACCTCCACAATCGGACCCATGTCGTCAATTCAGCTCAGAAGCTCTTGGTCTTCATTGCTAATTTCTTGAATCTGTTCCATGGTAGGGTTCCCCTCAGGAACCTCACCCTCATCCCTGTGAGAAACCTTATGTTCAAACTGATTGTGAGAACTCACGACCCTACATTTCTCATTATCACCTATGTTAGTCATGCCATTCTTGGCCACATCATCCCCATGAATAGTCACAGTTTGAGCTCTAATAGTGTCTAGATCCACCATTTTTATTATTTCATCAGGGTACGCCAAGTTAATTTGACCAACGGGTTCCTCATTAGATTCCCAATTATCTGCACCAATAGGGGCCAGAACAACACACATCCACAACATGCATATGATATTTAGTAGTGGGCAACATATATCTTGCAAGAATATATTATAACTATTCTAATAGAAATATTATTTGTTATGATAACTACAATTACAAATAACACAACCGAACAATTACCCTGCATCAAAACTACTTACGAATACTTCTTTACATAGTTTGTTATGAATGGCCAACCAATAAAATGTAAAGTAGTTTGATATTTGTAAAATTAAGTAATTTAAATAAAATGAAACCACTTCCATACAATCTAGACGCAAATTTTATAAACGAATACTCGAAGCGAAAATTTAGAAGCCCCCTTGGGTAGGAGCACCTTAATTCATAATGCAAGGGTTTTAGGGTCTAAATTATGAAGAGACTGGTCCCATGTAATTGGGGAACAAATGATGCATGCTTGATCATTTTCAAATTTATTGTGGAAAAAGTGGAGACCATGCATTTCTTCCTCATTTTTTCATAAAGATTCATAGTCCTATGTGGACCCTTGATGGTAAAAGATCGGTTAATTTTCTCAGCAATATGAGAAATTTCAAGTAGTCCCGCTTCATAGAAGTATCCTAGTTTGAAGGCTTCAAGACTGTTGTGATTGTAGACACCTAAAATTAATTAAATTAATAGTTAACTAATTTAACCCTATCAACATAATGTTAGTGAATAGATTTTTTTTTTCTTTTAATTGAATTAATTCAAAGCTCTGTTACCCTCTCTAAAAAACAAAAGTTCAACTAATAGTTGGGTAAGTGTGACATACATCACTTCCCTCTAAATTTTGGATAGGTACAACTCCCTCCATTAGTTATTCAAGGAATAATCTAACTAAATAAAACTGATATGCTTTTAACCTGAAAGCACGTAAGGCTACCTACTTCATTCTTAGATGAGAGGCCGATAATATGCAAATATTTTAGAAAAACCTTTCTTCAAGATGCTTCACCACGAAAATTAGAAGTAATCAAAGCAAAGTTCAATAACACTGATTTCAGCACTTCATAAAAATAAACACAAGAAAAAAAGTCTCTTTTCAAACAAAAATCTTTCTAAACAACATAGAAAGAAGCTCCAGATTAATAATAGCATTCACAATCAGAAAGATAATCACAGACACTTTGACCGGATTAATATTTGCAAAGAAATATTACTCCATGGATTCAAACTCAAAGATTTAAAACCTCAAAATGCATATGAACTTTATATGTATATTCCATGCAACAAAGACAAAAAGATACACACATAAGTTCCTTCCAATTTCAGATTCTAGGAAAACTGATCACTCCCTTCTAGCAAACCAAAATTTTCTAAATCTCTAAGTCTACCATTCTAACCCTTACTAAATCTATTTCATCCAACTTATAGTAGTCTTTTCAAAAATAGAGGAGGTCTCCCGAAAACTCGACCTCCTCTGAAACAATTATAAAACTAATAGAGTATTTAGGGGACAGATGTCCCAAAGTAATTGCAAGGTTTTTGAAAAGTATTTAAAAATAAAAACAAAACATAAGCATCAAATTATTCTTCATCTCCAGCATCATCTCCTCTTCCACTTTTCCAGGCATCATGGGCGGTTGTAAGCTCCTAAATCATAGACTGACTCAGATTCCTCATGGCATTAATTTTCGCCTTTGTAGCTTCCTTTTCCCACCTGTGTTTCACCATTTTCTTGGCATGTTTGGGTAACCGATCATTGCCAATGAACATCATGGATTCAATTCGGGCAATCTGTGTTATATCTTCAGAAGTAAAGTTTCCTGTGGCCCTAACTTTCTCCATGTGCAATTTAAATGCCTTTACCGCGTCCTGTGTATTCAGCCCACAAAGCCCTAGTTGCCAATCATGATCTAGGTTAACCACTTTATTGTCATTTACGAAGCTAAATTCAAGATCTTGGAGCTCGTAAATGGAGGCTTTGGCATCAAAGATTACAACCTTAAATGTAATTACCCGCCACGCTATGGTTTTCTTCAACACAAAGAGCTGACACTCATCAGTTACCAATTTTATTGAGTTTTCTGCTAAAAACTCAATGGCTCCATATTTTTCTATCTTGGTGAACATGGGTAATACGTTTTCCCACTTACGCTCCTCCTTTTTCCATTGCACAACCTGATTTTGAATCTACATAATGAGGTTTTGCATTTCATCGCATAGCTTCCTGGAATCTATAATATATTTTTCGCCATCCTTGATCACCCCTTCAATCCTTTTTTCTATGGCCTCTGTGATGCTCTTGGCTCACTGAACTTGATTCATTAGTTTCTTGTTCTCTGGTGAGGTGGGATCCAAGTTTTCTGAAGGCTGTGATATAGGGAGTGCTCCAAAATAGCCTAGGCTATCAATGAATTGGGCTAAAACTTTGATGTGCTGTTTCAATTCCCTTTTCTCTTGTCCGTCTTTCTCTGACTTGGTGAGTATTTTCTTAGCCATCACATTGAAAAGGTGGTTATCAGAGCCCCTACTCATGTTTCCAAGATCTATTTTAGTGACTTCAAAATCTTCTGCATTTATTTTTGTACTTTCATCCTTGGGTTTATAGGAAGCAATTTCAGCAACCCATCTCTCGGTCTTTTCATCAGCATCCAACCTGGTGGTTATTTTGAACTTCTTTTGTTTAGGACCTTTTTCCATGTATTTTACCACCATATCTTGAATTGGGATAGACACTGGGATCGAGCTCTGTTTCTTACTTACTAAAGTAGTTAACCATTTGGGAGTTGTTCTTGAACTAGTTGTTCCTCTTGTTACTTTAGGTGGTGGTGTCATGCCTATAGTGATTGTATGGGAATCCGTGGTGTTGACAATATCAGTATCAAGGTCTTCGACCTTGAAAATTTGAGGATCAAGGGCCTTGTCCTTCACCTTTGTGTCTCTGGCTAGGTCCATTTTCTTCTATGTAACACTTCGTAACCTTGTGAATCGAGGAGCAGGACAGTTCAAAGCAGGATTAGGCTCGTGCTTGTTGTGAGATGAGTTCTTATTTTTACCTTCATGAACAGGCATAGAAGTGGGGTTAGAAAGGCTTTTTGGAGAATGTAGAGAAACTATATTATCTCTTGCAGGACTAATCCTGCCTGATTTCATGGCTCTTTTTTTATTAACCCAATATGCAATTCTCTCCAAGACTCTTTTTGTTCTGAGCTGTATATCATCTTCTTCTTCCACATCCCAATTAATAGAGGATGTTTCAGGTTTGGGTTGATCTAGATACCCAGGTTCAAATAGCTCTAGGTTATCTTCTTTGATCCCACTCATATCAAGTTTCACCCATAGTGAAACTATCTATCCTAGAACCATTCTCATATTTTCTCTCCTAAACACTTCAAGTTCATCACAACAATCTTCCCAAAAGTCTTCCAAGTGTGAGATAGGAATATGTGCCATCAGACCAAGGCCCCGTGAAAAACCTTTATTATCAAAGCCATTCCTTCCTTCATGTAGTTTGAAATTAAAATTCTTCAAGTCAACTCCTATGCTCAATGCATCTGACATTGAACTACAAGATAAAGTGCCCAATTGAAAAGGGAAATGATCTTCCCATTTATCTCTGGGTTGAGCTTTCTTAATTACAATAGACAACTATCTATAAATCTCAACAAGGACAAAGCAATCTGAACAAAAATGAAGAAGTTTGAAAGGTTCTTCTTTGAAACCACGTACCCTTATATAACGGAAACAAGGAAATTGAACAAAGAAGCTACCATATCTTTTCACCAAGGCCTGGGCATCTTCAGACATTCTTTTTGATTTCATGTTCTTTAATTCATAGCACAAGTCTCCCAAGAAAGCATTATGCACTCTCTTCAAATCTTGTAATGCATTATCTCTTTGCAACATAGGGTAAAATTCATATACAGGAGCATCCCCTTCAGCAGGTTGCCTAGGAATTCCCATTATCTCTTTAGTACATGCCAAACAATATATCAAATAAGAAGACATGAATAAATTTTGTTTGAACTTCTTTGCCATGCTTAACTGTTCTCTCATAGAGTCATCAATAAGCTCTACCCAGTCAAGGAATTGCTTTCCCTCCAACACTAGTTGCACATAACAATAAATCCAGTCATCAAAGTTGTAGGCTTCAGCTGAACCTCTAACTTGGTGTAACAACAACATAACATCATGAATATGGGGAAGCATGTGATTTTTGTTGGTGTAACAACAACCTCTAACTTGATGTCCACTCTTGTCTGCATTGAACTCGGTGATCGATTGGGCATGGGAAAATTTTGAGAAGTTGTATTCTGGCAATTTGAAAACAGAAGAAATGACTTCCCTATTAATCATGAGGAGGGTTTCACCATTGTCCCTCTTGATAGTTTCAGAAATAGGGTCATATCATGCAATGCACTCCCTAACTAATTTTGGGCAAGGAATAGCAGGTGGGAAGGATGTTGCCTCTATCAGGCCACTACTTAGAATTTCTAGACCAAAAGAACCATCAACACCTTTAAATGCCCTTTCCTTCAAGGCTTCCAAATTCTCCCCTTTCAGGTCTGTGTCACTGGAAATGGGTTCTGTGCAAGCAAGACTGAAAATATTTCCGAAAAGATGCAGAGTGGACTTCATAATTTATAACCAATAACCCTTATCTCTCCAAGCAATTTTATTACGAGAGAGTAAAATAGCTAAAATCACTAAAGAAGATAGGAATCAAAACTCACCTTCACGGCTAAAACCAATCGAACAACTACCAGCAGAAAAACCTTCGACTAGACACTCCGTAGCAAAGAAGAACGGGTTTCAAAAATAAATCACTTCATACCTTATAACAAATGAAGCACCAAAGCTCATTTAGTGCATTAATTTTGGTTGTCAACTCAAATGTGTCGAGCATTGGGATTTGACATCGCATGTGTGTATTGAATGCACGATGGCGCGCTCGGCTTAACTGCCAATTTCCAAAAATGATTACTTGCCTTCAAAAATTGGTTGGTTGACGTCACCCAAGATATGGCCAGATCTTCGTCACACTTAGCAATAAATACTCCATCACGTTGTTTAGTCTTTTCTATGGGACCCACCTAATTTGAACATTGATGAACCATTTGAACTGACTTCATGAGGGTTCAAGTAGTTCAGAGCATACGCTTTGCCAAGGAGATTTTTCTTTGGAAAAGATTAAATTTGTTGATTGTCGCTAGTCCTTTGAACTTCATCAAACATTGTGAACATCATTGAACTATTTGAACTAGGTTCAAATGGTTCATAGTCTAGAGAAAGAGGATATGAAACATCATTCGCGACTATGAAAAAGAGCTGTTGCAAAACACTTGATGTAAATGTTAGCCTGAAAATGTCTTAGACACAACTTAGAACCTGCGGTACCTAAATGAACACTATGAACTCTTTTTAGAATGGTTCGAGGGGTTCATCGGGTTCAAACAAACCATTGAAGTGTAATGCTAAGGATTTAGAAATGACTTACAAGCAGATTAGGGATTGAACCAATGAACTTTTAACAAGACAAGGACTCAACTTGAAATTTTGCAAGGCAGCTCACTCTTGTTATAGGGGACGAATGACAAGGTAACATTGGCTCTGACTGGGGATTGCATGTTGTGGAAAGTGCAAAGAACTCTAAATCTCTGGTTCGCATAGCAAAATAGGAAAGAGACAAAAGGACACACACCAAAAAGACACAAAACAAACAACTAATCTACTATGTACAGGAACTCTTGATCATGGATTTCAAAGTTTATAGAGTTTCAGGTCTTGCCCATTATAGGTATAGGGCATAATCGTTTCATTAGGATAATTCAATCTGAATGCATTCAGTCCCACTACTTCATGGATTTTGAACAGAACTTTCCATAGTCAATCAAATTTTCCATGGGCACCCTTTGGTTCTCTTCTCTTGTCCCACAATAGTACTTCATCCCCTTTGAGGAACCCTCTTGGTCGAGCCTTCATATCGAATATTTTCTTCACCCTGTTCTAATGTTCAGTATTTTTTCCACTAACATCTCCCTTTCCTCCTCCAACTTCATCAAATATATGACGAGTTCTATTTTCTAGAGCATTTTGGAAGAAGGAGTCCTCAATTACAGTTTGAAGCTTCGATGCTGCTAATTCCAGAGGTAAAGAAACCTTTGCACCAATCCCATACACTAGTTCATAAGGTGCCTTTTCAATTGCTCTTTAGGAGTAATTCTATCTACCCATAAGGCTTCATATAACTTCTTATGCCAGTTCCAGGCATTATCATCAACTAACTTATTCATGATTGCTACTAGGTTCTTGTTGCTTGATTCTACCAACCCATTACCTTGCGAGAAGTAATCAGAGGAGTGTTAAAGAGTAATTTGATGTTCATAATAGAACATGGTCAATTCCTCAGAAGAGAAATATGATGCATTATCAGCAATAATCTTCTGAGGAACCCCAAAGCGGACTAAGATGCAATCTTTGAGAAAATTACATACTACCTCTGAGTTCACCTTCTTAGTGGGGATAGCCTCCACCCACTTAGTAAAAAAAATGTTGCTGTCAGAATATACATATGGCTAGCATTGGAATGAGGATTTATTGGGCCTACGAAATCAATACCCCATTGTTTGAAAGGTTCATCCACTACCACAGGTTTTAAAGGTAGAGCTGCCAACTATGGTTTTCCAAAAAAGAGTTGACATTTTTCACATCCCTTAACATAGGTATATGTGTCATGGAACATGCCAGGCCAATAAAAAAACTTCTTAAAATCTTAAAGGCAGTTACTGAGGATGAGAAATGTCCACCGCAGGCTTCATCATGATAAACTTCTAGAAGCTTACGTTGTTGTGCCTTATCTACACATCTCAAATAGGTACCATCCAAGCCTTTTTTATACAAAATATCTTGCCAAATAACATACTTAGCTGCTTTTAATTTGAGATTCCTTTGTTCTTTAGTTGACAAATGACTCGGGAAACTACCATAGGTCAAGTAATAAGCTACGTCAGAAAACCATGTATCTTGCAACCCAACAAACAGAGTCAATGGTAGCTCTTCATCTGTTTCCAACTTATTCTCTGCTATCAATTTGCATAAATCCTGTCCTTTAACCATCTTTGTAGGATGAATATCCAGATCATATTCCTGAATTTTGGTTACCCATGTCGCTCTTTTGTTGAGCCCAACTTCTTGCACAGTCAAAATACTTTTCACTGCAGAATCCAGAACAAACACCACAGAGTGAGAATACAGAATATAATATCTTAATTGTTTTACAGCTTTAACCACGACAAAGGCTTGTTTTTCTAAGAGTGAATACTTAAGCTCATGTTTCTTAAGAGGGACACTCATGAATGCTATGGGTGCTTCAGTCCCAGGTTCACCTACCTGTAATAATATTCCTGACATTGTATGTTCTAAGGCATAGTAGTATATGATAAAATCCTTTTTAAAATCTAGGTTGATGAGGGTTGGTGCATTGGCAACTAAACTCTTAATCTTTTCAAAAGCTTCTTTGGCTTCATCAATCCATTTAAAAGGGTACCTTTCACTCAACAAACCGATGATATGCTTAGTAGTTTCTGCAAATTCAGGTACAAACGTCCTTAGGAAATTTACCTGACCGAAAAATGACCTTACTCCAATCCAATTTGAAGGCAGGCTGAGGTGTTGGATCGCACTAACTCTTTCAAGATCGATCTTGATGCCTTCCTTCAAAACAATGTGCCCCAATAGTTTGCCTTCAGTTACACAAAACATTGACGTTTTTGGATTCAAGGAGATACCATGTTCTCGACAATGTTGTAGAACTGCTCTCAGATCTTTGAGATGATTATTCCTTTCTTTAGAGAACATGGTCAAGTCATCTAGGTAAATCACAATAATCCTGTCACAGAAATCTCTAAAAGAAGAATCCATGGCCCTTTGAAAAGTTGATCCGACATTAATCAGACCAAAAGGCATATGATTATATGCAAACGTTCCCCAAGGGGTGATAAATGGTGTCTTATACTATTCATTTTCTGCAACACTAATTTGATTGTAGCCAGAAAAACCATCTAACATTGATATCATTTTTGATCCAGCTACTGTCTGCAAAATATGGTCCATATTGGGTAAAGAATAGTTATCCTTAAGACTTGCCTGGTTTAGATTGCGAAAATCTAAACAAATCTGGATTTTCCCATTTTTCTTCCTTACAGGTACTATATTGGCTACCCATGTGGAGTGATGGATTGGGTATATAATTTTGGCTTTTAGCATTTTATCTACTTCTTTGAAAATTGCTTCTGCCATCATGGGATTGAAATTTCTCTATTTTTGTCTAAAACGAGAAACACCAAGCTTCAACGGAATTTGATGTTGAAACTGACCATTCCTAAATTCCTTCAAATCATCATAAAACCATGCAAACATGTCAATGTATTCTTTCAATAACTCAATGAGCATCCACTTCTCCTCAGAAGAACAACATTTGCCGATTGTTACCATTTTAGGATTAGATTCATCACCAAGATTGATCTTTTCGCAACCCACCCTGCTGTCATCATCAAGAATTTTCTTACTGGTAAACACATCATTACGGGTGAAAAACCTCTCTAGAGTCACCAAACCTTTTGGGATTTTGTTCCCTTTAAGCTGAATGAAATTCTTATCAGAATCAATATCAGGATCTGGACAAAAAATTTACAACTATCCTCAAAACCCTCAAAATATGACTTGACAAAGGAACGGGCACACTCCAAAAATCTTTAATTTGAGCATCTGTATCAAATACTTGCCAATGATTCATATTGTCAAAAACACTAGGTCTATAAATCAGTTCAATTCTATAAGAATCATTCTTAAAGTCTGGGTGTGGTAACAAGAGAGAAGCTGAAACAACCAATGAATCCGCCCTAGTGTTCTGCTCTCTTGGTATAGCTTCACTTGAGAAAACATCAAAAAAATGTATCTCATCCCAAACTCTGTTTCTATAATGCTTCAGTCTATCATTTTTAACAGAGTAAACATTTCTTACCTGTTTAACAATTAGCTCAGCATCACCTTTCACCTTAAGCAATTTTATGCCCTTACATTTGGCTTCATTCAACCCTAAAAGTAATGCCTTGTACTGCGTAGTGTTATTTGTATTCTTGAAATCTAATTTGAAAGAAAAAAGGAAAAACATTGCCATTAAGTGAAAGCAGAACTACCCCTACTCATGAACCAGAGTTGGCACAACTTCCATTGAATTCCATTTGCAACAGTTCATCTTGTTCATCAATTGCTTCTTCTAACTCCTTTTTATCAGGTGCAAGAATGAGATAATTTCCAAATTCACATTCCTGGAATAGAATCTGGGCTTTGGGATTATCAGAAGGAAAAACTATATATTTATTTTTCAGTTCAGGTTCAAGTTTGATCTTTTGTTTCCCTAGTGGAATCATAGCCTCTGACCAGTCTATTTGGATCTCACCCCCCCCAAATCTCTACAGAAAGTCCTACTCAAAAGCATCCCATAACTCACCGGAATGTCAGCAAGCAAAATGGTCAGCTTTACCCTTTTATCAGGACACACTGCAAGTATTGCTTGAGCATCCTTTACTTGCCCAATGAGAGGGACCTGCTTCCCATCCATCGAGTAACATCTCCCAAATGTCTTGGTAAGTGTTAAACCCAAAGCTCTGGCAATAGATGATGGCATTATGTTATCTGACGCCCCTGAATTTATAATACAATTACTAAGCTTCTGACCATTCAAGAGGAGAGAGATATAAAAAGGTTTGGCTTTCAAAACTTCAGTGTCAAGCTTATCTTCAGTACTGTGAGATGCACATGGATTAATCAGATCAGTGAGAGGGCAAGGAGTAGATGTAGGTTTTTCAGCAACAAACAAATCATTATCAACCACACACTTATGCACTGAGGACTTTGAGGTAGGATCTCCTTTTACATATTTGACCAACTTGTCTAATTCCATCAGGTTCAGTTTCAAATATTCGGCAGTAAAAATTTGAATAGTTGAAGCTTTGCAAAATTCAATTATGTCAAAAGAGGTAGAAGGAGAAGAATTGTTTCTACTTTCAATATTTCTTTGCAAAATCTTAACTTCAAGAGTTTTTGCATGAAAGGAAGAATCATTACTTGCGAGACCCTTACCCTTGAAATTAGTTTCAGTGGAGTTTGCAAAAGGAGCAAGTTGGGGGGTTTGTTGATTCCTTGTAAGGATTACACATGTAGGGTCTTCAAGAGTTACCAAAATATTACCACCTCTTTCTGAATTTGATTCATATTCAAGGTAAAATGATCCAGAGTCGCTACGTACTTCTTGAATCTTCTTTGTTTCAATGAACTCCCCGAGTTCATCCTTTGTGCTTCCCATTTGGACATTCCTTATCATATCAAGACAAGAATTCCCATCATGATCTGAAGTAAGGTGAAAAGAGAACATAGCTCCTTTATCAGGAGGAGCTTCTATCTACAACCTTTGTGGGGTAGCAGGGAGTTGCAAAGTTCTCCCATAATTATGTTGTTTTGGTTGTTTCCTACTTATATCTTGATATGGTGGTGGGTAGGAACCTCCAGTTTTGAGAATTTGCCTCTTCAAGCCAATCATATCATTGAATAATCTTTGGACAACTGGATCAGTTGAAGAAGTGGAAGTTTGAGATTGACCTTGAGGAATTTGCACATCTTTTCTCCACTTCCTTGCTATTATTAAATCATCTTCAAGCTCTATAGCCTAGTTCTGTGCAGTATCAAGATCAGCTGGCTTATTTCTTCTGAGATGGAAACCAACATCATGAGGCATAGAGTTGATAAAGAAACATTGTTGGTTATCAGCAGTTGGTCTTTAAGCCTGGGGAATTCTATGAATAATCTTATTATACCTAGCCACATAATCTCTCATTGGCTCATGAATCTCCTTCTTCATTTGTGTGAGCTGAGCCAAAAGTGAGTGCTCATCATCAGTGCTCTTGAACCGTTTCTCAAAAGCAGTTTTCATTATTTGCCAATCAGTTATAGTTCCTCCTGCAGATGACTGAACCAATCTGTCACTCCCTCAGTAAGAGTTTGAGCGAAAAGCCTAACAACCACATCTTTGTGTTGCACTACCAGTATCCCAGTCGCTACATTAAAGGAGTTCATGTTACTACTTATCAAATTACCATTAGTTTTATATACAAAGTCATTCTATATACTCTAGTCGGTTACCACTACTAAAATATTTAGTCGGTATGAACAGTCTAGTCGGTTACAGAAGGAAAACTGTCACAAAGCCCAGTATACACCGAGCTGTCTACCGAGTGTTATTTCATGTCTACTGAGCAGTAAAGATAATACACCAAGTTGATATACACCAAGTGAAACGTGTTACCAGATTCATTGAACCTGGACACACATATGAAAACATGTTACAAGATTGAGGCACACAAAACCGTTATCACATTGGAAATTGCACATACAGATTTTGTATAATTTTGAGGTCATCTAACCAATGAAATATTTTGCATGGTTATTTATTCAAGAAATCATGTTTGTAAGATCGAAGCAATGAATCAGATCACTGACATAAGAAGTCTATTTATACAGCATAAATTTAGGGTTAGAAATATGTGTGAATGTGAGAAATGTGTGTGCATATGTGTATGAAGCAAGACTTATGTGATACATGAGAAATCACAGAGTATTATGACTATTATAGAGACATAGAGGTCACCAAGAAGGTTATCAGAGATCAGTCGAGGAACAGAGTAAACATACGGGTTTACCAAGTTACTTTATGAGTTACCGAGCTATGCTATAGGCAAGGTAATCTTATTTTGAGCACATAGAATCTGCTACAACATTTCAGATGTAAAGTTGCAAATATTTGTAAAGTCTTATTGTAATATTTTGAAGTTGTAAGAGAAACCTTTAATAGGGTAAAAGACTCTAATCAATTCTATAAATTGTAAATCCTCTAACCAGGTGCAACATATATATAGTGTTGTAAAATCCTTTGGCAAGGTAGATCTAACAGATCTTGTTACTCCTAACAGGGTAAGCTATCAGAAATAGCTAAATATGTAGCTCTAACCGAGCATTCTTTATTATTGCAGTAGTGAAGTTGTGGGTGCCATCCCCACCACAATTTTTCTCTCTAACCAAGAGTTTCTACATAACCAAAATATATGTGCTATGGAGTGAATCATGTATGATTGTTACTCATTTGTTTTAGCTTTATGTTATGTTATAGTAGTTTTTGGTTTATGCATAATAGTATAGATATTATTGGGAAAAGGATTTGAAGTACTGATTCACCCCTCCCCTCTCAGTACATTAGCTTTCCATATTGGGCCTAACAATTGGTATCAGAGCTCGAATCTTGGAAAAGGGTTTAACTACCTAGAGAGAAAGATCTTATCAATGGAAGGCTATAAACAATGTCAGAGGATTGTGTATCTACAAGAAGAGTTGGATAATGCAAATCAAGTGATTGCAGACATGCAAAGGCAAATGCAAAAATATCTGAAAGTAAGGAGAAGATTATCTAATGACTTGTAGGATTCTCAAAAGTTAGTGGAACAAATCGAGACATCATCTGAGAACAATATATCTGAAGAAACTAAAGAAATGATTGGAATGTTGAAAGAAAAGAACAAAGCATTGGCTGATCAACTAAAAGCAATGAAAAGAGAACATGAACATTTCAGTACATAGATGACTGAAAATCTAGATGCATTAAGGATAGCCGAGGATAAAGCAAGAGATCTACAAAGAGAGAAACAACAACTTGAAGTCTTAGTATCTGATAAGAATGATGAAATCATAAGGCTAACTGGTATTCAACAAAATCTGATAGATCAACTAGGTTATACACATCATGAAGCAAATCTAAAAGATGATGAGAATCAAGCATTGAAATTTGAAGTATCAAGGTTGAGCAATGAACCTGAAATAGAGAAGAAATCCAAGGAAACACTGAAGAAGAGTTATGAAGCATCAAAGATGTTGGATGAGCAATTGAACACAAGATGACCCTACAAAGAAGGAGGACTCGGTTACAAAGGAAAAGACTCTACTGAGAAGGGAATCTGCACTACCAAGAGAGGAGAATCATCAAAACAAGCTAGAAAAAGGAATAACATCAAAAGGAAGAAGCCTATGTGCTACTACTGTGGAAATCAAGGTCATACTGCCAACATGTGTCAAATCAGAAAAGGTAAGCAACCGAATACCACTAAGACCAATGGTTATTGTTACAATTGCAATAAATATGGTCACACATCTAATCAATGTAGGACAAAGTTTGTTAACAATTATTAGAAGGCAAAATTCAAAGGGTTTTGTAAAAACTACAATAGATATGGACATAGTACTGAGAAGTGTTGGTTTAAGCAAAAGAACCACATGTGGTCTACACACCGAGAAAATACTAGAGGTTACTAAACTCACACAGATCCTTACCGACAATATTCTGCAGTACCATGGGATTACAATACAAGGATATGGTGTGAATGTTGTGGAAGATATGGACATATAAGTGCCAACTACTTTATAAAGTTTGGAATGAATAACTGAAGATCATGGAGAAATCCTGGTATGGCATGTTTTCATTGTCACAAAGTTGGACACTTGGCTAGAGATTGTAGAGATCAACCTAGAGAAGACACTAAGGAAATAAAAGAGAAATTAAAGATGATTTGGAGAAAGAAGGAAATTGTGTCAAATAAAGAAAGCACCTTACCTACCGAGTCAGGTGCTCCCACTCCAAATTAATCGGTAAAGGTATGAAGGGACTGCATTCTCACAAGGTTAAATCTTAAATAGTTCCTATTTTAGTATGTACTGAATTCAAAATCTGCATAGTAAGATGTAGTAGTAAGTTTGAAATTCTATCAAAGCCTTTTGGAGCACTTTACAGGAAAACTATTAAGTCGGTGAATTCAAGAAGCCTGTCAAGTCGGTATATGAAGGAAATTTGGTTACTCGGTTAAAGCGCAAAAAAAAAAGGGAAATAAAGTTAAGTGAACCGAGTGCATTTAATGTCTTTGACCTAACTTGCACGGAGCCCAATAAGGTATTTTTGAGTACTTAAAAGGTTTTTCGCAGTCATTTTCATTCACTAAGTTTTTGAGAAGTAGAGCAGAGAGAATCAAGGTGATCAAACCATCTTCAAAGCAAAATCTAAGGTATTTACATCTAATCTCATCGCATTGCTAAGCTGGTTTACCAAACTCATTAAGTTGTTATTATCTGCTGAGTGTGAAGCATCTGCCATTTGTTAAGTTCTCAAACCCTAAGGTTCCTATGTCAATTTTTATCTAAAATCAAAATGGCATCTAAGATCCAAGACCCCATTGTTGTCACAAATGTAGAAAAGCCCTCACTAAAATACTCTTTGACTCCCAAAATTGCATCTGAACCGGATGACAAAACTACTTTTTCACTCATCCCAGATCAAGTCTTGTTAGTCGAGGATGTGAGATTCTTCACAAAATGCCGTGTTGAAGAACTTGGTCATGTTGAGATCAAAGATGCATATGATGAAGTGTGCACAGATGGTAAAATGGATAGCAAGTATGAGCATATCAAAATCAAGGGATTGACTGAAGCCCTAACCTATCCCCGTGTGTTCAAACCCCAGTGGGTCAAGTTTGTACTAAGCCGAGTGCATGATGATTTCATGTGGCTACAAGAGAAACCGTTTAAGATCATTAAAGAAATAATTCATTTGATCACTGGTTATCCTATCTATGATCATGCTCGAGCACAGAAAATGATATCACAAAAGGAATTGATCAGTTTGATTGGAGTTGAATCGGATTGCAGAGGTCTGAAGTTGAACAATGTCACTGATCCTGAACTCAAATTTGCCATTAGAGTAATTGGTTACTATTTCTTCCAATCGGCAAGGGAAAACAACGTACCCTGTGTAGCAGTGGACTTAGCATACAAAACTGTTAAGAAAGGCATGAAAATTGACTTGTGTGAAGTATTGTTGAAGAACTTGTTTGAAAATCTGAACACAATCAGGAAGCCGAAGAAAAACAACATGGCAAATACTCTAAAATTTGGATCACTACTTGTATGTATGTTTTTCTACTTTGAGAAGTTTTTTCCAATAGTCGGTAAAGTTGTTTGGGAACTACACTGACCAATCACCCATCAGATCAATGACTTCATCAAGAAGTTAGGTGATAACTTTAATGATATAATGGATGATTACTTCAACAAGTTCCAAGAGAAAATGCATAACAGGTACCGGATTCCACCAAAGCTGGTAGAAAAATACAAAGATGAAATATGTTTTGAGGTCGACACCGATTACTGTTATGTGAATGTTGTGGAACCGAGGACTCAATATTTGTCACCTATGGGTTATGAGATTGATTTTGATATCACACAACAACAAATTGATGCCTATCTATCATTGCTAAGGTATACTACCGAGCTGAGGTATGGAACCTATGAAGAGGTGAAGGAAATAGTAAAAATGAGCATTGTAGTACCTAAGGCTACAAGAAAAGCTACAAAGATGATTAAGGCATTAACTAAGAAATTTGGAGAAGAGTCTTCCTCCACACCTATCAAAGGAGTTCTAGCCATCACCGAAGAGGAGACAGAAGCCCAAGAAGAAGCCATAACACTTAGCACCGAATTGCCTAAGGGAAAAGTGTTGAAGAGAAAGAAACAGGACACTTCAATGGCCCTACCAACCTCTCCAACAAAGAGACCTAACACAAGGGCATCTGCTGCATCACCGAGTAAGAAACAAAAGACTGTTGCCATTCCTAAGGTAACTAGAACTTACAAGAAATCTACTCAGAGACTCATTTTGCCAAAAGAGTCGAGTGATACCAAATCTGAAGATGCAAATAAATTTCAGATTGTGAAAAGCAAGAAGGTAGATGTACATAGTGTAGACTTTTTTTGTAATAATCTAAAGGAATATGGTGGATTCAGATTTGTCAAATATGAATCCAGATCTATCGATGAAAAGAGGCAAATTGAAGAAGCTATCATTTGCACACTTCTCAAATTCTGAGTGGTCCCATTAGAAGTATGTAATTCTATTCCTAAGAAATTATATGCACATATTGAAACCAGATGGCAATATGCCCTAGACTCGGAGAAACAAATCAGAGAAAGAAGTTTGGTGCATCTCTTTCCTGATATGTCAGTTGATGAAATAAAAGAACATCTAACAAACAACCAAACTCAATTTACAGTAAAACAAAAGGTCTTGAAATTGATGAATGGCCTATATATAGAAGTGGAGAAGGAAACAAAAGAGCAATGGAAGACCATCTTTCGAAGAAAGAATGTTGGTGAACAATCTATAGTGGAAATGGTCGATGTCATCGACCAAGAGCCTGGTATCACCGAGCAAGACCCTACTGACACCATTCAAATAGATGAAGATATCATGGATGCAGAGGCACCTGAACAAGAAATGATAGAAGGCAATGCTTATGCAAAACTTGTCTCTAGTGAATCTATTTTGGAACAAGTTTAGCCTTACCCACTGATCAATCAACCTGCTACAACCAAAGCTCCTCAGGCTACAGGTGAAGGCACCGAAGGTCAAAAGTCTACAGCAGAAGGTACTTCACAAGAACAAACCTCTCAAGCACCTTCTAGCATGGAAAATGTTACAGCTGAGACACCAAGCACCGAGACACCGAAGGACACTACCAAGGCTAAAGAAACCGACAGAAGTGTTGTCTCTATTGAGCAACGTACTGAGGGTTCTCAAGCCTCTCAAGCTATTGTAGTGGTTCACCCAGTGAAAGGTAAAGAAAAGAAGTTGAAAAAGCATAGTTTCAAAATTGATTTATCAAAACCGATAGTGTTGCCCAATGTAGACATCTCCAAATTGAAAGGGAAAGCACTCACTGAATTCAGTGAACTATGCAAAGCAAAGGCCAAATAGGAGAAGCAACTAGCCATACAAAAGAAGAATAAAGTACTTCAGAGGGTAAAGACCTTACTATCAGATATGCTACCTTCAGCTACAGTATCAACCGATGTAGCCATCCATATTCAATTGGATGAACCCCTAAATTAGATTGAGACATCTGGAGTAGATGCATCCAAATACTTGAGAAAACTAAAAGACAAGGAGCTAACTGCTAAAATGATAGAGGAAGTACAGAAATCCATTTCTGTTGGCAAGGTAAAACTTGTCAAATTTATTGTTGAGTTGTCCCCTCAACTCAAGCACATTCTTTCATTATTTCAGAAACTTTGCACATTTTCTTTATTTCTTAAGGACATTAAGAATAAAATAGAAGCAATTGAGAAAGAGATCATCGATCTCTCAAATAAGTTGACCCCCAAGCCCAATTCAGTTCAAAATTTTTATACTAAGCTACAACAGCTCATGGCTCAACAATTGGAACTGAGGAATGAAGAACACAAGATCAGGATGGACATAATGACACTTCAAACATTATTCCTTCCTCATCTTTCATCCGTTCAAGAACAGCTAAACTGAGCCACTTATCTCTCTACTACACAAGAGGGAAGCACTTTAGATGGCTTAATTTCATTATTGGCTGATATTAATGCACATAATTCTTTAATGGATAGTGTAAAGGATGCACTCTCTGTCGCTCTCACCAAAGCCAAGACAAAGTACAAATCCATTTTTGATCAGTTGCCAACTCCCAATGGTAACTAAATTTTGATGTTTGTCAAAAAGGGGGAGTATATTAGAGTATATCATCAAGAGTATATATAGCATCAAAGTACACAGGGGGAGTGTATAGTATTCAAAATATCAAACAACCAGAGTGTAGTATACAGGGGGAGTATATCAAGCAGAGAATGAGTAGAATATGCAGAGTATCCAAGAGCAGTGAACCCAGCAATGAACAGAGGAAAGAACAGTGATTGCAGAGTTTTGTACAACATATTGATAAGGGGAGTATATTTGATTATACTATTTCAATGACTAATATATATATTGCATGTTTAGTCAAATTTTGTAAAGTATACAGAGTTTTGAGTAATGACTTTGAAAGTAGTTTTGTCAAACATCTCAACTAATGTCAAAAGGGGAGATTGTTACTACTTATCAAATTGCCATTAGTTTTATATACAAAGTCATTCTATATACTCTAGTCGGTTACCACTACCGAAATCTTTAGTCGGTATGAACAGTCTAGTCGGTTACAGAAGGAAAACTGTCACAAAGCCCAATATACACCGAGCTGTCTACCGAGTGTTATTTCATGTCTACTAAGCAGTAAAGATAATACACTGAGTTGATATACACCAAGTGAAACGTGTTACCAGATTCATTGAACTTGGACACAAATATGAAAACGTGTTACAAGATCGAGGCACACAGAACCATTATCACATTAGAAATTGCACATACATATTTTGTATAATTTTGAGGTCATCTAACCAATGAAATATTTTGCATGGTTATTTATTCAAGAAATCATGTTTGTAAGATTGAAGCAATGAATCAAATCACCGACATAAGAAGTCTATTTATACAACATGAATTTAGGGTTAGAAATATGTGTGAATGTGAGAAATGTGTGTGCATATGTGTATGAAGCAAGACTTATGTGATACATGAGAAATCAAAGAGTATTATGACTGTTATAGAGACACAGAGGTCACCGAGAAGGTTATCAGAGAACAGTTGAGGAATAGAGTAAACAGAAGGGTTTACCGAGTTACTTTATGAGTTACCGAGGTATGCTATAGGCAAGGTAATCTTATTTTGAGCACATAGAATCTGCTACAACATTTCAGATGTAAAGTTGCAGATATTTGTAAAGTCTTATTGTAATATTTTGAAGTTGTAAGAGAAACCTTTAACAGGGTAAAAGACTCTAATCAAGTCTATAAATTGTAAATCCTCTAACTAGGTGCAACATATATAGTGTTGTAAAGTCCTTTAGCAAGGTAGATCTAAAAGATCTTGTTACTCCTAATAGGGTAAGCTATCAGAAATAGCTAAATATGTAGCTCTAACCGAGCACTCTTTATTATTGTAGTAGTGAAGTTGCGGGTGCCATCCCCACCGCAGTTTTTCTCTCTAACCAAGAGTTTATGCGTAACCAAAATATATGTGTTATGGAGTGAATCTTGTATGATTGTTACTCATTTGTTTTAGCTTTATGTTATGTTATAGTAGTTTTTGGTTTGTGCATAACAGTAAAGATATTGTTGGGAAAAGGATTTGAAGGACTGATTCACCCCTCCCCTCTTAGTACATTAGCTTTCCATATTGGGGCTCACAGTTCAAGTGTTCTTCAACTAAGATTTTCCCGTCTCCATTAAACCTAGGTAAAACATCCCTAGCCCCTTTTGGGAGAGGATTATGAGCATCGAGAGAAAGAGGCCTAACTGCAACACCCCATGGTTGGGCCATGATGAAAATAGGGTAAATAGTTACAAGAGGAGGAGCTTGAATTCCAAAAAGCGTTGATGCTTGCCAATGGCTAGAAGAGAGAGGTACTTTGGGAGTATTTTTACTAGGGGAAGAAGGTCTACTTTTAGCATTCCTCTTGGGAGTCAAATTTGTAGAGAGTGATAACCCTTGCAGTTCTTTGAAAAAGTTATCAACAACTCGCTCTCCTTTGCGATCTAGTATAAGGACGAGAATCCGGTGCTATTTCTTCTAGGATCTCTGAAAATGTAAGCCAAGGTTAAGCACAGATTGAAGTATGCATTGTCTAGGAATTCTATCAGTAGGTAAAACCTTGACTTACTCAGTTTTAACAAATATATAACATACTGATCTATTGAATGTTGATGATTCCCTCGTAGAGTCGCCAAAAATCTGTTAGTGAACAGATTTTGTTTTTCTTTTAATTGAATTAATTCAAAGCTCTGTAACCCTCTCTGGAAAAAAAAGTTCAACTAACAGTTGGGTAAGTGTGAAATACATCACTATCCTCTAAATTTTGGATAGGTACAACTCCCTCCATTAGTTATTCAAGTAATAATCTAACTAAATAAAACTGAAATGCTTTTAACCTGAAAGCACGTAAGGTTGCGTACTTCATTCTTAGATGAGAGGCCGGTAATATGCAAATATTTCAAAAAAACCTTTCTTCAAGATGCTTCACCATGAAAATCAGAAGTAATCAAAGCAAATTTCAATAACACTAATTTTAGCACTTCATAAAAATAAACAAGAGAAACAAAGTCTCTTTTCAAACAAAAATCTTTCTAAACAGCACGGAAAGAAGCTCCAGATTAATAATAACATTCACCATCGGAAAGATAATCACAAACACTTTGACCAGATTAATATTTGCAAAGAAACATTACTCCATGGATTCAAACTTGAAGATTTAAAACCTCAAAATGCATATGAGCTTTATGCGTATATTCCATGCAACAATGACAAAAAGATACACACATTAGTTCCTTCCAATTTCAAATTCTAGGAAAACTGATCACTCCCTTCTGACAAACCAAAATTTTCTAAATCTCTAAGTCTACCATTCTAACCCTTACTAAATCTATTTCATCCAACTTATAGTAGTCTTTTCAAGAATAGAGGAGGTCTCCCTGAAAACTCAACCTCCTCTGAAATAGTTATAAAACTAATAGAGTATTTAGGGGATAGATGTCCCAAAGTAATTGCAAGGTTTTTGAAAAGTATTTAAAAATAAAAACAAAGCATAAGCATCAAATCATGCTTCATCTCCAGCATCATCTCCTCTTCCACTTTTCCAAGCATCATGGGTGGTTGTAAGCTCCTGAATCATAGACTGACTCAGATTCTTCATGGCATTAATTTTTCGCCTTTGCAACTTCCTTTTCCCACCTGTGTTTCACCATTTTCTCACCATGTTTGGGTAACCAATCATTGCCAATGAACATCATGGATTCAATTTGGGAAATCTGTGTTATATCTTCAGAAGTAAAGTTTCCTTTGGCCCTAACTTTCTCCATGTGTAATTTAAATACCTTTACCGTGTCTTGTGTATTCAGCCCACAAAGCCCTAGTTGCCAATCATGATCTGGGTTAACCACTTTTTTGTCATTGACCAAGCTAAATTGAAGATCCTAGAGCTCGTAAATAGAGGCTTTGGCATCAAATATTATAGACTTGAATGTGATTACCCGCCACGCTATGGTTTTCTTCAACACAAAGAGCTGACACTCATCAGTTACCAATTTTATTGAGTTTTTTGCTAAAAACTCAGTGGCTCCATATTTTTCTATCTTGGTGAACATGGGTAATACATTTTCCCACTTATGCTCCTCCTTTTCCCATTGCACAACATGATTTTGAATCTCCATAATGAGGTTTTGAATTTCATCACATAACTTCCGAGAATCTGTAATATATTTTCCGTCATCCTTGATCACCCCTTCAATCCATTTTTCTACGACCTCTGCAATGCTCTTGGCTCATTGAACTTGATTCATCAGTTTCTTAATCTTTGGTGAGGTGGGCTCAAAGTTTTCTGAAGCCTGCGATATAGGGAGTGCTCAAAAACAACCTAGGCTATCAATGAATTGGGCTGAAACTTTGATGTGTTGTTTTAGTTCCCTTTTCTCTTGTCCGTCTTTCTTTGACCTGGTGAGCATTTTCTTAGCCATCACATTGAAAAGGTGGTTATCAAAGTCCTTGCTCATGTTTCCGAGATCTACTTTGGTGACTTCAAAATCTTCTGTGGTTATTTCTTTACTTTCATCCTTGGGTTTATAGGAAGCAATTTCAGCAACCCATCTCCTAGTCTTTTTAGCAGTGTCCAACCTGGTGGTTGTTTTGAACTTCTTCTGTTTAGGACCTCTTTCCATGTATTTGACCACCATGGCTTGAATTGGGATAGACACTCGCATCGAGCTTTGTTTCTTACTTACTGAAGTAGTTAACCATTTGGGAGTTGTGTTTGAACTAGCTGTTCCTCCAGTTACTTTAGGTGGTGGTGTCATGGCTACAGTGATTGCATGGGAATCCGTGGTGTTGACAATATCAGTATGAGGGTCTTCAACCTCAAAAATATGAGGATCAAGGGCCTTGTCCTTCACCTTTGTGTCTCTGGCTAGGTCCATTTTCTTCTATGTAACACTTCGTAAGCTTGTGAATCGAGGAGCAGGACAGTTCAAAGCAGGATTAGGCTCGTGCTTGTTGTGAGATGAGTTCTTATTTTACCTTCATGAACAGGCATAGAAGTGGAGTTAGAAAGGCTTTTTGGAGAACGTAGAGAAACTACATTATCTCTTGCAGGACTAAACCTGCCTAATTTCATGGCTCTTTTCTTATTAACCCAATTTGTAGTTCTCTCCAAGACTCTTTTTGTTCTGACCTGTATATCATCTTCTTCTTCCACATCCCAATTAATAGAGGATGTTTTAGGTTCAAGTTGATCTAGATACCCAAGTTCAAATAGCTCTTGGTTATCTTCTTTGATCCCACTTATATCAAGTTTCACCCACAGTGAAACTATCCGTCCCATAGCCATTCTCATATTTTCTCTCTTGAACACTTCAACTTCATCGCATCAATCTTCCCAAAAGTCTTCCAAGTGTGAGATAAGAAGATGTGCCATCAAACCAAGGCCCCGTGAAAAACCTTTATTATCAAAGTTATTCCTTCCTTGATACAGTTTGAAATTAAAATTCTTCAAGTCAGCTCCTATGCTCAATGCATCTGACACTGATCTACAAGATAAAGTGCCCAATTGATTAGGGAAATGATCTTCCCATTTATCTCTGGGTTGAGGTTTCTTAATTATAGTAGACAACTATCTTAAAATCTCAGCAAGGACAAAGCAATTTGAACAAAAATGAGGAAGTCTGAAAGGTTCTTCTTTGAAACCACCTACCCTTATATAACAGAAATGAGGAAATTGAACAAAGAAGCTGCCATATCTTTTCACCAAGGAGTGGGCATCTTCAGACATTCTTTCTGATTTCATGTTCTTCAATTCATAGTACAGGTCTCCTAGGAAAGCATTATGCACTCTCCTGAAATCTTGTAATGCATCATCTCTTTGTAGAATAGGGTAAAAGTCATATACAAGAACATCCCCTTTAGTAGGTTGCCTAGGAATTCCCATTATCTCTTTGGTACATGCCAAACAATATATCAAATAAGAAGACATGAAAAAATTTGTTTGAACTTCTTTGCCATGCTCAACTATTCTCTCATAGAGTCAGCAATAAGCTCTGCCCAGTCAAGGAACTGCTTTCCCTCCAACACTAGTTGCACATAACAGTAAATCCAGTCATCAAAGCTGTAGGACTCAACTTAACCTCTAACTTGGTGTAACAACAACATAACATCATGCATATGGGAAGCATGTGATTTTTGTTGGGGTATTTAGGTAGCCTAGAGCCACCTCTTTGAGGAACTATCAACCAATGCTTCACTATATTGTTTTGATGTCCACTCTTGTCTACATTGAACTCGGTGATCGATTGGGCAGGGGAAAAATTTGAGAAGTTGTAATTCAGCGATTTGAAGACAAAAGAAATGACTTCCCTATTAATCGTGAGGAGGGTTTCACCATTGTCCCTCTTGATAGTTTCAGAAATAGGGTCATATCGTGCAATGCACTCCCTAACTAATTCTAGGCAAGGAATAGCAAGTGGGAAGGTTGCCGCCTCTATCAGGCCACTACTTAGAATTTCTAGACAAAAAGAACCATCAACACCTTTAAATGCCCTTTCCTTCAAGGGTTCCAAATTCTCCCCTTTTAGGTCTATGTCACTGACAATGGGTTCTATGCAAGAAAGACTAAAAATATTTCAAAAAAGATGTAGAGTGGACTTCATAATTTATAACCAACAACCCTTATCTCTCCAAGCAATTTTATTACGAGAGAGAAAAACAACTAAAAACCACTGAAGAAGATAGGAATCAAAACTCACCTTCATGGCTGAAACCAATCAAACGACTACCAACAGAAAAACCTTTGACCAGACACTCTGCAACAAAGAAGAATAGGTTTAAAAAATAAATCACTTCATACCTTATAACAAATGAAGCACCAAAGCTCATTTAGTGCATTAATTTTAGCCATCAACTCAAATGTGTCGAGCAATGGGATTTGACATCGCACATGTGTATTGAATGCATGATGGTGCACTCGGCGTAACTGCCAATTCCCAAAAATGATTACTTGCCTTCAAAAATCGGCTGGTTGACGTCACCTGAGATATGGCCAGATCTTTGTCACACTTAGCAATAAATGCACCATCACGTTGTTTAGTATTTTCTATGAGACCCACCTAATTTGAACATTGATGAACTATTTGAACTGACTTCATGAGGGTTCAGGTAGTTCAAAGCATATGCTATGCCAAGGAGATTTTCCTTTGGAAAAAGATTAACTTTGTTGATTGTTGTTGGTCCTTTGAACTTCATCGAACATTGTGAACATCACTGAACTGTTTGAACTAGGTTCAAATGGTTTGCAGTCTAGAGAAAGAGGATATGAAACATCATCAGTGACTGTGAAAAAGAGTTGCTGCAAAACACTTGATTTAAATGTTAGTTTGAAAATGCCTTAGAGACAACTTAGAACCCACGGTACCTAAATGAACACTATGAACTCTTTTCAAAATGGTTCGAGGGGTTCATGATATTCAAATAGACCATTGAAGCATAATGCTAAGGATTTAGAAATGACTTACAAGCAGATTAGGGATTGAACCAACAAACTTTTAACAAGACAAATACTCAACTTGAAATTTTGCAAGGCGGCTCACTCTTGCTATGGGGGAGGAATGACAAGGTAACACATAATTAATTAATTTAATTGTGTTATCCTTATTCCTCTCAAAATCAATTAAATATAATTTAATTAATCCTGTCACTATTGTCCAATAATTAATTTATCAAATAAATTAATTATTCCCCTATTCTTCTAAATTCCCCTCCAATAATTATTTCCTCTAAACCCACTCAATTAATTAACCTAGTCATGTGATTCCTACAAATCACTTTTCCTAAACCCACTCAACCTAATTAATCCTACTTGAATCTCTCATAATCATGCTTATCATGATTATTCTCCTATTTTTAATTCCCACTCATGTCACATCAACATTGAGCCTCTCAAAGAAATTCAAATTTCTTTGAATCTCTCAATGCATCCTTATTTTGGAATTTTCAATTCCTCATATTAAAAATTAAAATTTCTCCCCCCTTTTTCCAAGGAATTTTATTTTCATGTTTATTTTCCCAAGGCACCCTTGATCCATGTCTTCTATCTAAAATCAATCTTGGTCCTTCATTGGCCTTCTCCAATCTATAAATTGGAGCTTATTCTCCTCACAAATCATCCACTTCTTATGCATTGTCATGCTGCTATTTTCTCCTCTCTCTTCATAATCCTCTTTCAAATCCATCCATCTTTAATCCATCATTCAAATCCAATCCTATCAAATCCACTTACTTTGTTGAGCATTGGGAGAGCATTCTGCATCCATCAAGAAGGAGCCCATCCAATCAAGTTGAAGAGAGGCACTATTCAACTTCACAAAAGGCTCAATCCGAGGGAGAAGGTAAAGGTTTGCAAGGTATAAACATTATCTTCATGTTTTTATGTGGTTTTATGCATGTTTCATGTTTGAATATCTTTTAGTGTTTTGTTTGTGCACTAACCACTTGAATCCACCTTGTTGGTTTTTCCATCTTCATTTTGGCACGCCAAGTGGGACCCACGTCTTGAATTTAAGAAATAATTGAGTTTTTTGTGAAGGTTTCTCGGAGGTTCACGCTTTAGCATGAGTGCACGTGCATCAACATAGCTATTTCTAGATTAACACAACCGCCTGCTAATCAGTGCAGCCATCTCGGCTTCGGCGTGATTGCAGGAAATTTCAAAAAAAAAAATTGGTGCCTCACTGTGCTTCAGTGCGACTGCCTCGGCTTCAACGCGACTATCACGGAAATTCTTCTATCTCCTCCTCATTCTTCCTCTTCTGCATTCTTTTATCTTCTCACTTCTATTTCTTTTTAGTTATCACTTCAGCGCGACCGCTCTGCGATTAGCACAAGCATTTTTTGTGAAAAAACTTTATTTGAATTTTTGGGCGCTAACTCTAGTTGTTTTGACACGAGCGCTCGCGTATCAGCACGAGCGCCCACGCATCAACGCAAGTGCCTGATAATCAACGCTACTCCAATTTTTCTTTTTTCTGTTATTTGTCTGTTTAAATATTAATATTCTGTCTGTTAGCGTGAACGCTTGCGCATTAGCGCGACTATCTACTAATCAGTGTGGCCATAGGGATAAATCAACACATTTATTCTATTTTTTCACCATATCTTCTTTATCTTCACTCTTTTTTCCTCCAAACTTCACTAGATCCCCCGCAATTCCATTTTGCACATTTCCTCCCTTGAGGACCTTATCCCAAATTCCACTTTTTGAAGCCCAAAATCTCACATTCCTCTATTTTTAGGGTTTTCCATAACTTCTTCCAGTTTTATCCAATCACCTCCAAGTTTTTCCATATTGTCTATCTCCAATTTTTGCTTCTTTGTCCCTCTTGGACAAATTTTTCCATTCCTTCACCTCTCCTCTAAAATCCCCATTTTATGTTTGCCTATCCCTTAGAAAGTGGCAAAAACATAGTCAAACCCCATTTACCCATCAAAGTTTCCTCCAAATCCACATTTGTCATTAGTAGAAAAGTTTTTACTCTTGTTTTTCTACTCATTTCCAAAAAATTAAAAAAAAATATATATTTGTCATTCTTTTGTCTTTTGCAGGATGCTTGTTTAAGACTTCATTTTCAAACTACTAATCCACTTTTTTTGTAGGTTGCCTAAGGAAATCAAACCAAACATTATGTTTTTTAATCTTTTTATTCTAGGAACCTAGATTTTAATTAGGGGTAAAAGAATTCTTTCTTTTTGTGTTTGAGGAAAGTGTAGAGGTAGGAGAGTATGCTCTTGTCTACATAGACAATTAGAAATCTCGACCCTCAAACCTTTTCTTGTTTTATTGCATGCTTACCGTTAGCGGGTCTGCCCTCCCAACTTTCTCTTTGAGAAGGTAAGAGGGGAATGACCCAAGTGAGTACACCTTGACTTGGGGTTCCCAACTCACTATAATAAATAGGCCATTGATGATGAAAGGGTCAATGGTTGGGGCTATATGAGAGTTCACTTTCACATTGAGTGCTTAGTAGGATCCTAGAGATCTCAATCATGCTTGCGTGACTACTATGTTCTTGGTGCTTCATTGGGCTATAGGCCTCAATTGTGCTTGTGCAACTACAAAGGGTAGCTCGTAATGGGAAGCCATACTAAACACCTTGTGCATAGTGACCAAAAACCTTCTAGTCATTGGTGCAGGAGGTCGGACCTCCGAAGTCGCCCATATTTTTATGGACCTTAGTAGAGACACAAAGTTTGCCATGAGGAGTTTTCATGGGAATTGATGTTTGGCTGCCCTGGAGAAGTGAGTGTCGTGGAGGGGAGCCAATGGGGTCAAGCATCTAAGTGTCCGCTCTGGGTAAGTGTAGCTTAGAAACCAATTGGGATCCATTGACTATTGTCTTTTCTTGCCATAAGATATGTTGTGAAGGAGCATGAGTGTCTTTTGAGTCTAACTTCTTTTGACCATTGTGTTTTCTTTACTTGACATCTCTTGCCAAGTCCATCCCCCACAACCAATCAATCAAACCTCTTTCCAAATTCCATCTTTTCATCATCAAATCTTTAATCCATTTCTATCTATCCAAGAAATTCTCCAATCCCCAATCCACTTTCATCCATTCAAACAATCATCCTTCCTCAACTAATATTCATTCTTCCTCTAGTCCAATCAAATCTACAAAATTCCAATCAATCAAATCCATCCATCTTCCTATTCCGGTTATCCAATCCAACCAATCAACCAATCTAATCTAATCCAAATCCAATCAATTCCTAATCCAAGGATCAATCCAATCAAGTCCAAATCCAATCCAATCCGATCGAACCAATTCCAATCCAAATCAAATAAAATCCAATCCAAATCAAATCCAATCCAATCCAATTCAATTCAATTCAATCGAATCCAATCCAATCCAATCCAAATCAAATCTAATCCATCATCATTCCAAGCCAAGTCCTAATCCTCATCTTCATTTAACCTCATCTTAATTTAACATCATAATCTTTCCCCTCCAAAACATATTCATCCAATTACAATCTAATCCTTCACTCTCAACATGACTACCCAAAATTTCAAAGCTTGGTATGAGAAGATGCTCATGGAAGTTCACGAATCTGCCTACCAAGTTAATCCCATAATCTCCCACTCGCCTATCATACCTTCATCCATCCCATCTCCACACATCATACCCAATCCCAATCTATACCATATCTCTTATCTTTCCTCAACCTTTGACAAGGGAAATCCATCTTATTCCACATCCATATCTCCATATTATCCCTCACCCACCTACTCCTCTAACCCAATAAGTATACCTCCATCTCCCCTCCCATCCATATCTCAACCCCCATCCTTTCACAACACATTCATTACCTCTACTCCCCATCCAAATCCTTTACTCTATATTCCTCCAATCATTAATCCTAATTTGCCAATCCATTATCCTAATCCTCCATCTAATCCAAGTATATAGTTTGCAATGTTCTATAATGTTGAGAAGTTTCTGTAGGACTTAATCGTAAGTAGATTCTCTATTTTGTAATATATAGTTTGTTTCTAAAATTTAAAATTTATTTTTTATTGATTTACTATGATAATTTATTATCCAAAAATATAATGGAAAATGGAAGAGATTTGAATTAATGTATTGTTTAGATGATTACAAAAATATTTATAATCATATAGAAATATTAAATTAAATAATCATATTTTGAAGTTAAAAGATAAGAGCATTCTTTTGATAAGATTTCTAAGTTATGCCACTCATTTAACATATTAAAATATTTAGAGAGAAGTGAATTATCTTAAAATGATTTTTGTTGAAATATCAATGTTGTGTAGGTTTATTGTTGTGGTATTTGACATAGTTCAAATCACTTTGCATCAATTTAATCTCATGTCTACATCAAATGATCTTGATGACTCTTCAATTAAATGTGCAAAAGAATATAAGATGCTACCATACGTATCTCTTAAACAATTAACATTAGTGCCCTTGTATGTGTATTTTTTAAATATGAGAGGTGATGAAATTCAACCTTAATGATGAATTAATGATAAATTTGATAAATTATTCATTATCTTTTACAGAGTTCACAAGGCAATGACACTATATCAAAATCTTTCCCATTATTAAATAAAAAATTTATGCACAAAAATCTTTCTTCCATGTAAAAATGAAGTCATTTAAGTGGAAAACACCATTTATAAAATGTTACAACTAGAAAAAATTCTATCAAAAAGACATCTTGTAAATTAAAAATGTTGAAATTATTAGATGAAAAATATAGGTTGACATGAGCGAAAATAAGTTGCAAGAAAGAAAACCATGAGCCTTGGGCACTGTAAAAATCTGAGCTCCATTGACCTCTTTGTGAATTGACTGAATGGTAGCCTTCTAGTAGAATTAGGATAACTCTCTAAGCTATAGCACTTGAACCTTTCCTCTAATGCACTAACTGGCCCTCTTCATCAAGAGCTAGGTAAAAATTATCTTTAATTCATTCAATGGTTCTCTGCCAGACCAATTAGCCAGTCTTAGTATCTATTTTACAAGGAAAGCTAGAGAGAATGGATTTGTCATCCAACAACTTCTCTGGCATCATCCCTTCTACACTGGACAGTCTGTTGTCCCTCGATGCAATCAACATCTCCAATAATCAGCATAGTGGATGCATAAATGACAATTTAGGATTGTGCTATTTATAGAAATTGATGGCCGTTTATTGATTTTTTTATTTTATTATTATTGTTAATTTTTTAATTTTAATTCAAGAATTTTTGAAAAATGAAAGACATGATTTGTCTTGTATTTAAAAATTTCCTTTAGAGAATTACATTTACTGATAATATATAAATGATAATATATAAATTATAAGTGAGAAGGTTGTGATTTAATTATAAGTGAGAAGGTTCCGATTTAAATCTACAAGATATGAAAATAGTATCCAAGAAAAAACTTATTAAATAGTCACACATATTCAGTATTTTTAGACATTGATAGTAGTGAATTATCTTTACAGTTCAAAAGCTTGTATTTGTTGAACTAGTAATGGTGTAGGTTTATTACATTTTATATGATCTTTGTGTAAATTATTTCATGTCATTGAACTTTTATGTTAACATTGAATGGACTTGGTCACTCTTTGTGTGTGCAAAGCAAAGCTATTATTATTTGTGTTTTTGTATTTGTGTCTTTAAGATATATGAAGCAATGACATTCAACTTTAGTAGTGATTTAACAATGCATTCTAATGATTTTATTATTTCTTTAATGATCTCTATTTGACAATGCAACATTTAGATCAATGTTTTTTCAATTGATAGATATTTTTTTTCATACTAATCCCTCTCATTTATTATTTTTTTCTATCAACTTTGATTGTGTTTCATGCCATTTTTTATAAACCATTACAATTAGTAAACCAATATATTAAAATAATATCTTTTCACTTATAATGCAAAGATTATTACACTTAGAAAGATCTAGAGTGGTACAATTCAATCAATATACTTGCATTTTACACTTCAAAACTAAAACCTTTTACTTGTATATATTGAGTTATCAATCCTTTAAGAGAGGTCTATGTGAGTGAACAAATTGTTAGCATTTTTGAATCATGATTTTTTATATATATAATTAACTTTTTAATTATGTCATTGATTTTTTTTAAAAATGTATCTAGAAAAAAAATATGGATTATATTTCATTCATATTAAAATTATTTTGAACATAAAAGGAATAAAAATATGAGATAGAGGGAAATATCAACCATGAATCTTTGTATTTATGCTTTTTATAGAGCATTTTTTCCCCTTTATTAATTAAAAATATGTGTAGTCAGTTAAAGGTTGAAAAAAAAGAAACCTTTTATATTTGTATTCAATGCTTTGTATATAGTGATGGAAACTGGGTGGCAGATAAGCTGGTAGGGCTTGGCATGATGATTAATAATTTGAAAGTATGGCCCCACATGTGCGAAATCCTGATTTCAGTTTGTGCCATGATATCGAATAACTTACCCATTAATGATGTGCAATCCCAAGATTACCTTTTTGGTACTTTCTATACTTGCCTTCTCCTTTTCTTGTCTTCATCGATCTAGCTAAAATCTTAGAAGTGATCTGACTTTTCTTGGCTCTCATCTTGGTATAGACATTTGGAGTCTACACTTTGCAACAATCTATTCAACCCACAATGATTAAATTTTCATTGAGTTTACCATTTAAAGGGTCATTTTTTCAGTAACATATTGTATTAAAAAAATTATGTTATCTTACGCATGTATCTAATGTACTCAATTTTTTAAGCTAATAGTTTTTATAGATTGTAAAAACATTTTATATTATAAAAATATTTTATACAAATTAATATTTACGATTAATTTACATTTATCGATATTTAATTTTTTTGTTCTCTTGATCTCTCACTTGCTCTTTGTCCTAATGATAGATCATGATGTTTGATCCCAAATATTAACAAAACAAAATCTACATAGTGAATCTAAAATAATGAATCCAAAAAAATAAGAAGCATATCATTTATAATATTTAAAATCATTTTTATTTTTGCTATCAATATATTATTTAAAATATATTTAGCTATAGACTTTAAAGATTGCAACAGCTTTTGGTGAAGTGCTAGTTTACAATATTTCCATTGTACATTAACCCGCCATCAGCTGACAGAATTTGATAGTTGAAGCTGGCTGTGTCGCAATGACTCCTTTAGAGCGCGAAACTATCGCTTGACTCGGCTCTTTCGCAACAACATGACAACTTAGTTACCTAAAAAAAAGGTATTCTTTAGTTTATTCCAAGTTTATTCCACACGCATAAATTTTATACTTCATTCAAATTGTATGGAAGGCCAAATGGAGTGGAAGTGGAAAAGACTTGATTATTTAAGTCTACACAATACGAAAAGAGAAAGGGTCTTTTCTAGGACATGACTGACGACTGTCCAATAACTTTGACGATGACTTTGTCAAACTAAAAAAAAGTCTCGTTAGCTTCTTCCACGAGCAAATCATAACGCTTTGGATCTCCGTCTATACGAGCAAAAGCTATGATGAATATTTGGTTCTATTTATTAATTAATAAAAAAATAAAATACGTCTTTATTTTTATTTTCAATTAAACATAAATTAAAGATATATTATGATGAATAGAAAACATTAAAATTATACAATATAGAGTGATGACACATTTTCTTAACAATATTAGAAATTTTTATTATTTATAGAAGTATGTTGAAGGATAATGAATATTAATAATGTGATTAATAAAAGATGTATTCTTATATCAGAATAGACAACACCAAAATTATTCAATAAAACAATGGCATATTTTCTAAGCAAAATAAAAAATATTTATTATAATTCTGTATAAAAGTATTCAATTTGAAGGTTGAAGGATAATGAATATTAATAATATGATTAATTGTTTGTTTATGTGTAATTATAGATTTCAGTTATATATATGCATAACAATATATCTTAATGAATGAATGAATAATGACATATCCATAATTTTTATATTTTCTATCATACATTATGTTTTTGATTGATAAAGCAACAAGAATGAGGACGTTGACCCTTAACATAGAAAGAACTATTAACAACACCAAAACAACACTACAAACAACACTTAATCAACACTAATAAGCAGCCTTTCAAAAATCAAAAACCATCAAAGAGTTTTTAACATCAAAACATAGGGAATAAACCCAACCAAAGCAAAAGACCAGAAGAGACCTAAGGGGTTGGCTTGCGGACCCCAATCCTATCAATAACTTTGTTTCAGCCATCAAATAAAAATTTATAGAGCTCCTGGGTTGCTTCTTTGTTAGCTTCATCCACCGTAGTATGCTCTCATGGGAGAGAGAGTCACCATCGAGTTGTGCAACACCTACAGGTAGAACTTGTTTATACTAACCATCTGTCTGTCACAATCCTCCATCCCGTGCTTGATCTCCCTGATCTCCTCCTTGAGAGCCTTCACCTCCACAAATGGACCCATGTCATCGATTTAGTTCAGAACCTCCCGATCTTCATTGCTAATTTCCTGAATCTATTCCATGGTAGGTTTGCCCTCAAGAACCCCACCCTCATCCCTGTGAGCAACCTTGTGTTCAAATTGATTGTGAGAACTCACGACCCTACATTTCTCATTATCACCTATGTTAGTCATGTCATTCTTGGCCACATCATCCCTAGGAATAGTCATAGTTCGAGCTCCAATAGTGTCAAGATTCACCATTTTCATTATTTCATTAGAGTCCACCAAGTTTATTTGACCAACAGGTTCCTCACTAGACTCCCAATTATCCGCACCAATAGGAGGCCCAGAACAATCCACATCCACACCATGCATAGGGACATTAATAGCCACTTCACCAGCCATCTCATGCAAAATACCATGTTCCCTATCCTCAATGTGCTCCTCCTTAGAGTCAGAATCTCATTCTAGTTTTTCTCCTTATTCTTAGAGGAGCCTTTGGAAGCCAACCTTCTAGACCTCCTTCTTCCTTAAGCTTTAGGATAATGGTCCTCATCATCCAGGTCATCCAAGGATGAATTATCAATGACAATTCTCTTGCATTTACTAGTGGATTTCCCCTTTCCCTTAGTAGGAGTAGGTTTCTTATCTTTCTTGGTTGAGGAAGATGGCAAGAGTGAGGGGAAATCTCTATAATCAACATAGGGGAGTGGAACTGGGGGGAAGCAAAGGCTTCATTTGATAGATGGAACATTCTATGGAGGTCAAGGCTACTAGAAAATGTTGCAAGAGGATGAGAGGCAACCAACGGGGGTTGGAAGAACATTAGGTTCCTTAGAGGACAGATGGACAAGTGGTAGTTATACAGCCTACAAATGAGACCCTGATGCAGAGGGATGGGTGGATTATCCCCATTCTTAGGGTCAAGAGCTTCCTTGACAAAGATCTCCAGAGAATGCACCAGGTAAAATGGAAGACAATGGAGATAATTGTTACAAAAGTGGTTAAGTAGAGGCATATGGTAATAGTAAAATACCTTATAGCAGTCCTCGAGGGTCAATAATTTCATGATCATTAGTTAAATTTAGTTCCAAGGATACTTGAGCTCTTCTCTGGCGAACCCTCCTTGCAGCTTTACTGGTTCTTCTCTTCCTTCGAAAAATATATTCAACCCCTCATTGTTAGCAACGTGAAAGGTCCGCATCCATCTATGACCATCCAGGGATAGGCTTGTCGCCTGAGAAATAATCTCTTCTAAGACCTCAAAACAAACCCCACCAACATTAACCCTTTTTCCAAACCAAGAATTCACAAATTGCGTAGAAATTTGTTCGTCATGGCCATGGAGGCTTTCCATAAATTCTACAACCCCACCTTCGACACAATAGTCCAAACCACAACATCCTATTTGAAATCATCAGGTTTGTCAGGCTCATAATGAATTGTTTGTACATTATGTTGATTTTCAATTTTGTTATTGTTTTTCTATCCTTTTAAAGGCTTTGATAGTTGTGTTGGATAAAGGTCTTAAGTAGCCTCCCTTCAAGTTACACTCAGTGCTTAGGAAACAACTAATTGCTCAAAAATTCTAGGATGAGCTCACCTGCAGTCATGGTGTTTATAGTAGTAGCATTTCAGGCACACTGCATTGAAGAAGTTAATAATGATGGGGCCATTCTACTTTCTCTTCTTGACAAGTTCAGTGCACCAGCCAACTTTTCTAGAAGTTGGAACTCCTCTGACAAGTACCCCTGCCACTGGAAAAGGAATCATCTACCATCCAGATTACATGGTGCATACACTTAATATTTCTCAAGCCCAACTCTTTGGAATTTTGTCTTCAGCCATCTGTGGCTTACACAATTTGACAAAATTGGATTTGAGCTTTAACAATCTCTTTGGGACCATTCCTCCTGAGCTAGGAAATTACATAGTATTAGAGTCTTTAGATCTCTGAAAAAATAGTCTTCACAGACAAATCCCTATTAAACTGGGTAGCATTAGAAAACTCAATTATTTGTCGATCTATGATAATTTCCTTAGCAAAAGCATTCTGCTCTCCATTTTTGGGCTTCCCTCGGTGGAGGTCATTTATTTGTCTAACAATAATTTGAGTGGAGAGATCATGTTAAATGTTGGGAATCTCACCCAAATCTCCAAGCTATGGTTGGGGGAAAATGCCTTAGTAGGAGAGATACCTTCATCTATTGCCAATTGTGGGCATCTAATAGAGCTTTATCTACACAACAATGAGCTGGTTGGGGAGTTGCCACAATCTCTAGGTCAGATTTCCAAATTATAATATCTATATGTTACTTACAATAAGCTTGGAACTCCCATCCTCATATCACTTGGTGATTGCACAAATCTCATTAAAGTTGAATTGTCCAACAACTCTTTCAATGGGGAAATATGATGGGAATTTGGCAAAGGCAACAATCTCACCATGATTTCTAGCACTCAAAATTAGCTCATAGGGTGCATATTATCCTCCCTTGGATCACTGCAATCCTTCAAGTAGCTTTATTTGAACCAAAACTTCCTCTATAGCATCATCCTAGTTGATTTTTGGGAATTTCAAAGAGGAGATCAACTTACATAAAAATTGACTTGAGTGGTTCATTCTTCTCCAGTTGGGTGGACTCAGGTGTTTACAAATTTTGTTCTTATCCAAAAAAATTCATTCCGTGGTCCAATTTCTCTTGATCTTTTCAGTGCAAGGAGCTTACGAGAACTATATCTCTATAGGAACAGTCTTAGGGGAAGCATATCTGAAAGAATTTGTAATCTCACACAGTTAGAAAAGCTATTTTTGTTTAATAACCAGCTATCAGGCTGAATACTTGCACAATTGGGTGCCAATAATAATCTCACAAGAATTTATCTAATGGTTAATCAACTTACAAGGACAATACCTCTATCCCTTTTCTCTTCTGGACATTTGGAGATCCTAGATATGGGGAATAATCTATTGGAAGGGAACATTCCTCTAGAGATTGGTCGATGTCGAAGCTTGAGGCAGCTGATCCTAAGTCACAACAATCTAACTAGTGTTATTCCCTCAAACTTTCTAGGTTCAAATTCCATTATTCATTATGTGGACATGAGTGCTAATAAGTTACAAGGAAGAATACATCCAACACTTCTCCTATCCAGGTTTTTACAAGGTTTGCATCTCCACAACAACAATCTCACTAGAGGCATTCCTCCAAATATTGTTCAATGTCAGAGGTTGACAATTTGAGTCTAGCGTACAACAATCTATTGGTAGTGGGCTAGCGTCCCTCATGGGGATTTGCGACATGGTTTAATAGCCTCATGTGGATTCTATAAGTCTAGTGGTTGTATCGGGCATTGAAAGGTTGATCTTTTGGTGCAATGACAACCCTAGCTTGTAACAAGTGGTATCAAAGCTTGGTCACAGGTTCAAATCACATAGGCCACAATGAGTGACGTTGGGAGGGGGATTGTTGGCAGTGGGCCAATGTCCCTCGCGGGGATTCAGGACATGGTTTAACAAATTCCTATGGATTCTATAAATCTAATGGTTTTATTGGGCATTGAAATGTTGATATTTTGGTGCAACGACAAACCTAGCTTGTAACACAATCTTGGTGGTGTTATCCCTTGGTGGTTTTGCATTGCTAATAGTTGGGACACTATTTATTTTGTATAGGGTAATTTATAGCTCATATTATAATTAGAATGTTGTAATTAGAATTTTTCTTTGGATTTGTTTGTGTAAGTATATTTTGTTTGCATCAACATGATGCAAACAAAAATACTCACACAATCAAATCATTTCATGCAAACTATCTGATTGTTGCTTCTAGGTTTAAATATTTAGAAGTTTCCACAATAGTTGCTTTGATATTGTAACTTCTTATTAAGAAAATATTAGTTATCTTAAACTTTATATAGCTTGCAATTTTCTATATTGTGAAGAAGTTTGGTAAGTTCTCTATAATTAAAATAGAAAAATAATGTATATATATTTTTTAATTTTATTTTTATTTTTTAATTAATAATTATTATATTAAAATATTTTGGAAGATGAAAGGGATCTATATTTATTGATTTTATTTGATGAATATATAAATGTTTATAATTATATAAAAACACTAAACTAAATAGTCATATTTTGAAGTTATAAGATGACAACAATATCTAGAATTTTTTTTTTAAGTAATGACAATCAAAATATTTAGATATTAATGAATCAGCTTAACTGTAAGGAATTGTTCTTGTTGAATTAGCAATGTTGTGTTGGTCTATTGTTATGATATTTGAACTTGTCTAGATTACTTCTTGTCAATGCAATTTTATGTCTGTATACAATGAACTTGATTACTCTTCTAAGTATGTAAAGCAATGTAATATGCCACTACGTGTATCCTTCAAACTATTAACGGTTATGTCTTCATAATCATATTATTAATTTTTAAAAGAATATATAGAGACAAAATAAAATATATTTGATTCATAAATATTATTTTGAATCTATACTATTGAATATTCGGGCAACTGAGAGGGAGAGGGTGAATCAATTGATAATAAAAAACCCCTTTTTAAACTTTATTCACAAATCTAGGACAACTAGTAGAACTAATTAAAATTGATAAACATGAAAGCATATGCATATAATAGATCAAATACAAGAAACACCAGAATTTATGTGGAAAACCCAATACAAGAAAAACCACAGAGAATGCTAATTCTCAATATATAAACACCGGTTAAGGTGGCACTAGTTAAGGTGATTTTAACAAAGGATGGCTCACTGTCGAGATGCTCGCTATGGGAGGGCTCACTGCCCAGAAAGGCTCACTGCCACATGGCTTATTGTCAAAGAGAGAAAGATACAAGAGAATCCACCATTGAAAAACATAGTCTGCACTGCTCAAACTGCTTCCAGTATCAATCTGCAACACAAATCAACACAACAATTGGATTCTTTCAATCTCACTTATCTTCAAAACAAAAAGCCACACACCAACTCATCTAGATCAAACTCTTATGGATGTTGTCTTCGAAAAAACATAATCCTCAATGTCAGCCAAGATAGAGATCTAAAATAGGTCTCTACTAAACATTCCAGTGGTGGGAAGGAATGAGAAGTAAACCTCATCACAACGTTCCTCATCAACACATCAACGTGCTATGAACATTGCTTAAGCCAGACCTAAAACATTATCCACACGCTAAATAATCGTCATAGCACAATCTCGACTTTTGGGCCAAAACCTTGACTTTTGGATCAATCTGAACCCAAGAATAACATTGAATAATATTAGCAACACATCTTTTGACAAGCCAAGACATCTAGGAAATATGAGAAATCTCCAAATGCTCAATATCAACACATACATACACTATTGCTCAACATACCACATCCAGACCTAATCCGGACCACAAGAACATACATACGTTGCTGCTCAACATACCACATCTAGACCACATAATTTGACATCAATGACAACATATAACATAATTCTAACAATTCCCCCCTTTTTTATTGATGACAACATCCATCAATGACATCCATCAATAAATAAACATTATACTCTCTCCCCCCTTTAACAACAATGACAAAGGCATGCAATACTCCCTCTATGAAACTCACTCTTGCTTCCACTAAGAGGAAGCACCCAAGCATCAGTCCAAAAAGAATATGCAAGCTGCTCACTAGACCAATACATATCAAAATGCACATTAGTTCAAACTAGAAAGGGGTAATACCTCCAACTTCTATCAGAGACACTCAAAAGTATCTTTGCACAATGCCTTAGTGAATATGTTTGGAATCTATTTTTTTGTAGGGACATACGCAAGTCTGACTTCATTGTCCAACACTTTTTCCCTCAAGAAGTTGTACTTGATGGATATATGTTTTGTTCTGGAATGTTGATTTACATCCATCTAATAGACCTTGAAGTCCTTGAATGCTAAAAATGCCAAGAACATCTTAATTGCCTCTATCCGAGCAAACAAGGCGTAAGTTTCATCAAAGTCAATGCCTTCAATTTGAGCATATCCTTTGCAAACTAACCTTGTCTTGTTTCTTACTTGTACCTTTCTATCTCCATCTAGCTTGTTCTGGAATACCCATTTAGTCCCAATCACATTCTTGTCATTTGATTTGTTGACTAGTTCCCATGTTTGATTTTTCTCAATTTGATATAGTTCCTCTTTCATTGCCTTCATCCAATTCTGATCATTACAAGCCTCTTCTATAGTTTTTGGCTCAATTTCAGATAGTAAACATTAAAAAACTTGATCTTTAGCTGCTTTGCTTCTTGTGATGATACATTTTCTCTTATCTCCAATACTCTGATCTTCTGAATGATTCCTCTTAACATACCTTGGAGTTTTCGATGTAGATGCTGGAGCATCTTGATCATTATTTTCTTCATTTTTATTTTGTTCTTCTGTAGTGTCATAAAATTGTGACCCTTTCAATTTTAACCAAATTTGAGGCCCTCACCTTTGCGACGATATCTTCTTCTCCAACAGAGACACCTTTTCTGCACCTTCATCCTTGAATTTCTCTTGTTTGAGCCCCAAGATTGCCTCAAGACACGGGTGTGGCACCCCTATCCCCCCCTCTTAGAGTGGACCCACGATAGGTCCCCCGAGTCCTATCTGACTTTTAGGATTCCAAACTTCCTCGATGTCAGCCTTTGGTGAGACAAATTAATTCTCTAAGGCATGTATAAAGGGAGTTAGTCTTCTCATTTGCATGTACATGAAATACACAATAGGCAAAATTCAAGCGAAAGGTCTTCATTAAGCATTCAAGTCTTCAAGCATCCATCAAGTCTTCTTCTTCATGTGTCTTCTTCATTCATCCATTGGAACAACATTACAACATTCATTTGCAAGCATATGTGTGTGTTAGGGTTTTGTCATGTTACATGCCATTTTATGCAAACACTTGTGATTACATTCAAGAAGCAAAGTAACCAACATCAACAAATTGCATATCTACAAGGTATACATTTTCATTATTTACATTTAAGCATTTGTAATTACTTTCTTTTAAGGTTGATTCCTCAACTGGGGTTTGACTGAGGCAAACTCCTATCCAAAACCCTTGTTCTCTTCTTTTATGTGTGTAGGTTGCAGGTGTGCAACTATAATTGCAAGTTTGGGCTTCATTTGTAGAGACAGAAAAATCCTTTCCATTTCGCAGATTTTTCAGAGGATTGTGTGCACTTTCAACACGATCCCAATGACTTTTCTCCAAATTTGGAGGATAGATCCATATTAGTCTAAATATCTCAAATCCTAAGTTACAGTTTGATCCCGAACCGGTAGCTCCTCCTTTCACCCATTTTATCTCTCTTTTCTGCATAGTCAACAAGTCAACTCTTCTACTTACAAAAGAGGGAAAATTACATTCCAACACTTGCAATCCACTTAGAATTCACATCCTTGTTTCCCTTGGATTTGGATCTAGTGGATTTCAACCCCTCTTTTGAATGTAAAGTATCTCCCAAGTGAAAATAATCCTAGTGATTTCCTTTCTCTATCTTGGATGGGGAATCACTAGGGTTCAATTTTCCACTTTACATCTTCCTTTTTCCTTTCTCCAAACTCATCAGACTCATATTCTACTACTATTCTTGAGGTTTTTGAAGTACTTCCATTAACTCTCACATTTTCACTTTCAACGATCTTATTCAACCTTTTGTTGTAACAGTGATATACCTTTCTCTTGGTTGAGTAGCCTAAGAATACGCCTTCATCTACTCTACTATCAAATTTTCCAAGATTATCCTCATCTCTCTAGATATAGCATTTGCTTCCAAATACTTTGAAATATTTTTCTATCGGAGTTCTACCATACCAAATTTCATAAGATTTATTCTCATATTTCCTTTGATATATGATTTTGTTAAGAGTATATGCTACTGTATGAATTGCTTCTCTCTAGTAGACTTCCAATAACTCTTCTCCTTTTATCATAGTTTTGTTGATAAGGTTGAAAGCACCAGAATACTAAGAGGGGGGCAGTGAATTAGTATTCCCAAGTAAATATAACAATAAACTTTTTACCAATTGAAGCTTTCCTCAAACTTAAAACATATAATGTAGAATAAACAAGAAGAACACAACCACAAGATGAACACCATAATTTGTACGTGTAAAACTAAAAAAGGAAAAAAACACAAAGATTGTTAACTCTTAAGACAATATAACTAGTTATAGTTGAGTTTACAAATAGGTGACTCTCTATCGGGTGGCTCACTTCTAGATTACAAAAATGGCTCATTGCCAGATTGGTCACTACAGATACAAAATAAATGGCTAACTGTCAAAATGCTCACTGCAATTGAAAGGGTTGAACTGAGAAAGTTTGCATCTCCAAATGCATGGGATTAGTTTCAAGTTAAGCTCATATTACAAACCTCAGTCTACTTTATAGAAGATCTAGTTAGAGATCTCTACACTATTGTTCCAAAGTAGGGTCGGTAAAGGACTACTACACTACTGATTTCCTTCACTATCTGCAACTCGCACATACACTACTTTTGTTGCCAACTATCTTTTTCACATCACACACACTCACTCTTGATCAATTTACTTCTTATTCATTCATCACTCATGAACATATATATATATATATATATATATATATATATATATATATATATATATATATATATATATATATATATATATATATATATATATATATATATATATATATATATATATATATATATATATATATATATATATATATATCAAAGGGCACAAATACAAAATAGTGTGTCGACTAAGCCCAACACATTATCAATAAGCTCATGTTGCCCTCCACGATACTTCTACACAATTATTTTACATACTTTTGATTACCAAAGCATATACCGTGATTACTAGAAAAGGGCAAGGGTCATTCGGACCTAAGAGAATAGACCTATCGCCACATGATCATGCTTAATATTTCTAAAATATAGACTCCACATGTACTAATGAAACCACAATTGCAAAAATTAAAGAGATACTTTTGATAGATACCAAAGTTGTAAGTTGTTGAAATCGGGACACATAATTGATACCGGGATCAACTAGAATACCTTCATCCAAAACTATCCATGCTACATAATAACTTTTAACCAAAAACATCCATAATGTCAGTACTGATATTCGAGGCTGCATACATTATCAGGTACAAAATCGGATGACTAGTTTGACATTAATGATAATATTATTCACACAAGTATAACAAGTTTTAGCTGCCTCTTGTATAGTTTAGTTCATCCTTTCCACTACACCATTTTGTAGTGATTTCCAAGGGGAAAATAACTGTCTTTTAATGCCATGTTTCTCACATAAGTCATTGAAGCCATCAAAAATAAATTCTCCAACTCTATCAAATCTTAAACACTTGATTTTCCTATCAACCTCATTCTCAACTTTTGCTTTGAATATCTTGAACTTCTCTAATGCCTCAAACTTCTCTCTTAGAAATGCAACCCAACTCATCCTAGAATAATCATCAATTAGTAACATGAAATACCTCTCACCTTGGAAGCTTATTGTTTTGGTTGAACCACATAGATCTATGTGAACCAAATTTGGTTATCCAGTGCACGAGTACTCCTTTCCTTTGAATGCACTCTTAGTCTGTTTTCCTACTTGATATTCCCTACAAATATTGTTCTTTGATTTATTCAATCTTTGTAAATCTCTCACTACACTACTTGAGTTGATCTATACCAAGTTGTCAAATTTTATATGACACATCCACCAGTGCCATAGCTAGCTATCATCAAGTTGAGATATTAAAAAGTGTCTAATAGCTCCTTCCAGATGATGCATATTTCCATTTGCCCTCCTTCTAGATGCAATAATTGTTTTGGACTCCTTTCGGATCTCACATCCATTATCTTGAAAAACAACATTTTGTCCACTTTCACACATATGTCCAACACTCAAAATATTATGATGTAAATCTTTCGCATAGTAAACATTGTTAGTGTTATGTTTTCCATCAAAAATAATTGAACCAATTCCAACAATTTGTGTTGTTTGATAATATTTGAACCTAACAGAACCCCCATCATATTTTTCAAGCTTTATGAACTTACTCTTATCACTAGTCATATGATTTGAACACCCACTATTAATTGACTGTTCAATCTTATTTTATCTAGCATGAAATGCAGTAGAAAAAATCTTAGAGATGTCAAACCTAGGAACATCCTTTTCTACTATAAATAATCAATCACCTTCTTCATATTCTGACTCATCATCTGAGATACCAACATCAAATTAACATAATAAGCTTTCTTATTGAACTTTCCCTTATTATCCCGAAACTTTTGTCTAGCTCTATTTTCTAGACATCTAGTAGCTATATCATAAATCTTTCCACACCTAAAAACATTTAAAGGGTAACATACCTTTGTACTTTTTGGTACCTTTCTTTAGTTTCCTCACAAAATTTTCTTACATCTCATCTGGGCTCTCATCATCATCTGGACCATCTTTAGATGCTTTGAATGATGTTTCTATTTTGCCTTTGTCCTTTCCAAACTTTCTTATTTCAAATGTAGCAAGGGTACCAAATAGTTGTTCTCCAGTGAACTTCTTTAGATCATAGGTTCCTTCAATAGCTAAGATCTTATCACTGTAACTCATAGGTAAAGTCATCAAGATTTTGTCAATAACATCTTCATTATTCAAAGTGCCTCAGAGTTCTCTAGTTTCACTCACAGTGCTATCAACCTTCTCAAAATAGCTTTCATCTTCAAGTTTTCATACCTTCACTTAGTTGTTAGCCTCTTTGTCAACTTAACTCTCTAATTACCTTCATAGATATATTTCAACTTCTGCCAAACCTCATAAGAAAAATTCAAAGAGATAACTTTTTTCAATTCAATTTTTGATAATGCACTAAAGATAGTGTACCTTTCCTTTTCATTTTCTTCATAGGCTTGAACTTCTTCCAGAGTAGTAAGACCATTCATTGATTGAACATACTTAGTCTCCATAGCCTTCCAAGTGTTGTAACCTAGAGAAACCAGATAACCTCTCATCTTCCCTTTCTAGAAATTGTAATTAGATCCCTCAAAGATAGGAATAGATAATTTGTTTGCCATTATATCGGTATCTACCTCAAGTGATTAAGCTCTATATCTAGGAACCAAAGCTCTTAAACCAATTATTGAATATTCAGGCAACTGAGGGTGGGTGAACTAGCTGATGATAAAAATCCCCTTTTTAATTTTATTCACTGATCTAGGATAATTAGTAGAACTAATTAAAATAGATAAACATGAAAGCATATACACATAAGAAAATCAGCCACAAGAAACACCAGAATTTACATGGAAAACCCAATAAGGGAAAAAACATGGAGAATGTTAATTCTCAATATATTCATCGGTTAAGGTGATTTTTACAAAGGATGGCTGAATACTAGGATGCTCACTATGGGAGGGATCACTGCCTAGAAATGCTCACTATTGGAGGGCTCACTACCCAGAAAGGCTCTCTACTGAATAGAGAAAGATACATGAGAATCTGCAACATAAATCAACACAACAATTGGATTCTTTCAATCTCACTTATCTTGAACACAAAAAGACACACAAAAACTCATCCAAACCAAACTCTTATATATGTTGTCTCTGGAAAAACATAATCCTCAATGTTGGCCAAGACATAGATCTAAAATAGGTCTCCACTAAACATTCCAGTGTTTGAAATTAATTAGAAGTAGACCTCATCACAATGTTCATTAGCAAACACATCAACACGCTAGGAACATCACTTAAGCCAGACCTAAAACATTATCCACATCCTAAACAATCGCAATATCACAATTTCAAGTTTTAGGCCAAAACATCGACTTTCGAATCGATCTGGATGCAAGAATAGAACTGAATAATATTAGTAACACATCTTCCAAAAATCCAAGACATCCAGGAAATTTTGAAACCTCTAAATGCTCAATATCAATACATATATACATTATTGCTAAACATACCATATGTGGACCTAATTTAGACCACAAGATTTGACATCAATGACAACATATAACATAATGCTAACAAATACAAGGTGAAAATAATATAGAATGACTAATACTAATAATGAATCTTTATCTTTTTTTATTTAATAAAGAATAAATGTTCTTTCTGCATTTGTTAACTAAAAACATGTAATCATTCAAGAGTTCAAAAGTAATAAACATATTGACTTTTGTACTCAACCACTACTATCTTGTATAACATAAGTGGAAGTTGATATAATTATTTGCATTCATAGATTTGAATATTTGAATATTTATAAGATTTGATTTTGAATATGTTTATGTGAATTTATCTATTATATTAAAATTATTTCATTCATATTAATAGATAAATAGTTCTAAATATAGTAAACTGTGAGAGGCCCGAACCTTTACAAAACCATAAAACCAATGAGTGACCAAAACCAAGGGCTCACAAGGGGTCAGGACCCAAGAATAGAAATCCTACTACTAAAAAGGAACAAACATCAACAAGCTTGAAGGACCACCAAAAAAACCCAGAAATTAGAACAACCATACCCAATAGTCCAAAAAATAAAATAGGACATTCCCCCACTGAAAGAACAAACTGATGGCCTACCTGGTGGGGGAAAACACTATCTTTCTATCCTATCATATTTATTTTCCTTTCTCAAAAAAGGAGAATTTTATATTTAAACCTTTCCTAGAGTAAATGGCCAGGGAGTCTAGTGTAGCCTTCACCTTAAACATAAATGATTCTAGCCCCATAGTAGTGGTTGAGTCCAAATGGCACCTCTTCTTAGCACACCTCATTGTAATTTCATCTTGTATAGCTTGGAGAACAACATAACTCTTCTTTATCATATCCATGTTCTGTGCAAACATATTCTCCATTTTACTTTTCATGGAATCCTAATTGTAATGCAATGCTTCTACCACATCCGCCAAATCCTTTTTGTCATTATCGTGGTTAACATTTTCACTAAGCTCCTTCATAGAATTTTCAAAACCTTCCCACTTATCAAACATAGTAGAAAATATACTTAGTGCCATCCAAACACCCTATTTCTTGTTGTCCATGTCCCAACTTGAGGCTTTGGTGTCCATTTCAACAAGGGCTTCAAGTATGTCAATTTTCTTTTTTACCACATCAAATTATCCTAGAAGCTAGTGGATTGCAAGTTCACACTTATTGAATCCCTCGTAGAGCTCATTCACTTTGGCTACAAAGAGAGGAATTTCATCCTTAAACAAACTACTCTAAGGAGAAGAATGAGGGGAATAAAGGGGGATGAGGGGAAGGAGGGTACTGACATTGCTCATCAAGTTTTTAGGGGTCCAATTAGACCCAATGGGCCAAGAAGTAGTTGTCTCATCTGAAACTTGTTCAACAATAATTAGTATTTTTATAGAGGATTCACCAATAAAGGGAATAGGGGCTTTTCCAATTTAGTAGTCTGAGAAGGGTTAACCTAGGTAGGATTCTTCTGGAGCTTATGAGAAGCACTAGAATCAATCGAGTTGATCGGTAACTAAACATAGAGGCCTGGGCTAGAAGGATTTATTGCAAGGTCATTTGTTGGGGTTAGACCCAGATGAAAATTATGAAGACACATAATGAGAGTTTGGTTCAAGGGGAGGGTACCTTTAGAGTTGGCCACTAGAATAGATTAGGCTATGGAGGAGAAAATCTAGAAGGGAAAGTTCATCTTAACACCACATCTTAAGTGATTGAACATCAAGAATAATAGGGAGTGAAAACATTTAAAGCATTTGTCTAGGGTGAAAAACTTCATCAAGAGCAACACCGCCTCTTTCTTAATATCAAACATGTCATCTCTTTTCAAACTTCTTTAAGAGGTAGGTGACATTATTGTTGAGCTTGGAAACATTTTGATGTCCTCCTTGTAGTTGCCTTTGGGATTTTTTGGGAAGAACGTTCCTTTCGTAGCCAACCTAGTTGTGGTAGTAGTAGTCTCCATTGATATTGTGAACTTCACCTTCCCCACCTAAACATCACCATTCTCCTAGAACTAGGAAAGTTGTTTCGATAGCAGAGGATCAAAGCCCTTCATTCCTTCCACGTAATTAATAAGTTTAACCCACACCTAATTTTCCCAAAGGATCTCATTCTCTTTGAGTTTATCATAATTATCAGACTATGCTTGAATTAAATCGCCTCCCATAGTTACTGCAACAAAACCAAAGCCATGGGTCAAGACTGGATTACACAAACTAGGATTAGAAAAAGCACAATTAGGGAAAGTTTTAAAAATGTCTCTTTCTCTTCCTCTAAAAAAGGAAGTCCCATTTATGATATTATTGAAGTACGTCATGGACAATATATAAAGCAAAAAGGTGATTTTCAAATCTTTAGGGCTCATAGATTTTATTATTTTCATTAATCATGGCACAAATATTGTAGGCAATTTGTGTTGATCCATCCAATTGTTAATCCCCTTGGAGAAAGGACTTAGGTTAGGTAACCTATGAGTAGTCCTATTGCCTTCTCTAAGGATGTGTTAAAAAATCATGTGGTCCAATATAGTGACGACACTATGGCATTTTGAAATGATATCTACCACTTGCCAGCCTAGTTTAGTTGTAATTTATAATATCATAATAACATTCTTGGAATCACCTTCTATGATTAACTTTCATCCTTTATTTTTGGGAAAAGAGATTCCATTAAAAGCTACCATCACCTTTGCCATGCTGGAGGTTTAGGTACCAAGATTAGCCAGATAGGCCACAACCACTTTTCCATCTGAGTTTCTAATGACACCACCCCCTCCTGCTTGACCCAGATTCCCTCTAGAGGACCCATCAAAATTTAAAGTCAACCAACTAGGATCAGGGGGAACCATTAATATATGCTTTTGATTATACTTTATGTAGTTAAACCCTTTTATTAATTATAAATATCAAACTTGTAGTTTTCCCACTTTATTTTTACTTTTTGTATACATATATAAAATAATATATTGCAATAAATATTGAAAATGGAAACGAGCATCTAACCCAAATAGACCATTTGTAAATATTATGTAATGTAATATATATAATTTAGTGTAATCTATGTATTCAATCCCACATTTTGGTTATTAAACATTGTTAAAGTTTGATTAAAAATATTTCATTCTAATGTGAGAAAACTTGTGGATTTTTGTTGACTCATGTTAATGTTGGCAACAACAATGAAAGAAAACTGAGAGTGGGGGGGGTGGGGAATGAGTTTTCATTGGATTAAACAATTTAAGGACAATCTTAGATCCAATCAACTACAACAAGAGTAAATAAAAAGACAATAACAACAACACACATAACACCAAGATTTTGATGTGGAAAAGCTGGTTAAGGGAAAAACTATGGTGGGAACCTACCCATAATAAGATGATACTCTATAGTAGTATGTGTAAATATTATAATGGGGAATGCACATGCATTCAGGTACACTACCTAGAGATCAATGCTCAAAATACAATGACCCAAAAGGCTCCAACCCTCAGGGAATGTTCACTACCTTACAAAGATATTCAAACTATAATTTGGCAAAGATGAACTGCAAAAATAGCATCTTCTAATGCTTGATGATAGTTATAGTTAAGCTCATTTGTCTTCTCTGCAACAATGTTTACTCAATACACCATACCAAAGGATAAATTCACTTATGCATACATACACCACTTTCTGATAATGTAGACACAACATTGACACCCAAATTGCATGAATATAACACCTATTTATATAGATCATCAACCTTGCCTACAAGGTCGACCAAACCGTCAAACCTTAACTACAAAATTACATCATACAGTACATAAATCAACCACCAAACCAATATAATGGCATGACGACATAGCATGGACCTACCTGCCAAAGTACCCTAGAGAAAATAAGAATCTAACATACTAAATGGAGATTAAAAAAATTTAAATATCAACTAATCAAACAAATAACATCATCTTCTAATTATGTTCATTAATTAATCAACCATTATGAACATACATAATAGAAAATTGATTAAAATACACATGATTGTATGTAGGGTGCCTTTATCTCCCCATGAGGACAAATTCATTTGGAAAGGGACCCAAACAGGGGAATTCTTGGTCAAGACTACTTATAGACAACTCTTGAGACCCATTGGTGATGTTGAATGCTAGAAGAAGATATGAAACCCAAAACTTATTCCAAAAATTAACTTCTTATGGTGGTCCCTTATGCATGGAAAAATATTGACTCAGGACAATTTGAAAAGGAGGGGATTCCAACTTCCTAGCAAATGTATCTTATGTAAAGTTGAGGAGGAATCTACTAGCCATCTTTTCATCCACTACCCTTTTGCAGTGCACTTGTGGGCCATTACCCTTGAAAAATGTGGTATACAATGGGTTTTTCATGATAACATTCATCAGTTTGTTAATGCACAATCACCTCCCACCCACCACCCCCTGATTATACAACTATGGAGGCAAATCCCTCCTCATATCTGCTAGAGTGTTTGGAAAGAAAGAAATAACATAATCTTCAGAGATGCTGAAACCTCCCCTGATAATGTTTTTTCTAGTTGTTTCAAAATGCTTATGGTAATATATCAGTGATTAGGTGGAAACCCCCCCAATCCTCCTAACCTGACTAATAAAAGAAATTTTGAACTCGAGAAGACCCCCCTAGAGTTTAAACTCTTCAATAAGACTTCAAAGATCAACAAAAAAAGGACCAAATGGTTATCCCCAAACCCCTCTTGGCATAAACTGAATTTTGATGGGTCAGCTAAAAATACCTAGCAAGCGGGTGGTGGTATTATTCATCACCATCAAGGGACTACTATTGCCACCTATATGGGTAGCCTGAAGAATCATTCTATCACTCAAGATGAGGGAATGGCTTTCCTATGGGGCCTGAAATTTTCCATTGATATAGGTATTAGACAACTGGGAATTGAAGGTGATTCTAAAGTTTTTTTGGAAGTTATCCCTGGTAGATCTGTAGTGGGTTGGAAAGTGGATTCTATTTTGAGGGATGCAAGAATGTTTCTGGCTAACCTTGACTATTTCACTATTTGCCACATTTTTAGAGAAGGAAATGTGGCTAATGAATCTATGGTTGTTGTGGGTAGGCTACAAAATGGATTATGATGCTAGAGGAATACTGATCTGCTACCAATGACCACCAAGGAGATCTTGGAGAAAGAAAAAAGCTAAGTCTTATGATGAATTTTTCTAATTGTTATCAGATGAAGAGCATCAATTTTTCAAATTTTGAATTTGGAGGGGAAACCCGCCAATCATGGGTTGGGGTTGCCACATAGATGCATATGGCCTTGTCATCAGTCTCAAGGGGGTTTAAATAATAATGATACTTATCGGTGTAGTACCGATATTGGGAAAGGAAATTTTCTATTTATCATCCAGACAAATGTCATTGGTGATGATGAAGGCAATAGATGGGCTCAACTAAATCACATTGGGTGGATTGATGGTTCACATGAGTGTAATAGATTTCTTGATGGGGAAATATGCTTAAACACAACTTTCAATAATCACAATGATTATTGCATGGTTTTATTCTAGAATTTGCTGAGTTTTCTTCTTGACTCTACTTCTACTTTGGTTCAACTTTGTATCCTTGATGTCTTGTTTTTCATTTTCTCTTCTAAGCTAGAAGAAACGACCATGGGGGGTGACAGACTAAGACTTGAACTTGACAAAATGGATGAATTCAAATCTAGGCCGACGGTTTGGTTTGTTTGCTTGGAAGAAGACATTGATAAATTCATGGAGAGCATGAAAGGAAATGATGATAGACTGTCGAAGCAGTTTGTGGCCTTCTAGGAGGACACAACGGTTACTATGGGTGGTATCTCATTTGAAGTTAATGAAGATGTGATTTCTCAATTGACGAGCCTGTCCATGGAGGGTAGGAAATGGAAGAAACAAAGCTGCATATTAGACACCACCAACCTAAACCAACTTTTCCACAATGGGGAGAACCCTATGAAGAGGGTTGGTGGCTTCAACCAGGAAGAACTTCTGCCACCTTGGGATGTATTTTGCTACATCATCATGAATTATTTCACCCTTGAAGGATGGTATGGGTTTTTCTACTACTATCACCTTCCTTTCCTTAACCATCTTAGGAATAAAGATCTTATCTCCATTCCTTTTATTTGCTGCACTCTATATATTCTAATGTGAGAGATATTGTGGAAGTCAAGAAGAAAAGAAAGGACTTTACTATTCTCCACCAAGGTCTCATCCTCCACCTTTACAATTCCCACTTGGCCCTCTAGCCTCCTTGCATGATTTCTATTCAGAATGTGTCTGAAAGACAATCTCCAACCATAGTTGTTGATAACCCTGACATATGCCCTCCTCAGTTTCCCAAACCTAGCTCCTCTAGTGAAAAAAATAAAAATCACTAATCGGAGGATTCAAAACCCCCTAAGAAAGTGAGAATCTAGGAAATTGACTATGATGTGGAGATTACAGATGAAGCTAACACTCCTTGCTGCTCTATGAGATGGGCATCCAAACCCCCTAAGAAATCCTTAAGGGACCCCTCCTCATCCCATAAAACTGGGGATTCCATCCCCTTTGGTAATGTGGCCCCATTTCAGTCCACCTTGACCTCCCACTCTACCAACTGCACCCATGTGTCTGAAAGCCCTAAAACTTCCATGAGCCCAGATGTCAGTCCCCAATCCTGGGAAAACTCTCCATCCCCTACTCTTAGGTTTGATAAGATGATGGTGGTGGAGGAAATGAGCAACATCAAGGAGGAAGTAGATGGAAAACAAATGGATTTGGAAAAGAAAGTGGATGGCATGATTGAAACCCTGTAAGCAACTACCAATAGAACAGAGGCCATTGAGAACAAGGTGCATGACATCTCTAGGTTTGCTCCAAATGTCATGCACAACTCTGCGACCACTCTTTGTCTCTTGTAGGAAATCACACTCAAAGGTAAAGGAAAGGAGGATGAGGATTACAAGGACCTCTTTAAATTCCTCACCAAGGAATGGGCAAGGAAGCTCCTCCCCAAAAGGAGCCATGGAAAAAAGAAGTAGTTATGTTTTCTATGGTTTGGGTTTCTGGTTTTTTTAAAGGCCCTAATAGTATGTCGGCTTATAGTTACAATTTCTGGTTATGCCTGGACTTAACTACCTTTTGGCCTGTGTGGCATTTTTTAATTATGACTTTTAAATACTCGGTTAATATGCATAGCATGTTTGAAGTTTTTGATAGAGGAAAGTTTAGGAGGAAATGATTTTGCTGCTTCTCTGCTGACAGTTGGTTATCCACTATTTTCTTATCTGTACTTGGGATAACCCCCTAGTTTTGATTGCTTTTAATATCAAAAACATCATTAACTTCTCTCTAGGGTACTTCAACATCATTATTTAATTAACTACCATAATGACATCCTACTCACATGATAATCTAATCTAATAATAATCAACCTTTAATTTAATGTATCATATTCATTTACTAATCATAAGATATGCAACCTAATAGATTAATTACCAAATATTATATGCAAGCTAATCTACCATTCACTAGCATGATACATTTACTCTTTCAATGCAAAGATAATCCCCTTTCTTAAGTTCATTTTATGATCCAAATCCAAAGGTGTTTAAAACCATCATTTCATGTGTACATGCTCTTTATCCATTTTCATATTAATGCAATACTAGGGCATAAAGCATATTTAACCTTACAGATCTTTTATCTATACTACACATGCATCTAAATTCCTAAAATGGTCATTTCCTCAATCTTAATTCCTAAATGCATTAATGCAATTATCTTATTTCTTTCCTTAAACTAATCATCTTATATTTCTATGCATACTTCATAGTTTCCAATGCAATTACATGAATGATATCTTATCTATATGATATTCATTTATCAACCACAATTCCTATATCTTACTCATTCCATTTTCTTAAGGTCTTTTCACATATGAATCTACTTCTAGATAATAACCATAGAATCTAAACCAACACAATAATATCATAAATATATTCTTTTACAAATGTAATTCCATTGAAACAACTAAGTACATGAAGATCACATACATTCAATTATACAAGAACGTCACCATGCATCTCATGGTTCTAATATTACAAATCAAGTTATAATCCTAAGTACCATCTATATTACAATCACAAGCATATGAATATTACATAATGAGTACAACTCATTCCTAACACATGTTTCCTTCTACTTGCAAGGTAATACATTACATGAATCCAAGATATCCTTTACATAAATCTTCTACAATAACATTCATAATCCATCATGAAGAATAATCCACATCCACACATGAAGAAATCCAAGAGAACATCCAAATGGTTGAAAAACACCAACCACCCAACCATGTGGAACTAAAAGAACCACCCTACATTCTAGGAGATGACACAAGGTCCCAACACACACTCTACCTCTAGGTTGACACTCAACAACCAAAGAGACCCACTGTAACACAAAATCTCAAGCATGAACCAATCACACCACTCACAAGTAAGAAACTCCTAGAGGCTTACAAATAAACAAGTCATAAATACAAATCCACAAGGCATATTAACAATCAACAAGGGGGACACATATATGAGTGGATTGTCATCACATTCCATCCTCAACATAACAAATATTATAACATAAGGCACAAGCCTGATGGATATGTGGAGCCATCTCTACCTATGAGAGATCAAGGGAGATTGACTTGCCATCGCAATGGCCTTCCCATGCCTATCCGAAAACATCCTCCCTAAGATTAATTCATGGGGCTCACAACTATTCATTATCTTTATTAATGAAGTATTTACCCATCCCATTAATTTTTATTATCATCTTATCACTTGTTTACATCATAGTAAATTCCCAATGTGCCCTGGCAGTCTAGGCTTCATGCATCCTTACAAGGAACCTCATGCAAGCCTATTTCTTGTGACCCCAGTCATCACAAGGAAGCCCACTCCCCCTAACATGGCCCAAATCATAAATGCAACAAGAGGCTCATTAACAACATATAAATCTGAACTACCATCATACAACCACACGCATACATGGATATCCAATAGTCATATTACCAAGTAACAACAAAGAGCCTTATAGAATAAAATACATCAAGACAAGATAATTGAATCTACTCAACAGAGAAATAAGAATCAACAGCAAGGCACATCAACTTGCTAGTCTAAAAATGATAAAACAATCTTCTCTATCATGGCTTCTCAACATGATAGAGGGCATAAATCCAACATAAATATTTTTCCACAACAATAGAAGAAAATTCATTAAAATATTCATTGGATGGATCAAATGCAAAATCTGGAAAACAAGATCAAGTAACCAAAAATGACTCTAGTACAAACCGAACTTAGAAAAATATGGAAATAAAATACCAAAATACCAAAATTCTCTTAAACCATAGATTAGCGCATCTCAATATTAGAATAGCACATTTGACCAATACTAAGACACTTTTGACCAGTTGTGGAGTGCTTTTAACCTTCCATTTAGTGCATCTGATCAATGTTTTAGTGTATGTGTACAACAAACTAGTGCATATAATAAACAGTTTGGTGCATATGGCAAATAGTCTGGTGCATACTAGAAAATGTTTAGTGCATATGGTAAAATAAATCGTACATATGACTCAGAGTGAAAATCAATGGAAAAATGACTAAGTTACGAAATCAAAATAAAATTCAATGAAAAATGACTAAGTCCTGAAACCAGATTGATCAGTGATGCCCAGACAAGATGAAATGAAAGCAACAAATGAAATTGCAAATGGTAAGCCACATAAATAGTTATTATCAAATTCCCAACAAGGGCGTAGAGGCAAATGTACACATAGAGACTTATGGAGAGAGTCTCACCAAGCCAAATGGAAAGAGTCGACATTCACAAACTCAAAAGAGAATGAAGATACATCCTGGAACACAAACAAGAGCCTTCAAAGAGAAGTGATGAAGATTCCATGGAGTCTCTTTCATAGCCAAGCCAGATCAAGGAAACACATAATTATTCATCATTTCTCAAAGTCCCCTCAATAGAACAACTAGAAAACACGAAGGATACAAGAATCATCCTCAATCACAGACAAGAACAAGGATCCATCATAGAAACAAATAACAATATTGTCGAGTTGTGTGTTCATGACAAAACCAAACCCAACTAATAAGAATGAAGTATTTTTCCCAAAACCTATAGTTCCACTTTATAATAAATTCTATGCACATAATTATTTTTGATAGACTATAGTACAAACTATACAAATAATTATTTTTTCCCAAATATTCACACACATTTCTGCATACATGGTGCATATAGAGAAAGAGATTAAAATAAGTGAAGGTAACGATCCCCTGTTGGTATTATGGATGACTTCATCATTTGTTGCATTGGTTTTGTCATTGATGTCAACACTTATCTTCTTGAAGGTCTACATTATGTTCACCGGTATGGTTAGTGGCTTATGCATAGTCACCGATATGTGTTCACCAGTAGGTTATATGGTTGACTGAAAATGATGATAACTTGGAGATCATCTGGTTATGTCGAAGACATGGACTCGAAGTTTAGATTTGGTGTTTTTCTTATTGGTCTAATCGGGTTGACAGATTTGCCTTTACCGACAGATAGGTCTAGGTTATGGACCGATACATGATATCTATTCCAGATCAGCACAACACATTTTGGAGATGGTTTATTGATTGGTAAATTTATTGAATTGACATATTGTATCGCATAAAGACTTATTTGTAATTGATTTTATTGTAATATCTTTAGTGACCTAACCTTATGTATAGGTCTTAGGTTTTGTATAAATGATTCTAAGATCTTATTGAAGATCATAGGATTATGGTATGAGTGTGTTCAAACATTGAAGAACGAAAATAAGCATATCCTTGTACGAATCACACAAACATTATTTCAAGGTTGAAGGAAGGTTATGAAGGTGTTTAGCACTCATGTTCAAAGCTTAAAACAATATTGAATCCAACATTACAGATGCTATTTTGAGAAGTACATTGTCATTGGATTTAACCATCCAATTATAGTCAGTGTGACTCCTATTTTCTGATTGAGTAGTGAGTTCTAAGTGGTTGGCCTTTCTGCATGTGCAGACCCCATTTGTATACACTTACTATCTATAGTAGTATCATCTGATTGTGGGTAAGGTTTTCCACCATGGTTTTTGCCCTTATCGAGTTTCCATGTCAAAATATTTGTGTCATGTGTTGTGGATGTTGTTTCTCTTTCTGTTTGATGCATTAAGTTATATCAGTACTACTATAATTGTTAATCTGTTTTACCGACACTAAGTTTAAGTTGGAATAATTTGCATTTGGATTATAATCTATTGCTAACTGGTTCACAACTAATTCACCCCCCCCTCTCAGTTGTCCTTCCTGGTTCCTAACTATTGGTATCATAGCCAAGTCCTCTTTTTGTAGAAGCCTAACATCTTGAGGAGATCCTATGGCAACAAATATTTTCAGGAAGGGCAGTCTGAAACTTGATGGAACTAACTATGGTATATGGAAGATCAGAAGGGAAACACATCTGAACTACATTGGAAGAGATATATGGAATGTTACTAAGAATAGCTATGTTGGTCCTACTCTGAATCAACCCCATCCACTGACATTGGCTAAGGACTTGGAGAATGATTTCAATGCAAGAGAAGCACTTTTGAATGCATTATCTGATCAACAAATCATGGGATTATCAAACCGATCTACTGCTAAAGCTATTTGGGATAAATTGGAAACACTTAATGAAGGAGATATCACTATCAATATTGCAAAACTGGAATGTTTTTTACTATGGGAAAAACAAAGTTTTGAAGGGACCTTGAAACCCTTTACAATAGATCCTTAAAAGATAAGAGCATTAAGAAACAAAAAAAAACATTTTGCAAAAAAAAGAGCATAGTTCTGGGCAAAAACCAACATAAAAGCCCAACAAAACTAGCTACATCCAGCCAAAACTGAATAAAGACAAAACACAAATTACTTAATGCTTTTTAGGGCATTAGCCAAATTTTTGCTAATCCCTTGCAAGTATTTGATATTATCTCTGAGCATTGGGATTGTTAGGTCTCGAAGACAACTGAGAGGGGGGGAGGGGGGGGGGGGGGGGGTGAATCAGTTGTCAATTAATTTCAAACCCAAATCTAACTTAACTAAACTTTTATACCAATAAACAGTTTTAATAGTTAATTGTAGTATCGATAAAGTTTAATGCATGAAACAAAAAGACAAATAACATCCACAACACATAACACAAATATTTGTATGTGGAAACCCTGTAAGGGGAAAAACTACGGTGGGAAACCTTACCCACAATCAAATGATACTACTACAGATAGTATGTGTGTACAATATGGAGTCTGTACATGCAGAAAGGCCAACTGCCTAGAGCTCACTTCTCAATCACAAAATGGGAGTCACATTGACTACAATTGGATGGTTAAATCCAATGATAATTTACAACTCAAAATAGCATCTTCATATGCTGGATTCAGTACCGATTAAGGTCTGATTTTCCTTCTTCAAACCTTCCTTGAATCTTGAATGATGTTTCCATGTATATCTCTTCTTATATTCACATATACCTTATTATATTCCTTTTCACACTCTCACATTAATCTCACAAATGAGATCTTACATATATACCAAAACCTAAGACCAAATGAGTAGGTCAGCTCACTAAATATATTACATTAAAATCAATTATCAATGAATCAATATGTGATGCATTTTGTGAGCTCAATGCATTTACAATAATAACAAATCATCTTCATAATGTGTCATGTTGATCTAGAATGTATAATGCTTGCCAGTGCATAACCTAGACCTATTTGCCAGTAACAGTAAATATGCAAACCCGATTAGATCAAAGACCAAATCACCAAAACAAAGTGTTCAAACAATGTCTTCGACATAACCAAGTAATCTCCAAGTCATTCCAAGTGCCGGTGAACAATATAACCTGCCGGTGAACTAGATACCAGTGACTGTGCATAAGTCACCGAACATGCCGGTGAACATAACCAAGAATCTCCAAGTGCTGATAAGTGTTAACAAGTGTTGACATCAATGAGAAAACCAGTGCAACACATCCAAAATACCAACAATCTCCCCCTTCGACATTGATGGCAACACAAGATGGAAAAACCATCTAAGTGCCAAAAACCAAAAACCAACAATCTCCAAAAGAGATCATTAACCAGAAATCAAATTACAGATACAGAGAGTAACAATCTCTCCCCCAATGAATAATGTCTCTCCAAAAGATAATGTGTTTTTCCATAGATATCTCTCCCCCTTTCACATAAAATGCCAAATCAAAACAAAAAAACCAGATTCAAATAGTTCATAGAACTTATTACAAAATACCAACTTATCAATTTATCCAACTACTCCCCCTGAGAAGTAGCTCTCCTCATCAAAGCCAGAAAAAGATTTCTCTATTAATTCTGTTGGTTTGATGCCAAGCATCAACTATTTAAGTTTGTACCAGTGGGGGTATAACCCCAAGCTTCTCTCTGAGATACTCAAAAGATTCCTTAGGCAAAGGCTTAGTAAAAATATTTACAATCTGCTCTTTAGTATTCACATAAACCAATTTCACTTCTTTTGCTTCAACATTCTCTTTCAAAACATTGAATTTTATAGAAACATGTTTAGTTTTTGAGTGAAATACCAGATTCTTAGATATATCAATTACTGCCATATTATCACAGTAAATTGTTATAGGTTCTTTGCATTTTACCTTTATATCCTTCAACATTTTATTGATCCATAATACCTGGGTATAGTTAGTTGCTACTGCAACATATTTTGACTCTGCTGTTGATAAAGATTTGCAGCTCTATTTCTTGCTCAACCAAGAAATTAATCTGCTACCAAGAAAAAATGCTCTGCCGGTGGTGCTCTTTATGTCATCTACATCTCCTACCCAATTTGCATCTGTGCATGCACATAAATCAAAATTTTCATCTCTAGGATACCATAAACTAAGATTTGTAGTGCCTTCTAGATATCGAAAAATCCTTTTCAAAACCGATTCATGATTTTCTTTAGGATTACTCTGAAATCTTGAAACAATACATACTGCATTCATAATATCCGGTCTTGTTTGTGTCAAATATAGTAAACCTCCTATCATAGACTTGTATCTAGTTGGATTAACAGGTGTTGATTCATCCTTCAATGATAGTTTATCGTTTGTAGTCATAGGCGTGCTTACCGGTTTAGAGTTTTCCATGCCAAATTTCTTTAGTAATTCCTTCAAGTACTTTGATTGATTTATGAATATACCTTTACTAGTTTGTGAAATCTACAATCATAGACATTTCAAATTCTTCCTACATCTTATTAGAAAAGTCTTTACATAATCCATCTTCTCCTCCAAAAATTATATCATCAACAAAAACTTCTATAATCAAGATGTCATCATTAGTCACTTTGAAATATAGATTGTTGTCAGCATTACCTTTGGTGTAACCAATCTTCAAAAGATATTTGTGCAATATAGCATACCAGGCTCTAGGAGCTTGTTTTAATCCATATAAAGCTTTCCTTAACCTACAAACCATATTTTTTTCATTTGTCAATTAAAATCCATTAGGTTGTTCAATGTAAACTTCCTCTTCAAGATCACCATTCAGAAATGCACATTTTACATCCATTTGATATACTTTATAGTTCTTGTGTGCTGCAAAAGCTAAGAATAATCTAACTGCCTCAATTCTAGGTACCGGTGCAAAGGTTTCCTTATAATCAATTCCTTCTTTCTGTGAATATCCCTTACACACTAATCTTTCTTTGTTTCTGATTACCTTACCCTCTTCATTGAGTTTATTTCTAAATACCCATTTAGTTCCAATTACATTTTTGTCTTTAGGTCGGGGAACCAATGTCCATGTGTTATTCTTTTCAATTTGTTCCAATTCATCTTCCATAGCTTTAATCCAATGTTTATCTGCACATGCCTCATTAATTGATGCTGGTTCAATTTGATAAATTAGACATACCTCTTCATTTCCCAGTCTTCCTCTAGTCATAACACCTTGATACTTGTTCCCAATTATTTGACTTTCAGAGTGATTCAATCTTACATATCGGGGTGTTTTTACTTGCTGTTGTTCTTTAGTCACTACAGAATTTTCAGATGATGCCAGTGTGAATGGATCAACATTTTGTACCTGTGTACTTATTGTAGGTTCATTTGATATTATCTCAATTGCCGGTTCAGAGTCCATGTACCTTGAATTACCTCTAAACTATTCATCAATCTTCACATTTGCACTCTCAACAATTTTCTACAATCTCTTGTTAAAACATCTATATGCCTTGATTTTAGATGAATAACCAAGAAATATTCCTTCATCACTTCTAGGATCAAATTTTCCAATATACTCATCTCTTCTAATATAAAATTTACTTCTAAATATTCTGAAATATTTAAGAGTAGGCGTATTACCAAACCATAGTTCATGAGGGATCTTACCAGTTTCACCTTTGATGTGAACTTTGTTGAATGTGTAGACCAATGTACTCACTGCTTCTCTCCAATATACATGAGGTAGATTTGCTTCTGATAACATACTTCTAGTTGCATCTAGAATAGTTTTGTTTTTCCTTTCCACAACTCCATTCTGCTGGGGTGTCCGAGGTGCTGATAGTTGTCTCCTAAATTTATTCACTTCACAAAATGTATTAAATTCCTTAGATGTGAATTCACCTCCTTGATCTGATCTCAAACACTTTATTTTCTTACCAGTTTAATTCTCTACCATCGCCTTGAATAGTTTGAATTTCCCAAGGGCTTTTGATTTCTCCCTGAGAAAAGTAACCCAACACATTCTGGAATAGTCATCAATGATTAGCATAAAATACCCATCTCCTTGTAAACTTATAGTTCTTGCTGGACCACATAAATCAGTATGAATTAGGTCAAGGACATTATTGGATTTTTCTGGAATACTCTTAAAAGTTGTTCTAACTTGCTTTCCAAATTGACATTCCTTACATACCGGATTGTTGGGTTTAACAATCTTAGGTAAATCTCTTACTACCTTAGTTGTACTGATTTTCACAATGCAATCAAAATTTACATGACAAAGTCTCTTATGCCATAACCAACTTTCATCAATATGTGCAATCAAGCATGTTTTCTCATTGTTATTCAAATGAAAGATATTACCTCTAGTCTAATTACCAGTGGCAATTTCTAATCTAGTTCTTTTCATGATTTTGCATTTACCATTCTTGAATTGTAATTGAAATCCTTTTTCGAATAATTGACCAACACTCAAAAGATTATGCTTCAAACCTTTAACATAGTAAACAATATCAGTAGTGTGCTTACCATCAAAAGATATAGTGGCCTTTCCTTTGATCAAACAAGCTTTATCATCTCCAAATCTTAATAGAGCTCCGTTGTAATCCTGAAAATTTAGAAATTTACTTTTATCACCAATCATATGATGTGAACATCCAAAATCAATGATCCATTCATCCTTATCTTCAATTTTAGCTTCCAGGGCCTACTCTACTGGTTGAATAGTAGGTGTCGGTTGATCTTCTGTTATAGCAACAAAAACCCATCCATTGTCTATCGATTCTTCATCAAAATCATCAGTAACTCCTTCATCAACATAGTAACATGATTTGTCTCTATTCTTCTTAAATCTTTATCTTTGATATTCAGGATTAGGCTTATATGTTCTTTTAGCGTCTTCTTTCAATCTTGCATGTCTATCAGGACACCTAGATGCCATATGACCAATTTTATTGTAGTTAAAACATTTAAATGGTGCTTTACCTTTATACTTACTTCCAACTGGACCTTTAGGCATTTTCCTTGCAAATAGTGCTTCAAGTTCTTCAGGTTCTTCATCCTCTTTTGTGATTTCTTCAAGTTATCTTGCATAAAAGACTTTCCAATCAGATTTTTCAAATGATGATGATGATGCTGCAGATGATGATGTTTCCTTGAAAGATAAATCTGTCTTAATAGTAGCAACAAGACCAAAATTCCTCAAGTTCAAAAACTGAAAGTTTATCAACCAAAGTGTCTCTAGAAACTGATGCATTAGGCATTGTTCTCAATTTATTTATAGCAGTTACTTTCATTTTATATGTCGGTGTTAAAGCTCTTAAAACCTGAGAAACAATTTCATCTTCACTTAAGGATCCTCCACAACATTGTATACCCAAAACAATTTCATTTACTCTTTCCATAAAAGCAGAAATCCTTTCATCTTCTTCCATTTTCAGATTTTCATACCTGACCCAGAAGCATTCTAGTTTTGAAATTTTGACTATGGTATCACCTTCATTCAATGTTTCCAATTTGTCCCAAATAGCTTTAGCAGTAGATCTGTCTGATAATCCCATGATTTGCTAATCTAACAATGTGCTCAAAAGTGCTTCTCTTGCTTTGCAATCATTCTCTTCATCTTTAGCCAAGGTTGGTGGAATAGGTTGACCTTGAGTAGGAACAACATAGACATTCTTTGTAACATCCCATATGTCCTTTCCAATGCAATTTAGATGTGTCTCCATTATGATCTTCCATATACCATAGTTGGTTCCATCAAGTTTTAGATTTTCCTTGCTAAAATAGTTAGAAGACATCGGATCTCCTCAAGTTGTTAAACTTCTACAAAAAGAGGACTAGGCTCTGATACCAATTGTTAGGTCCTAGAGACAACTAAGAGGGGGGGTGGGCTGAATTAGTTATCAATTAATTTCAAACCCAAATCTAACTTAACTAAACTTAATGCATAATACAAGTAAACCAAACTTTTATGCCGGTAAATAGTTTTAACAGTTAATTACAGTATTGGTAAAGTTTAATGCATGAAATAGAAAGACAAATAACATCCACAACACATAACACAGATATTTGTACGTGGAAACCTTGTAAGGGGAAAAACCATGGTGGGAAACCTTACCCACAATTAGATGATACTAGTATGTGTGCACAATATGGAGTCTGCACATGCAGAAATGCCAACTACCTAGAGCTCACTTCTCAATCACAAAATGGGAGTCACACTGACTACAATTGGATGGTTAAATCCAATGAAAATCTACTTCTCAAAATAGCATCTTCATATGCTGGATTCAGTATCGATTAAGCTCTGATTTGCCTTCTTCAAACCTTCCTTGAATCTTGAATGATGTTTGCGTGTATAGCTCTACTTATATTTGTATATACTTTATTATATTCCTTTTCACATTCTCACATTAACCTCACAAATGAGATCTTACATATATACCAGAACCTAAGACCAAATAAGTAGGTCGGCTCACTAAAGATATTACATTAAAATCAATTACCAATGAATTAATATGCGATGCATTGTGTCGGCTCAATGCATTTCCAATAATAACAAATCATCTTCATAATGTGTCATGCTAATCTGAAATGTATAATGCTTGCCGATGCATAACCTAGACCTATTTGTCGGTAACAACAAATATGAAAACCCAATTAGAACAATGACCAAATCACCAAAACAAAGTGGCCAAACAATGTCTTCGACATAACCAAGTAATCTCCAAGTCATTCCAAGTGCTGGTGAACAATATAACCTATCGATGAACCAAATATTGGTGACTCTGCATAAGTCACTGAACATGCTAGTGAACATAACCAAGAATCTCCAAGTGCTGATAAGTGTTGACAAGTGTTGACATCAATGACAAAAATAATGCAACACATCCAAAATACCAATAGGGATTTCCTTGGAAGAGGCCAAAGAAGCCTTTTTCATACCCGCCCTAGTCCTTTTTGCCGCACCACTAGAAGTACTATCCACGTTCAATAGCATCCTCATCAACATTAAGGTCCACAATAGGTTTGGAATTGCTGGAGCCTTCAATTCTTGTTTAGGACTCTACCCACCTGACGAGCTAGAATAACGTTTCTAAAAATTTGATTATTAATCATTAATACTTCCACAATTAACGTGTGATCCTTCTTTCCCCATAAATCTATCCTTTCTAATGAGTTCTTTCCCCATTCCATGTGTTTTGAGCTTCAAAAATAACACCAATGTTAGCAAGGCTATCTGCTACAACCATTTTTTCCCTGAACACATGCTTAATAATAATAGATTTAAAGCTAGAAATAATTTCTCTAGCTTTAAAAATAATATTTTCTATAGTCCACATAGGCTCAACTTCTCCCTTAAGACATTTAATAATGTTAAGAGAGTCTCCCTTCAACCATAGATTATCATGATTAAGATTTTTATCTATAATCAAAGTGTTCAGTGTCACCGATGATTTAGCATAATGACTAGTTTGGTTACCTAAAGGGCCAACAACAACCACAAGGCAACTTCCAACAAAATTTCTGACAATGCCCCCATAGCCAGGTTTCCCAGGATTTCCCTTATAAGCCCCATAAAAGTTGGCCTTGATCCATCCCTGGGGAGGAAAGCACCAAAAAATACCATCCCTACCCTTTTCCTTTATGTTTCTATTATTGGAGATGTTCCATCTTTCATTAAAGTCTTCTTTAGCAGCTAAACCATTATCAATTCCATAAAAACATTCATAGATCCCTCTATAGATTTTATCCACCACCACTTCAGGGTTCACACTTTTTTCCCTAAAAATCCTATTATTACGCTCTTTCCAAATGTTCCATATTACAATAGGGAGAGTAAGTTTCCAAACCTCAACATTCTTAGAATTGGAACTAGGGCAAAACCATTGTTGCCATAACTCCTCCAGAGAGTTTGGGAAAACCCAACTCAACTTCCACCTATTAAAAATAATGTTCCAAACTTCCTGACTGAAATTGCATTGGTAGAGGATATGGCAAGCAGACTCCTCCTCCCTACAAAAAAGAGAACACTTGTTAGGAAAAAAAAATCCACACATATGGAGATTATCAAGAGTTAGCACCTTATTTTGGATAAAAATCCAAAAGAAGATATTAATTTTGGTGTCAACTTATTTATCCACACATTATCCCACAAAGGGATCTCTTCCAAAACTTTGTAATGGATAGACACCGCTGAAGACACAGAATGTTTCCCATCAGAAGTTTCCCTCCAAATCGAATTAACCTCAGGATGCTCCATAAATATTTTGGAAGAAAGCAATATCTCCAAAAATTTTAATCCCGGACAAAGTTGGCTGAAATCAATCAACTTCCCATTTCTCTACTAGTCTCTAACAAAGTCTCCATACCTGCTTTTGAACCAGTATTTCCATTCCTTAAGAATGGGGATTTCCTCCAGCAGTTTATCCATTAACCATCTGTCCTCCCAAAATCTAATAATTCTCCCATTCCCCAATTTCCACTTTCTACTAGCTGTAGCCCAAGCTTTAGCAGATTGAACTGCATTCCAAATTGCAGAGCCTTCCACAATAAAAGAATCATCCATAAATTCTTCCTCAGATGGTTGCATGTGAAGGTATTTCTTTTTCCAAATTGAATTCCATTCCCTTTCCTCCCCTTTCATTCTCCAAATTTGTTTTGCTAACAAGGCATTATTCATAGTTATAATGTTCCTTAATCCCAAGCCCCTAAAAGCCTTTGGAGTACAAATATTATTCCAGGAAATAAGGGAGATTCTATTTTTGTCTTCCACTCTCAATCATAAGATTTTTTTTTTAATTCTTTCAATGGCCTCAACAAACTTCCTAGGGATTTTGAACATACTAAGAGTATAGATAGGCAAATTTTGAAGGGTAGCTTTTAGCAAAGTCACCTTACCCACCTAGCTAAGGAGGGCTCCTTTCCAACCAGCTAGTTTGGAATTGAATCTATCAACCAGCTTCATCCAAAAATTCTCTGAACGATTTAAGCACAAAGGGAGACCCAAATAAGTAGAAGGGAACTCATCAATTTTACATCCAAGGATTCTTGTAATCCTTCTTTGTCTATCCAAAGAGGTATTGATGAAGAACGAAGAACTCTTTTCCCAATCTATTTTTTGACCAGAAGCTGCTTCATAGGAATCCATAACACTCTTCATGTTTCTCGCTTCTCTTATGGTAGATTCTCCCATAGTGATAGAATCATCAACAAACTGTTCATGAGTACATGTTAAGTTGGATGAGGAAGGTTTAAGGTCTTTGAGTTTCCCTTCTTCCACACTTCTCATAATAAATCTACCCAAACTTTCAGCCAGAATGGTAAACAAAATAGGAGAGATAGGATCCCCCTATCTTACGCCTCTAGAACTTTTGAAGAAACTAGAAGGGGATCCATTAATAATGAAGTAGAAGTGCCAGTAAATCGAGAACAAAGCTGAATCACCTTTTCCCCAAACCCAAAAGATTTCATAATTTTGAAAAGGAATTGCCAATTCACTCTGTCATAGGCCTTGGACATGTCCAACTTAAGAAAAAAACCCTATTTTTTAGCAGTAGTTAAACAATAAATATTCTTATGAACGGAAATGATGGAATCTAGAATCTGTCTGCCAGGGACAAAACCATTCCACTAAGCCGAAATGATGTAGGGCAGACTACCCACCATTCTAGAAGTAAGAACCTTATATATAATTTTGTAAATAGAATTACAAAGACTTATGGGTTTGAACTTATTGAGAGATTCAACTCTAGAGATCTTAGGAATAAGAACTAGAAAAGTAGCATTGAGTTCTTTTAGAAGCCACCTTGAACCAAAGAATTCTATAGCTCCATTACAAATATCAATCTCCACTATATGCCAAAATATTTGGAAGAAGAACATAGGGAATCCATCTAGACCAGGCAACTTGTCTCCAAGAAAGGAAAACACAACCTTTTTGATTTCCTAATTTGAAGGGATCCGAGAAAGATTTTTGTTTTCATCCTCATTTAAAATGGGAGGGATAGCTTGAGCTAAAAGGTCTTGATTTAAGATATCTAGAATGTCCACACCTCCCAAAATATTACCAAGGAAATCCATAGCTTCCTTTCTAATATCATTTTTATCCGACAAAATCCCCCTATTGCAGGATAAACTGGAAATCCTATTGGCCACCCTATGCTTAAGAGAAGTCATGTGAAAAAACCAGGTATTTTTATCACCTTCCTTCAAATACAACTCTCTTGATCTTTGTCTCCAAAAAGTTTCTTCATTAGAGATAATTTCATGGTATTTAGTCAGCAATCCATTTTCAACATTCCTCAAATCCTCAGAAAGCCCTTCCACTTGAATTTTATCTTGAATTTCTTTAATATTTGTCTTAATATGAGCTTTCATTTTAAAAATATCTCCAAAAGTCTCTTTGTTCTAGATTCTAAATTTGGCTTTGATAATATTAAGCTTTTTGGCCACTCTAAATAAGGTAGTACCCTCAACCTCCGAACTCCACCATTCAGCAACACAACTTTCCAATGAAGGGTGGGACAAGCATGCTTTTTCAAATCTAAAAGGAAAATTATTCTTTGCAGAAGTTGAAATGGTGGTGAAAGAAATAAGATAATGATCAGAACCAATCTTATGATAGATGCCAAAGAACAATTATACTTAGAAAGCCAATCAAGAGAAATCAGGGATCTATCCACCCTAACTTGAATAAGATCAAAACTAGTTCTTCTATTGGTCCAAGTGTAATTAATCCCTTGGAGATCCACATCCATCAAAGCTTGATCATTAATAAATTCCATAAGATCTTGTCTTCCCTCCAGTTGCAAAGGAAGGCCTCCCATCTTTTCATCCTCTTTTAAAGGGGTATTGAAGTCTCCCATAATCATCCAAATTTTATCAGAAAAACTTAGTGTATATTTAGGTATAAACATTTAAAAATAGAAGAAGATGATAGTTTTTTGCATTTATGGAAAGAGTTAATGAGATTATTTTAGGAATACAATGTTGTGGAGGATCCTTAAGTGAAGATGAAATTGTGTCTAAAAGTTTAAGAACTTTGCCACTGGCTTACAAAATGAAAGTGACTTCTATTAATGAGTTGAGAATAATGCCTAATACATCAGTTTCTAGAGATACTTTGGTTGGAAAATTTTTTGCATTTGAGCTTGAAGAATTTGGTCCTGTTGCTACAGTCAAAACTGAGTTAGCTTTCAAAGAATCATCATCATCATCAACATCATCATCATTTGACAAAACTGATTGGAAAGCACTTTATGCAAAAGAACTTGAAGATATGAGAAGGGAAAATGAAGAACTTGAAGCACCACTTGCAAGGAAGATGCCTAAAGGTCCAGCGGGAAGTAAGTATGAAGGTAAACAACCTTTCAAATGTTTTAATTGCAATGAAGTTGTTCATATGACTTTTATGTGTCTTGATCGACATGCGAGACTAAGGGAGGAAGCAAAAAGAACATATAAGCCTAACCCTGAATATAAGAGATACAGATTTAAGAAAAATAGAGATAAGTCATGTTACTATATAGATGAAGGTGTTACAGATGATTCAAATGAAGATCCAGCAGATAGAAGATGGGATTTTGTTGCAATAAAAGAAGATCAACTGACACCTATTGTCAAGCCGGTAGAGAAGGCATTGGCAACAATAATTGAAGAAAAAGATGAATGGATAATAGATAGTGGATGTTTGCACAATATGACTGGTGATAAAAGCGAATTATTATCTTTTTAGGAAATTCATGGAGGTCTAGTAAGGTTTGGAGATGATAAAGCTTGTTTAATAAAAGGAAGAGGCACTATATCTTTGGATGGTAAGAATAATACTAACAATGTTTATTATGTAGAAGGTTTAAAGCATAATGTTTTGAGTGTTGGTCAGTTAGTGGAAAAAGGATTTTAGTTACAATTCAAGAATGGAAAATGCAAAATCATAAACAAAATTGGATTGGAGATTGCAACTGGTAATCAAACTAAAGGTAATATATTTCACTTGAATACTAGGGATAAGACATGTTTGATTGCACACATTGATGAAAGTTGGATATGGCATAAGAGAGTTTGTCATGTGAATTTTGATTGCATTGTAAAGATCAGTTCAACTAAGGCAGTAAGGGATTTACCTAAGATTGTGAAACCTCATAAACCGGTATGTAAGGAATGTCAAATAGGAAAGCATGTTAGAACAACATTTAAGAGCATTACTGAGAAATCCAATAATATTCCTGATTTAATTCATACTGATTTGTGTGGTCCAACAAGAACAAGAAGTCTACAGGGTGATAGATACTTTATGCTAATAATTGATGATTATTCTAGAATGTGTTGGGTTACTTTTCTCAGGGAGAAATCAGAAGTTTTTGGAAGATTCAAGATATACAAGGCAATGGTAGAGAATGAAACCAAGAAGAAAATCAAATGTTTGAGATCATATCAAGGAGGATAATTTACATCTACATAATTTAATGCATTCTATGAAGTGAATGGAATCAAAAGACAAATATCAGCACTCCAGACACCCTAGTAGAATGGAGTTGTGGAAAGGAAGAACAAAACTATTCTAGATGCAGTAAGAACCATGTTGATGGAAGAAAATATACCTCATGTGTACTAGAGAGAAGCAGTGATACAACGTTCTATACTTTCAACAGAGTTCACATCAAAAGCTAAATCGGTAAGACCCCTTATGAACTATGGTTTGGTCATACTATTACTCTTAAGTACTTCAGAATATTTGGAAGCAAATATTATATTAGAAGAGATGAGTATATTGGTAAATTTGATCCTAGAAGTGATGAAGGAATATTTCTTGGTTATTCATCAAGAATTAAGGCATATAGATGTTATAATAAAAGGTTACAGAAAATCATTGAGAGTACTAATGTGAAGATAGATGAACATTTTAGAGGAAATTCAAGATCTATAGAACCGATAGTTGAAATGATCCTAGATCAACTGGCACAGATTGCACTGGTACAGAGTGAAGACCCAGTCACACCGGCATCATCAGAAAAATCAACTATTACTGAAGAACAACAACCTATGAATGTTAATCAGAAAAAATTGAGGTATGTAAGATTGAATCATTTAGAGAATTAGATAATTGGAAACAAGAATCAAAGGTGTTATGACTAGAGGAAGATTGGAAAATGAAGAGGTATGTTTAATTTCTCAAGTTGAGCCAACATTTGTTATTGAAGCATGTTAGGATGAACATTCGATTAAAGCAATGGAAGATGAATTAGAACAAATCAAAAAGAATAATACTTGGACATTGGTTCCCCGGCCTAAAGATAAAAATATAATTGGAACTAAATGGGTATATAGAAATAAACTCAATGAAGATGGAGAAGTAATCAGGAACAAAGCAAGTTTAGTTTGTAAAGGTTATTCATAGAAAGAAGGATTGATTATAATGAAACCTCCAGTAGCTAGAATTGAGGTAGTTAGACTATTTCTTGCATTTGCAGCTTATAAGAACTATAAAGTTTATCAGATGGATGTAAAATGTGCATTTTTGAATGGAGATCTTGAAGAGGAAGTTTACATTGAACAACCTAATGGATTTTCATTGATAGATAATAAGGATATGGTTTGTAGGTTAAGGAAAGCTTTATATGGATTGAAGCAAGCTCCCAGAGCTTGGTATGCTAGATTGGATAAATACCTTTTGAAGCTTGGTTACACAAAAGGTAATGCTGACAATAATTTGTATTACAAAGTTACCAATGATGATATTTTGGTTATTGAAGTATTTGTGGATGATATCATTTTTGGAGGTGAAGATGGATTATGTAAAGACTTTGCTAACAAGATGTAGGAAGAATTTGAAATGTCTATGATTAGAGAGATAAAAAATTTCTAGGTTTGCAGATTTCACAAATAGATAAAGGTATATTCATATGTCAAACAAAGTACTTGAAGGAACTTTTGAAGAAATTTGGTATGGAAAATTCCAAACCTGTAAGTACTCCTATGACTACAATTGATAAATTAACATTGAAGGATGATTTAGCACCTATTAATTTGACAAGGTACAAATTTATGATTTGAGCATTACTGTATTTGACACAAACTAGACTTGATATAATGAATGGAGTGTGTATTGTTTCAAGATTTCAAAGAAATCCTAAAGAAAATCATGAATCAACAGTTAAAAGGATTTTCTGGTACCTACAAGGCATAGAAAATCCATGTTTATGATATCCTAAGGATGAAAATTTTGATTTATGTGCATACATCAATGCAAATTGGGTAGGAAATGTAGATGGCAGAAAGAGTACCATTGGTGGTGCATTCTTTCTTGGCAGAAGATTGATTTCATGGATAAGTAAGAAGTAGATGTGTACATCATTATCAACAACGAAATTAGAATTTGTTGCAGCAACAACTGATTATACTCTAGTATTATGGATCAAGAAAATGTTGAAGGATATAAAGGTAAAATGCAAAGAACCAATAATCATTTATTGTGTTAATTCAACAGCAATTGATATATCAAAGAATCTGGTATTCCACTCTATGACAAAACATGTTTCTATTAAGTACAATTTTTTGAAAGAGAATGTTGAAGCAAATTAAGTAAGATTGGTTTATGTGAATACTAAAGAGAAAATTGCAGATATCTTTACAAAGCCTTTGCTTAAGGAAACAATTAAATATCTCAAAGAGAAGCTTGGGGTAATTTCCCCACTGACAAAGACTTGAATAATGAAGATGGGCATCAAACTGGTACGGACTAACAAAAAAATCTTTTTCCGGCTTTGATGAAGGAGAGCTACTTCTTAGGGGGAGTAGTTAGTTGAATGTTATGTTTTGAATTCTTAACTGCTTTGGCATTTGATGTCAAAGGGGGAGAGATATCTATGGGAAAAAATTATACCTTGAGGGAGAGATATACTCTTTGGATATATGTATTTTTGGTTTTGGTTTCTGTTCTGTTATAGAACTTTGTATTGATCTATCTTTGGGAGATTGTTGGTTTATTGGTTTTTGGCATACTATTTTTGGCACTTAGATGTTTTTCCATCTAATGTTTCCATTAATGCCAAAGGGGGAGATTTTTGGTATTATGGATGACTTCGTCATGTGTTGCATTTGTTTTGTCATTGATGTCAACACTTATCTTCTTGGAGGTCTACATTATGTTCACCGGTATGGTTAGTGGTTTATGCATAGTCAACGGTATGTGTTCACCAACAAGTTATATGGTTCACTAGCAGCGATGATAACTTGGAGATCATCTGGTTATGTCAAAGACATGGACTAAAAGTTTGGATTTGGTGTTTTTCTTATTGGTCTAATCGGGTTGATAGATTTGCCTTTACCGGCAGATAGGTCTAGGTTATGGACCGATACATGATATCTATTGCAGATCAACACGACACATTTTGGAGATGGTTTATTGGTTGGTAAATGTATTGAGTCGACATATTGTATATCATGAAGACTTATTTATAATTGATTTAATTGTAATATCTTTAATGAGCCAACCTCATGTATAGGTCTTAGGTTTTATATAAATGATTGTAAGAACTTATTAAAGATCATAGGATTATGGTATGAGTGTGTTCGAATATTGAAGAGCGAAAATAAGCAGATCCTTGTGAGAATCATGTAGACATTATTTAAAGGTTGAAGGAAGGTTATGAAGGTGTTTAAAACTCATGTTTAGAGCTTAAACCGGTACTGAATCCAACATTGCAGATGCTATTTTGAACAGTACATTTTCATTGGATTTAACCATCCAATTGTAGTCAGTGTGACTCCTATCTTTTAATTGAGCGGTGAGCTCTAGGCGGTTGGCCTTTCTGCATGTGCAGACCCCATTTTTATACACTTACTATCTGCAATAGTATGATCTGATTGTGGGTAAGGTTTCCCATCATGTTTTTTCCCCTTACTGGGTTTCCACGTTTAAATCTTTGTGTCATGTGTTGTGGATGTTGTTTCTCTTTCTATTTCATGTATTAAGTTATACTGGTACTGCTATAACTGTTAATCTATTTTACCGACACTTAAGTTTGGTTTACTGGCACTAAGTTTAAGTCAGAGTAATTTGCATTTGGCTTAAATCTATTGACAACTAGTTGACAACTGATCCACCCCCCCCCCCCCCCCCCTCTCAGTTGTCTTTCCTGGTTCCTAACATCTCCAACCTACAACCCGTGCTATGGAAAAAAAATGGTGAAGAGCTCCAAATCCCAAATCCAAAAATGCAAAACACAAACTCCATCAAAAAATCCCAAATGCAAGGCCAAATCCAAGAGCCAAGAAAACTTGCAGAGAAATTTTTTGAGAAGAAACAACATGAAAAACATCTCGTTAATGAAAATAAATAGAATACAATAAACAAAAAACCCTAGCTTCCACGAGAACCAATCAAAATATTCTATTTTAGAGTTTATTTTTACAAACCCACCTTATATTATATTTTATTCTCCCATTTTGAATTTAACCAATGAGAGTAAAGGATAGGTAGAGTAAATATAAAATCTGTTTGTACAACCAAGTGGGGATATATTATTATTTTATTTTAAAGTTTTGGTAGACCCCACTATGAATAAAAGTCAAACTATATAAAAAACACAAGCTATAAACAAATAATCAAATTGAGAGATTAATAATAAATAAACAAAAGGCTCAGAAATAGATTAAAGAACCAAATTAAATATTGAACACCAAATAAATATTAAACCATAGGCAATTAAATAAATAAATAAATAGAGATCAATCTAAATAAATATTAAACAACCACAAAATAAATAAACATTAATTATTAAATAGTTAAATACTCAAAGCCAATAATTCAATCAATTAAATATATTAAATCAAATATTATTAACTATAGAATCATGCATTAAAGACCAAATAATTGTTATAAACACAGTGAACCACATAATTAAATAAATCCACAATTGCTAACATTCTCACAACACTGACAAGACCAAGCTTAGTAACTAACATGGAAAATTACGCCAAGACGCTGATGACTCAGTGAAAAACTTAGAACTAGAGTATGTGTATGGAACTCATGTCATCTCTAGACCATATGTCATTGGGATTTAAAGACACACTTAGACTTGTAAAGATAGGTGGAGTCGATGTCTGGTACCTGCAAATCTTGCAACCACAAAGCAATGATACAACATGTGCATATTTCTCATAACAGAAAGGTGATAGGGAACTGTGAAGGCACATCCCACTTTCAATGAGTGATGTGACATTATCCCTCTCATGAATATAGTCGTACAATTATCAAACGCATTTCATATACAACTCATCATATGTAATCATGAAATAGGTTTAGTGTAATCATAATAACATCAAATCTATGATGAATATAAATCATCAATAATCAATCAACATAGTGATGCATATAGAATCCATCAAATAACATGATCAATAATGATAGTATCATCATCCATATAAACCATCAAAATAACATAGGTCCAAATAATTTCTAGCATCATAATGAGTATTGAAACACATATATGATCATAATCCAAATCACCATAATAGTCTAGATATGCCTATCAAGCATGAAATAATAGTGAAGTCTAGTAAAATAAAATAAAGTCAAGGGTGGACACTACACAAATCTCCAAGCACCCATCACCATCGAAAATATCTCCAAGATCAACTGCAAAATGCTACACCACCATAAATACTACATAACATGAAGAATATCACTAGATCAATAAAATCGCCATTGCCATGCAAAATGATCAATGTGGACCACCAGAATAAATAGGACATGATCAGGAAACACAAAGTACATTAGAACCACATGCAATAGTTGCACAAACACCACTTATTCAAATCTTCATCGATCAACATGCTAACTCTCAAGAACACTCAACAACAATAGTTCAGACTGGAAAGATAACTTGGAAAGAAAGAAATTATGAACCATCTGAAATGAAGATACACATTAACATCCAAAACACTCTCCCAAATCTACAACCAAAGATATGATCATACTAGAGTAAATCAGATCAAATACTAGAGTCTGCCAACCATAGAACACATAAGAATAGTCGTCATAGCTCAACCAAATCAATTATCTAAAATCATGGGAACACCAAGCATAGGAATATGTTGACATAAATGCCAACAAAATATCCTAGCAACGTCATCCAATAATCTCCCCTTTTGACATTGATGGCAACATATGAATATGAAAAACAGTTAATGCAAAGCAATGAATCAACACTAGCAATCTCCAACAAACTCCCCTTAAGATCATGCACATAAAGCTCCAAAGATAAGGCAATTTTTCACATACATCTCTCCCCCTTTGACAACAATGCCAAAATATAAATCATGATTCTCTCCCAAAAATCACCTTATAAGAAGGACAATCTCTCCCCCTTAGGATAAACTCACAAATGATCATCTAAACCACACACTGACTACTCCGACTAAGAAACAACACTAACTCATCAACCCAGATAAAAGGGATAAGGCTTTGAAATCCACCAGATTGTTGCAACTCCATGCATCTAGTTCTCATTAGGAGGGGAAGAGACCCCTAACTTGTCTCTTAAATATACAAATATATCTACAAGCAAAGGTTTAGTGAAAATATCTACAATCTAATCTTTTGTAGATACATATTCCAATCTACTTTCATTCACTGTCTTTCTCCCTCAAGAAATGATACTTTATTGACACATGCTTTGTTTTAGAATGCGATACTAAATTCTTGGAGATATTGATAGAACTTGAATTGTTACCATAACTAATAGTAGGTTCATCATAAATTACTCTAATATCTTTTAACATCCGCTTCATCCAAACTACTTGAGTACAGTTGCTAGCAGTAGAAATGTATATAGCTTTAGTAGTAGATAGAGATACAACATCTTATTTCTTACTATACCATGAAACCAATTTCTTTCCCAAAAAGAAATCTCCACCGATAGTGCTCTTCTGATCATGAACAGTTTTGGATTTTGACAAAGCAAAAAGTGAAGGATCAAGGTAGCCTAGCAATCCAATCCTAAAAATTCTACCAGAGCTTCTAATAGTAGATCCAATGTATCTCCTTGATCTAGAATAGATTCTACTTGTATGCATCAAAGCTAAAGGACCAGGGTGACTTAGCTACCTGATCCCAAATAGTCCAAACTTGCAAGAATAGTTTTGATTCTCTTCTTCTACTTAGATACCTATCATGGCTCTATTTGATACATCTAGTAGTTTGTTTTACTATTTCATCTCAATTATCCATTTCTTCATCCCAAATCAGACAATTCAAATCCAATTTCAACTAAAAGAGGGTAGAAAACAAAAAACTAGTGAATCTATTTATAATTTCAACCCTTTTCCTATTTGGATTGTGACTAGATCTATTGGATTTACCCTTCTTTAATGTTTTGGTTCCTTAGGTGAGATTAGTGTTTTTATTATCTTAATTGGTGAAACCCTAATTTTTCCCATCAATACAATGTGAAAGATATAAAAAACCATAAATGGTTTTACCAAAACAATGGATATCAAAACTATGTATCATTTCAAAAATACCACCCCCCTTTTAAGATTATTGAATTTAATTAGTGACTTTACATTGGCTCAATAAATAAGTTGTTAAATAAAAATAATAATTAGAAAGCTATATTTGACCTATAACTTCTTGATATATCACATCCTCAAGTTTAACACTCTATCATTGGGAAACCAATTCAAGAAGGTCCCCTCCTTTTCAATTAGATTGTACACTCTATAATCCTAACACCTAGAATTAAGAAATAACATTTAGCAAGCCCAAATTAAAATATAAGCAACTATATCACTCTACCTCTCCCTTAAATATATATGAAAACAAATGTTGATATCTTAATAGATTATAAGTTATTAACTATCTCTTCAATTACTGATGACTAATGATGAATGGTGAATACTCAACAGATACTGAGAGGCATGGGTGAATCAGTATAGCCAAAGAAAACTCCTTAAACCACTTTGACTGTAAAGATTGAACTAACTGGTAAACAATATCACCGATCTAAAATAGGGCATTACTAGTAAAACATAGTATGACTATGAAAAGCACAAACTGGTAACACATAGACCTTTACCACTCTTGATATCTCCTTACCACTTCACCCATATGCATAAACAAGTAATACAACAAAAGTATAAAGACTATTGGATAAACATGCATTACCACTTAACATAAAATACTAATCATCACATGAAAAGGCATCACACATGACACACTGATTTTTCACATAGAAACCCAACTGGGAAAAACCACGGTGGGGATGAATACCCACAAGTTGTTCTTTGAACTCTTCTGAAGTCCACTCTGTTAGGAGCCTAGTCCGGTTAAGGACTTTACAATAGGTTCTACTAGGAACCGATCCTACTAGGGATCACCTGGTTAAGGGATGGCTAGATACCTGGTTAAAGGTTAGAACCCTGTTAAAGGTTACCTTGCAAGAGGATTTGAAGAACTCATTGATTTGAGTCACCTTGTCAAAGGATTTACACAAAGCCTATTAAACCTACCTGGTTAAGGGATTTTCCAACTGCTGAAATGGTTAGAAGTTAGCAGGTAATATAGTGATCTGATAACAACACTCAATGCCAAAGCAGATCTACTTTTGTTCCTTTGCATTTGCAATCACACTTTTGCAGGTATTGATACTCTTCTCTGGTCTAGCAAGAAACAAGTATCTCTTCACTTGGATACACACATAACATTTTCCAACAACCTCACAATGCAAATCATCATTGACCTTATAGGAAACAGATAGATCGGTAGCATAAACCCTAAACCCTAAACATTTAGGTTATCAATACAGTCGGTCTAATCCTGACCATTCAAAACTCATTGCATTGAATAAAACAATCTTGAACAGATCTCAAGACGTTATCCATCATTCGTTCTTTGCTACTTCAGGGAGCTAATAACTCATCACACGCTCTCCACCATTTGCTGAGACTTTGCACATTCTTGAGGTAGATAGGATCAATCTTCTTCATCTAATATTCTCAAGGAAATCCTTCATGTGCACAAGGCTAATGTGGCAACACGATCTGATCTCCATTTCAATGCAAACCCATCATAGGCTGTCATCAGTCGAATCACACAGACTTGAAGTGCATCAACCAAAAACCCTGAAGCTGAAACTACCAACTGATAGTCATACCAAATGAAACCTCGATACAAAACTTTCCATATACCGGTTCACATTCCAACATACCGGTTCACTTTGAACAAACATACCACTTCACTTTTTCACATATACTAGTTCACATCATCATACCGGTTCACTTGCCAGTTTGCTTACTTCAATATACCAGTTCACACTTCAGCATATTGACATCAATGACAACATACAATATCATCAAGCTTTGCACATATGCCAACAATTACATCATAGAGGTCTAAGAGTACATTTCAAGAGTTATAGGGACACATTAAATATACAATTTTTTTGCATGATTAATGTAACCTTAATACTAACATTGTTTAACTTGATATTGCACATTAAGAGTACATGCAAAGGAAGTATAAATTAACTTATGTACAAGATCCAATATTCATACACATTTGAAATAAAGAGAACTTATCTATCATCACCAACTTCATGATGAAATTTATAATATTTTCTTATGTATTAATTTTCTATAACAAAGCTTCATCATTGTATATGGTGAAATTTGGAAGTTTAAAACTATTGCAAAACCATAAAAGATCCAACCATATAAACCCTAGTTATACAAGAAATAGTCTACCATACACCAATGAAGAACCTAAAATAGGCAAATCACAACAAAATGGAAATATTATAGCATTCACATATTTAGTAGGGTTTGATATCCATTGATCTTGTTTGATATATTTTTTCTCCGACTTTGTATGTGCATAGGAACTCCACAAATAATGTATTGTGGTTGTGAAGTTGCTTGATCACTAGAAGGCTTGATTGCATATGTCATTACTTAGATTATTTGATTAGGGTTATGAGACAATGAAACAATCCTCTTATATAGAAGAAACTTTGGAAAATGAAGGGATAGGATTAAGAGGTGAAAGGATAAATGGTTGGCTAGGATTAAATGGTAGGCAGAGAAAACAAGAAAATATTAAGGGGGTATTTAGGATAAATGAAAACATAAATGATAAGTTTCATAGAGGGAGAAGCTAATGAATTAATTAAATAAATAAATAATTATTTAATTAATAGAGGAAGTGTGACCAATTAAATGAATAAAATATTATTTAATTTAGAGAGGATAATTTAAATAAATAATTTTTTTTATTTAAATAAGGAAAGGTTAGAAAAGGCTTAGTGAATTAATTAAACAAATAAAAATCTATTTAATTAATAGAAGGCTTGGGATTAAATAATTAAATAAATAAAATATTTTTTTAATTAGGCTAGAACAATTTTGGGTGTCTACAATCATCATCTGTCAAATTTCACATTAAATGATACTAAACATTAGTATTCCTACTACAAGCATGATACATGGGGTTCCTACCAAAAATAATAGCACTCTTATCATCACAACTAACTATAAAAACACTACAAGCAAAACTAATACCTATATAAAGTCTCTATAATAAAATCACCTCATTAGAAGCATGTGTATCAATGATATGTATTATTCTTTATTAGTGGAAGAAATAACGATGATCTTCCTCTTACTCATCCAACTTGCTACAAAACCATATAGAAAAAATACATAAGCTCTAATGGTCTTTTGAATATCCAAGGCACTTGCACAAATCCCTATATTTCAATGACCTATCGAAATCATAATTACAATAAATTTGAATGGATAAACTTTGTGATACTTGATCATTTCATTCATAAAAAAAAATTACAGTGAACATTGTTACCATTGTAATGTTGTATTTTATGAGGGTTAGTCTTCACGATGAACTAGGGTTCTTTCTTTGCCTTATTCTTTCTTGCCTCATGTTTTTTTGTATTTTTTCCTTTTGTTCTAATTATTCAATGATTGGTGATTGTTGTTGGAGTAAACAATCCTACTATTTACTATTTGCTTAAGCTTAATTAAGTGAACACATTTATTAGGTAGATGGATAATATTAGAGTCATTTTTAGACTCTAACTTATCCTAGAGGATATTGTTGACTTCTGTTAGGACTCTACTTCTTTTAGGTTGAGACACATCTCTCAACCTTGTCCATTCTTCCTAACTACCATTGCCTATTTAAGAAAGTCTAATTTTAATTTTAATCTACCTCTCAACTCAATACAATCTCATGTATTGAATCTCTCTTAGTTGTGGATGATATTTTGTAGATTGGTTCATGGGTAAGGTAAAAACACCTACAATTATTTGTAGCCAATGATTTAAGTTGTGACTTATGCCACTTTACTTTCATTGGTGACCAACCCCATGTCCTAAATGTAGCCTATCTTTGTTTCTCACATAATGTATTTTGCCTACCCAATCATTTGTTTATGCACATCCCACTTGGTGGACCCCACCTTGTTCCTAATAGAATCTAGCATACACAATTTTTATTTGTTTCATTTCAACATGAACCCCCTTGGCATGGCCTGCTAGCCATTTGGAGGAATTGATTATGTATTGCATTGATGTTTTTTCATTGATGTCATCATGATGATCTGGTATACTCCAATATGCTTTGGTTTTTGGAATTGGCTTAGATCTACTATTCATGCTACTCAGATACATCTTCAGTCAGTTGGTTTTGATTTGGTGACCGGATGCTTTCTTATATTATGGTTAGCATGGTTTGTTGATCCAGTGAGGGTTTCACCGATAGAGCTTGATTGAAGGTGTTTTGATATTATACAAAAGTGGTGTTGGTGCGGCTTCTAGTAGAGTTTCAAGATGCTGATGGTTATCATGTTCATATTCCAATTGATTGGTGGTGTTACATTTAGCTCTAGACCTATTATGTTCTATCTAGGTTTTGGACAAGCTTAATGTAACATGTTGATTGGTCTTCTCGGTGTGTTTCCAGGATGTCTTATGGGTTGGATTTTATTTGTTTGGTCTCAGGTTGACATGTTTTGTAATTATATAATTGCTTTATTGTCTTGTGTCTGACCTTATTATTTATGGTCGAGGGTTTGTGTATATATGTGTGTAAGATCTCATTGTAGATCATGAAAGTGATAATATATGTGAAGATGGTATAGGAGTGAATAATGTATAAATCATTCATGCAGAGGATTTGGTTGATTATTGGTGATCGATTTGGGTTTATGCAAGAGGATTAAGTCCTACGGTATTGAGCTTAACTAGAACTATACTTAGGCATAGCAGATGCTATTATTGTAGTTCATTCTTCCTTCCGGATTGTAGTTTGGATTTTTATGTAGTTAGTGAGACTCCTTTTGTAATGAGCAATGTGCTCTAGGCTATTTTTCATCCTGCAATTGCAGGCCCCTCAATTTGTAATCACATACATAATGCAGAAGTATTATTTGACTGTGGGTAGGCTTCCCACCGTGGTTTTTCCCTTTACGAAGTTTTCCACGTACAAATCTTGGTGTCATGTGGATGGTATTTATTTTCTAATTGTTGGTTGTGATTAATTGATATATCTGCTATTTTGGTAATTGGTTTATGTATTCTGGTATTTATCTTATGTGTTCTGGTAATATTTTTTTAATTGCTTGAGGTTATGGTAATCTGGAGATAGCTGATTCATCCTCCCCTCTTAGTTATCTTCCATTTATTTGAATTCTCTATTAATTGGCATTAGAGCTCTAGTTCTCTCTGCAGAAGCTTAACTACTTGAGGAGGGTCCTATGGCAACTAACGGTTCAAATTCATCTATTTCATCTATAGCTATCTTTCAGAGAGATATTCCTAGGCTTGATGGAACAAATTATAGAGTATGGAAGATTCAGATGGAGACTCATCTGAGATGTCTTGGTAAGGAAACTAGGTAAATCATAGAGAATGGGTTTAGTCCTTTTAATCTAGCATCGAGCAATCCTCCTCTAGCAAACCTAGATAAGGAGCTTGAGAATGATTGTAGAGCTAGAGAAGCCCTCTTGTGTGCACTTTTTGATCAGAAAATAATGGGATTAACTGATAAATCATCAGCAAAGGCTATATGGGACAAGTTGGAGACTCTTAATTAAGGTGACCCTACTATTAATATTGCTAAATTTGATGGTTACTAGGTGAGATATGAAAAATTGAATATGGAAGAAGGTGAAAGAATTACCGCATTTATGGAAAGGGTAAATGAAATTGTGATGGGAATTCAATGTTGTGGTGGAACTTTGAGTGAAGATGAAATAGTTTCTAAAGTTATGAGAGCTTTACCATTGGCTTATAAGATGGAGGCTACTATAATTAATGAATTGAGAACAATGGCTAATACTTTTGTTAATAGGGATACTTTGGTTGGGAAATTATCTACTTTTGAGCTTGAAGAATTTGGACCTTCTGGAGCTGTGAAGTCTGAGCTTTTCATGCATTTACATCATGAACTGACAAGCAAGATTGGAGAGCTTTGTATGGAAAGGAATTGGATGATATGAGAAGAAAAGATGAAGAATTTGAGCAACTTGAAGCCCTATTTTCTAGAAGAGTACCTAAAGGACCGGTAGGAAGTAAGTATGAAGGAAAATCACCTTTTAAATATTTTGCATCTAGATGTCTTGAAAGGAATTCAATATTTTAAGAAAGAGATAGAAGATATTTTAAGCCTAACCCTAAATATCAGAACAAGCATAAGTACAAGAAAAACAAAGATAAATCATGTTACTTTGTAGATGAGGAAGGTGTGACTGATTCTGATGATGAACCGACACAAAACTCTGCTAGTGGTTCCAATAATGGAAAGGAATGGGTATTCTTGGCTATCAAAAAAGATGATCCAGCACTAGAAGAGAATGTACATGAAGAAAAGGCCCTTGCTTCTAAAATTGAAGATAAGGATGAATGGGTAATTGATAGTGGATGTGCACATCATATAACTGGAGATAAAAGGAACTTTCTATCTTTGAAATAATTTGATGGTAGTCTGGTTAGATTTGGAGATGACAAAACATGCATGATCAAAGGAAAAGGTGTTGGACACAATGGATCACTGAGAGGGGGGTGAATTAGTGATTTAGACAATTTTTACTTAATCAGAGCTATAACAGTTACCAAAAAAAAGACTAGTTACCAAAGCAATGCAAACAAGGTGTGTAGGAGAAATATCTAAAAGATTAATACAACACACACATGAATATACAATACACAATACTAGATGTATGAGGAAAACCCAATGTGGGAAAAACCTCAATGAGAATACCTGCTGGAGATCTTCTGCTCCAATCTAGCCTCATAATGAAAATATTTGAGATAAATTTTAGGGCACCAACCCAAGGAGCACCAAACCCTGATTTATGAGCACCAAAGCAAAGGTGCACAAACCCCCAGATAATTTATAGGCTACAACCTAAAGGAGCTACAACCCCTACACTAAGAACCTACTCAGTGAAAACAATATGTAAAATCAAATATCCAAATGAGATCCCTGCAGCAAATGAAGTTTTACAACCCTTCAAAGCTTTGCACTACTAGTTTTATCTTACTAGTTTGTGTCAACTCAACACACACTATGGCTTAGCCTTTCTACTGGTTCTAACTTTGCTAAAATATTCTCTCCCTCTGTTCTATTGATTTCAACCCATACTTGGTCACTTTGTATCAGGTACTGCCTCTTTCATTTTGTCACTTCTACATCCTATGCTCACTCTGTTGGTTTGTTCCTTACACTGATTTACACTTCTTCTCCTTACTGGTACAATCTTCACTCACAAACACTTTAGGTGTTTTTCTCTTCAGTTCTCAGACAATAGTTTCACTCTATCCTTCATACTTCAGCAACATCACTATCTATCTTAGGTCACCATCTTAAAATTGAACATTTCTTGCCAAAAACCAATTCAAACAAAGGGTGTTTAGGGCTTCCTTCTACCAACCAAATCTGCATCCAATCTAATATGATCTGCCTTGGATTGCACAGTTTCTTTGGAGGAATAAGCCATCACTAGTTTTCCATTTTTCCATCTATCCAAAGTATGTTTGCCAAAAATAGCAAAGCCGACCATGATTTCCGGCCTTGAAATTTATTGACTCATTTATGACCCAACTGTTTCCTTCTTGAGGTCCTCTTGCAATCTGATTTCCTTGCTTGGATCCAAGTGCCAACAACTCCCTGATATTTCTCTATTGTTCATTCTTTCTCGAACCGCATTAATCTTTCATCAACACGTGATTTGTGGATGTTTCATTTAATGTCGACTAACTTCCCCAACAACCATGTCAATGGAGACTTCACTGACCTCTGCATGCTCGCCACATTAGCTCTAGGTGAGATGAAATCAACATACACTCAGCTCACCAACACAAGGTTGGTTTAAACTTGAATATTCGATAAATCCTCATACCGGCACAAGCCCTTACCAATAAGACCTTCTCCTACTACTATCCAGTAGCATACACTACACTGGTATCTCAACTTCACCTTTGGTGGTTGGTGATCTTTTTGTCATGTTGCGTCTTTATCACAAACAAACAAACAACCTTCGTATCGATTACAACTTGTCATGCCAACACACAAATTCATATCACCTCTTATCGATGATGTCAATGATAGTTGCAATACCTTCTTCTCTTCCATGCCTTCATACTAGTTTTGTCTTCCACCATACCGGTTGACAAGCCTTCATGTTAATCTTCCTTATGCCAATTCAATCTTCTTTATACCGGGTTGACACACCCTATCGGTAGCCTGAAATACGGGTTGACATCAATGACAACTCAATGCCAACAATCTCCCCCTTTGGCATTGATGTCAATATTATCTATTTTGGTTTCTCTCCCTCTTTGACAACAATGGCAAATGGAACCTTAGTTTGACACCAATAATCTGTCCTTTGTCTACATCTAGTTAGGATACATTCTCCTCCTATGTCCATGCTTCATGACTCAAGAGTCATAAGATAGTAACAATTGTTGACTCCCCCTGAATCATACATCCTCCTACTCATTTAAGTGTTTCCGGATGATGGGACAACTACCATATTTTGTCTCAAGTACTCAAATTTTCCCAAAGGAAGTGGCTTAGTAAAGATGTCAATAATGTACTCACCAGTTGAAACATATTCAACAATGACCTTGTTGTCTGCTACCTTCTCCCTCAAGAAGTGATACTTGATTGCAATGTGTTTTGTTCTTGAGTGCATTACTGGATTCTTGGAAATTTTTATCACACTAGATTGGAATAGGATTCAATATCTCCACCAGTATTTCCTTCAATATCTACTTCATCCATAGCACTTGTGAACAACATCTAGCAGCAACTATATATATTCGACCTCAGCAGTGGATAATGACACCGAGTCTTTATTTTTGTTGTGCCATGATATTAACTAGGCTCCTTAGTAGAAAGAAGCTCCACTTGTACTTTTCTGGTCATCAATACTTCCTTCCCAATCCATGTCAGTATAAGCCTACAAAGAGAAGTCTCCTTTCTTTGGATACCATAGGCCATAACTGATAGTTCCTTATAGATACCTAAAGATTATCTTGACTGTATTTAAGTGAGATTGTTTAGGAGCAACTTGGAATCTTGCTACCATGTAAATAGCTTGTACAATGTCTGGTCTAGATGTTATTAAATATAATAGAATACTAATCATAGACCTATACAGTGTTTGCACAACTTCCGATGACTCATCTAGTTTTCTCAACCTACAACCAGTAACCATGGGAGTACTTACTGGTTTGTTGTCCTCCATTTGAAATTTCTTCAATATGTCTTTCACATACCTAGTTTGGGAGATGAAAATTCCTTTCTTCTGCTGTAAGATCTACAAACCAAGAAAATAGGACAACTCACCCAGCATGGACATCTCAAATTTTGTCTTCATCTGATTTGCAAATTCTTTGCACATGATGTCATTATCTCCACCAAAGGTAATATCATCCACATATACAACCACTATAATTGTGTGATCTCCATTTACCTTGACATACAAGTTACTATCTATATTCCCTTTCCAGAATCCTTTCTCCTTCAAGTATTTATCCAATTGAGAATACCATGCTTTGGGAGCTTTCTTCAAGTCATACAAGGCTTTCTTCAACCAACATACAAAACTCTCATCATCATGTAAAAGATAACCCTTCGGTTGTTCCATATACACCTCTTCTTCAAGGTCACCATTCAAAAAGGCAGATTTGGCATCCATTCGATAAACCTTCTAACCTTTATAGGCAGAGAAAGCTATAAACATTCTTATTGCCTCTAACCTAGCAACTGGTGCAAAGGTTTCTTCGAATTCATACCTTCCACTTGAGCATACCCTTTGCAAACTAACCTTGCTTTATGATGGATTATCTTGCCTTCTTCATTCATCTTATTCCGGTAGACCCACTTGGTACCTATGACATTCTTGTCTCCTGGTCTAGGAACAAGTTCCCATGCTTGATTTTTCTCAATTTGTTTCAACTCTTCATCCATGGCATCTACCCATTTCTCACTTTTGCTAGCTTCAGTAAAAGTTTTGGGTTATATCTGATGTGTGGCAGAAATTTACCTGCTCATCATTTCGGGCTAGTCTTCTTCTAGTCTACACACCTTCATTTTTATCTCCTATGATCTGTTCTTCTAGATGGTTGTTCTGCACATATCGGTTGGAGTTCTTGCTTGGTGCTTCCTCTACTGGACCACTATTAGGTTGATCTTCACTCTCATCATCTAATACATCAAAATAGGGTGCTAGTGTAGATTTTTTCTTATGTAGGTCTTCATCTATTCTCATATTTATGCTATCAACCATTTTTCTAAATTTCTTGTTGTAGCATTTGTAGGCTTTGCTATTGGTTGAGTAACCCAAGAAGATTCCTTCATCACTCCTAGAATAAAAAATTCCTAATCCATCAACATCCCTCTTGATGAAGCACTTGCTTCCAAACACTCTAAAATCTTTGAGTGATGGTTTCCAATTGTACCATAACTCATAAGGAGTCATTCTACTATTCACTCTTAGCCATACCCGATTTAATGTACAAACAATAGTATGAATTGCTTCCTTCTAGTATGTATCTTGTATGTTGGCCCCATTGAACATTGTTCTAGCCATTTCCTTTACCATCCTATTCTTCCTTTCTGCCACACCATTCTACTATGGTGTTCTTTCAGTTGAATACTGTCTCTGGATTCTATGTTTCTCATAGTAGTCAATAAACTCATTTGAAGAATATTCTCCATCACAATCTGATGTTAAACATTTTAACCGATGTCCATGTCATTTACAACCATCCTTCTATAAATCTTGAATCTTTCAAATGCCCATGATTTTTCATGCAAAAATGTCACCCAAGTCATCCTTGAGTAGTCATCAATGAATAGCATGAAGTATTTCTCACCTATCAGAGCACTTGTCCTTGATGATCCACACAAATCTGTATGTACTAACTCTAGAGGTCTTGAGGTATTATACTCTTTTGTTTTTCAGCTCACTTTTATTTGCTTGCCTCTGATGCATTCATCACAAAAAGTACTTGTTGGTTTAGTTCTTTGTGGAATATTTCTCACAAATACCGATTTTTACTTATCTTCACCAGATTATCAAAATTCACATGACCTAATCTCCGATGCCACAACCAGCTTTTATCAACTTGTCTCAACATACATTGGGACTCATATCATTCTTTTAGATTGTAGACATTACCATCTATTCTCTTTGTTGGCAGTGGGCTAGCGTCCCTCGTGGAGATTCGCGACATGGTTTAACAACCTCCTGTGGATTCTATAAGTCTAGTGGTTGTATTAGGCATTGACAGGTCAATCTTTTGGTGCAATGACAACCCTATCTTGTAACAAGTGGTATTAGAGCTTGGTCATAGGTTCAAATCATGTAGGCCATAGAGAGTGACGCTGGGAGGGGGATTGTTGGTAGTGGGATAGCATCCCTCATGAAGATTCATGACATGGTTTAATAGCTTCCTATGGATTCTATAAGTTTAGTGGTTGTATCAGGCATTGAAAGGTTGATCTTTTGGTGCAATGACAACCCTAGCTTGTAACACTCTTTCCCTCTGCTACCGCCAAACTGGTACTCTACTTTCTTATCTGACAATCAGTAGAGTCAAAAGTGAACTTGTATCCTTTGTCACACATCTGACTTACACTTAGTAGATTATGCTTTAGTCCTTCCACATAGTACACATCATGAGACCTGAGCTTTCCATCAATATTCAATGTACCACAACCCTTAATCTTGATAGAGGAGTTGTCACCAAACTGGACAAAACCACCATTCCAATCATCAAATTTGATAAAAAATTTCTTGTCTTCGTTCATGTGATTAGAGCAGCCACTATCAACTAGCCACAAATTCTTCCTTTCAGCATGTAGAGTAGTCCGCACAATCAATCTTGACACTATCTTGTTCTTCTCCTTCTCTATCCAAACCTATTTTTCTTCTTTCTTTTCCTCTTCTATCATCTTGTGTTTTGGTTTAGTTTCTAACTTCTGATTTGGTACTATTTTCCTTTGCTCACCAGTTCTCAACTTACAATTCCTTGCTTGTTGGCATATGATGAAGCGGTGATAGTGTATGTTGTCATTGATGTCAATAAGTGAACCAGTATATGATGCTCAAGGAGGTGAACCAGAATGAACCAATGTGAAGACTGGAAGTGGCTATAGCTAATTGGGATGGTGTGAACTAGTGTCGGGGTTCACAGTCAGGGTTCACTAAGTGTGACTACCAATTGGTAGTCTCTGTTCAGCTCTTTGGTTTCCGGTTTGGCTTGTGCGGTGCAACTAATAACATTTTGTGATGAGTTAGTTAAGAGATAAGGATGAGATTGAGGTGCCATGTCGGTTATATTCATGTGAAGGATATCCTCAAGGATCTCATGCGTGAAGATCAAATGCATTGAATGCCTACCTTGGGAATGCACAATTTTCTCAGCAGTGTGTGATAGGTGTGTGATGGGTTACTGATTTCTAGATGCGGTGAAGATTGAACGATGCAGAATGACTTGAGATCTATTTTATATTGTTTTATTCTATGCAATGGATTTAATGGTTTGGATTGAACCGCTTGTAATTTGTAAACCTAAAATGTTTAGGGTTTAGGGTTTATGCTACCAACCTAATTGTTTTCTATAAGGTTGATGATGTTTGTTATTGTTTGTGTTGGCAAAAGATGTTTTTGTGTCTACACATTGAGATACTTGCCAAACCAGAGTGTAGAATCCACAGAGTGTGACTGCAGAGGAGAGGAGCTGAAAAGGATCTTCCTTAGCAAGTAGTGTTGTTATCAGATCATAGCTTTAGCTATTGACTTCTAACTATTTCAATAGAAGGAAAATCCCTTGACCGGTAGCTTTAATAGGCTTGTTGCAAATCCTCTAACTAGGTGACTCAAGTTCATTGAGTTCTTTAAATCCTCTAGCAAGTAAACCTTTAATAGGGTTGATAGCCATCCCTTAACTGGGTGATCCCTAATAGGATCGGTTGCTAACAAAACCTTATTGTAAAGTCTTTAACTAGACTAGGATCCTAACAAAGTGAAATTCAAAAGAGTTCAAAAAAAGCTTGTGGGTATTCATCCCCACCCTGGTTTTTCCCATTTGGGTTTCCATGTGAAAAATTTGTGTGTTATGGGTTGTGAGTTTTCATGTGATGATTGAGTAGTTTTTGATTAAAGTTGAATATGCATGCAGTGCTAAATGATTGTGGTATTCTTGATGCAACTCATGCATGAATAAGCTAGTAAAGTATCTATCAAGATCTGAGATCTATTGAATGTTGTTATAAGTCCTTTTGGTTCACTGGTTTAGCTATCTGAAGCATTTATATTTAATCGGTATTTCTATGGTTAAGTATAGTGGTATAGACAACCGATTATCTGTATTAAGAGAGTGTCAAAATATTGAAACAAGTTTTTGTCTGTACTTATTCACCCCCCCCCCCTCTCAGTATCGATTAGGGTATTATTTTTTCATCATTATTCATCAATTGGTATTAGAGCAAATCCAGGTCCTTGGTGATATAAGCTTAACTGCTTGAGGTAAAAGATCCTGCTTTAATGATGAAGAGGGGAGGTCCTAAGTTCAATAGGGATAACTTCAAAATATGGAAGGATAGAATGAAGATTTATATCAAGAGTTTGGGCGCTCAACACTAGAGCTATGTTGATAATGCCTATGTTATCCCTAGTGGCACCAGGGATAACTTTAAGAAACCACCCCTAGGAAAAAGTGTAAAATCCTGGTGAATCAGACATTATTTTTGGGGCAAAAATTTCAAATTGATGGTGAATTTTTTTTCAAATTTGGAAAAAAAAATTATTTGTATTGGCAATTTTATTTTTAGGGTTTGAAAATTCCATAAAATCTTGGTGAATAATTCATTATTGTGTGGGGAAAATATATAATGGAGGAGGTGAATGTTTTTCATTTAAAGGAAAAAATATGTGTATGGGCGAAAAACTATACTCTGAAGGAAAAATTATTTAAGTGTAGGTGATTTTTGTTATCTAATTAATGCAACATCACGTCGAGTCCATAATCTAAGTGATGTATTGATAAGCATGACTTCATCAACACATCACACATACCTAAAATCCCTTAATGATTTAAAACCGTTCAATGATCGTATATCAATGGCTGAAGTTTTATTTCTGCCCAAATTTCTGAAGAGAACTTAGTTCTCCAAAAAGTCCCCATAATGGAATTGGAGACAATAGGCACAAATCAAATATTATCCTAATCAAGTATTAACATTTATTAACATCTTGTCACTGACATTCTCTAATTGCAATCCACTCGGCACGCATGACTTCCAATCTAGTAATTGTTAGTGGTTTACGGTTGTTTCGAATTTCGCACACTCATACATTTATGAGAAAGATTTACTAAGAGATACGCTTCTACAAAATAGCAGGCAAATTGATTCTTCCTAGCCAATAAATATTTATATGGCTATTGGCGAATTATGTTCATCTATTAAGACAACCTCAGAAAGTGTAGGCGAAAATATTGAATTTACTGTGTGGGAAATGTAGATTCTATTGGCAAAATCTTGATAGAGATACAATTAAATACATAAAACAATGGGTGATTGGGCCATGCATTTTATGAATATTTATAAAGTTTAGGTGACATGGCCACCCCCGATCGATGCAATATATTCACCATTTTCTAGGTCGTTGACGTGAAATATTCACCATTGGCGAATATTCACCACTAAAGTAAACCTTGAGTGGCACTCTAACTAATGATCAAAAAAGAGAGATTCAAGAAAATGGGCAAGTCATGGAAGCCCTTATTAGCAGCTTGTCCGATATTGAGTTCATTGATGTACAAGATAAGGACAATCCTAAGGATGTATGGGACACACTGGAAACCATTTATGGTGGTGATGAGCATGTCAAGTAGTCTAAGGAAGAAAGCCTCAAAGGGAAATTTGAAGACATGAGGATAGTTGAAGGTGAGACCATTCAACAATATGACATAAGGATCAAGACTATGGTTGGAGATATCAAGAGCACTAGTGGAACAATCGATGATGCCACTATTGTTAGTAAAGGTTTGAGATCATTGTTACCAATCTATGCAATCAGGGTTGCCTCTATTAAGGAGTTAAGGTCTATTGACAAGACAAAGGTATCTCTAGAATCTATCATTGCAAAGTTGATTGCATACGAATTGAATAGCTATGATGGTAGTGTTCAGTAGACAGAGTCAGCCTTTAGAGTGTCTATTTCCTCCGCACCAACTGGATAAAGAAAAGAAGTCAACACTAGTTATGAATCCAGACCAAGTAGAGATATGGAAGATGAGGAGAATCTGATGGAGTTTGAATCTCTTCTTGCCAAGAGACTTCCAAAAGGCACCAAAAATTATAGAGCTAAGATTCCTCTAAAATCTTTTTCCTACAATAAGATAGGACATATAGTTGTTAACTATCCTTACAATGACAATAAGGATAAATCAGAAAGGTTTAGAAAGTATAAAGGAGGAGGTAGGGGAAATTGTCTTGTTGCAGTGGATGAAGGTGTTACGATGAAGAATCTGACGATGAAGAGAATGAGGACATAGTGTTTGTAGCTATAAAGGAAGAGGTGTCTAATCAAAAATACCTTGTCTCTCGCATTGACAAATCTAATGAGTGGATAATTGATATCGGGTGTTCTCACCATATGACCGGTGATTGGAGAAAGTTTTTGCCTCTAGAAGAATATGATGGAGGTGTTGTCCAGGTTGGCAATGATGCACCTTGCATGGTGAAAGGAAAAGGATCCATCTGACTGAATGGAAAGAGTAGTGCGATTGATGCCTATTGGGTGGAAGGCCTTAAGCACAACCTTTTGAGTGTTGCTCAGCTGAACAAAAAAGGACTCATTATGGAGTTCAAAGGTGGAGTTTGCAGAATAATTGGAAAGAGTGGTGAACTTATTGCCACCGGTAAGAAGACCAGAGGCAACCTGTTTCAACTGAATGCCAAGATTAGTCAGTGCCTGATGGTGAAGTTTGATGACTGTTGGATATGGCATAGGAGACTTTGTCACATGAATTTTGATAATATTGTAAAGGCTAGTAAGATCAAGGTAGTAATAGGATTGCCTTTGCTGAACAAACCGGAGAATACTTTATGCAAAGAATGTCAACTTGGGAAGATGTCTTCCTCAACATTCAAAGGTAAGTCTTTTTTAGTAGAGAACTTACTTTATCTAGTGCACACCGATCTATGTGGTCTGATAAAAACTAGAAGCATTCAAGGAGATCCATATTTCATGATTCTTACCGATGACTGCTCAAGAATGATGTGAGTCACATTCTTGAAAGACAAGTCTGAGGTATTTGGAAAGTTAAAAGCCTTTAGAGAATTGGTGGAAAAGGAGAGTGACAGAACAATAAAATGTCTAAGAACTGATCAGGGAGGTAAATTCACTTCTAATGAATTCAACAAGTACTATGAAGAGAACGACATCAAGAGGTAGTTGTCTATCCCAAGGACACCACAAAAAAATGGCATAGCAGAAAAGAATAACAGGACTATAGTTGAAGCGGCTAGAACTATGCTGATCCAAGGAAAGGTTGCTCACACTCTTTGGAGAGAAGTAATAAGCTTTGTAGTCTGTACTATGAACTGGGTCCCCTTGTGAGTACTAGAATGGGAGAACTCCTAATGTGAGTTATTTTAAAGTGTTTGGCAGTAAGTGCTATATTAGGGGAGGTGAGCATCTGAGCAAGTTTTATGCTAAATATGATGAAGGAATATTTCTGGGAAATTCCACTAAAAGAAAAGCTCTCAAATTCTACAACAACATGACTCAGAAAATTGTTGAGAGTATCAATGTTAGGGTTGATGAATCCCCTAAGGATCCTGAGGAAACTTGCAACAAGGAAGAGGAAGATGAACTGGGTGTAGCCTTTTGGGAAACAATTAAGAAGGAAACAAGTCGCAAACACTAGAAATACCTCAATGTTCCTATATCGGTAGAATTTGTAGCAGGTGAAGAAGAAGATGGAGTGGAAGAAGAAGAGGAAAAGCAAGCAGAACCAGCTAGGGTCATTCCTAGGTATGTGAAACTACATCATGATCCGAAGGAGATCATAGGAGACAAAGATGCAGGGATACTCAAAAGGAGAAAGGTGAAAGAAAACTCTTGCATGATTTCAGAATTTGAGCCTAAGACCACTAGAGAGGCACTTACCGATGAAGACTGGATAAAGGCAATGGAAGAGGAGTTGGACCAGATAGAAAATAATGCAACATGGTCCTTGGTACCAAAATTGGAACACAAGAATGTAATAGGTACCAAATAGGTCTTCAGGAATAAGCTGAATGAAGAAGGCACAATGGTAAGGAACAAGGAAGACTTGTATACAAGGGATATGCTTAGGAAGAGGGAGAAGACTATGGAGAAACCTTTGCCCTAGTGGCTAGACTAGAAGGTGTTCTAATGCTACTTGCATTTACAGCATTCAAGGGATTCAAGGTATACTAGATGGATGTGAAGTCTGCTTTCTTGAATCCTAGAAGAAGAAGTGCATATTGAGCAACCAGATGCGTTTGCTTTGTCAAAAGATAGTAACATGGTGTGTAGATTATACAAGGCCCTGTATGGATTGAAACAAGCACCAAGGGCATGGTATGAATGGTTACACTCTCATCTTGTGAAGATAGGATTTCAGAGAACAAGTGAGGACAACAACATCTACCTGAAATTTGAAGGTGATTAGATTCTGATCTGTGAAGTATTTGTAGATGATATAATCTTTGGAGGAGATGATGAAATGAGCCATGCATTTGCAAATGAAATGAAGAAAGAGTTTGACATGTCTTTGATTGGAGAGATAAAGTTCTTCATTGGTCTATAGATTCAGTAGATGAAGGAGGGTATCTTTATTAGCCAGTCCAAGTATATCAAAGAGGTATTGAAGACCTTTGGCATGGTGGAGATCAATCCGGTTGGAACACCGATGGTGACCGACTGCAAACTAACAAAGGAGGATGATACAACATTGGTGGATGAGAAAGAGTATAGGTCGATGATCGGTAAGCTACACTATGTGGTGCACAATAGACCAGATATTGCTCATGCATTGGGCATAGTAGCCCATTTTTAGAAGAGTCTAAGAGAATACCACTTGGTAGCGGTAAAGAGGATTCTTAGATATTTGAAAGGGATAGTTGATTATGGATTGTGGTATCCATATAATGGCAACTTTGGTCTCAAAGTATTTACCAATGCAGATTGGGCAGGTAATGTTGACAAACGGAAGAGCACAACCAGTGGAGCGTTCTTCCTTGGTGGAATACTAGTCTCATGGACAAGAAAGAAGGAGAGCTATATTTCCTAGTCTACAACTGAAGTAGAGTATGTGGAAGCATTTATGAATTTCACTCAGGCAATCTGGATGAAGCATGTACTGAATGGTTTCAAAGTGTCTATATCTGAATCGATGAGTATTTTCTATGATAATACTAGTGCAATCAATATTTCCAAAAATACAGTATTGCATGCTAGGACCAAGCACATTGAGCTCAAGTATCATTTCTTAAGATAAAAGGTTCAGAATAAAGAGGTTGTATTAGAACATGTTTCCAGTAAGGAGCAGCTAATAGACATATTCACTAAGCCCTTACCCAAGACTACATTTACCTATTTGAGAGATGAATTAGGGGTTTTGCCCCTTCATGAAGTAAACTAAAGTTTTTTACTCCACATCAGTCAGGTACTATAGTGACAAATCTTACAGGATTGATGTGTTGAAGGATGCTACTCCACAAGGGGAGCAACATAGTAAAGCTTGGAAGCTTGTGCCTCCACTTTAACATTGTTATCAAAGGGGGAGAAGATATTTGATAATGAAGATATATGTTAGAGTGCACACTGACTAGAGATGGTGGTGGTGGTGATCATTTTGAAATTGAACTAGTATATATTACTGAGCAATGATACACTAAGTATTGCCATCAATGCCAAAGGGGGACATTGTTGGCATATGATGAAGTGGTGATAGTGTATGTTATCATTGATGTCAATAAGTGAACCGGTAAATGATGCTCAAGCAGGTGAACTGGTATGAACTAGTGTGAATACTAGAAGTGGCTATATTCAACTGGGATGGTGTGAATTGGTGTTGGGGTTTGCAGTTAGGGTTCACTAAGTGTGACTACTGGTTGGTAGTCTTTGTTCAGTGCTAGGGTTTCCGGTTTGGCTTGTGCGGTGCAACCAATGACATTCTGTGATGAGTTAGTTAAAAGATAAGGATGAGATTAAGGTGCCATGTCAGTTATGTGCATGTGAAGGATTTCATTGAGGATCTTGCACGTGAAGATCAAATGCATTGAATTCCTACCTTGGAAATGCATGATTTTTTGAGCGGTGTGTGATGGGTGTGTGATGGGTTAGTGATTTCTAGATGCGGTGAAGATTGGACGATGTAGAATGACTTGAGATCTGTTTTAGATTGTTTTATTCTATGCAATGGATTTAATGGTCAGGATTGGACTACTTGTAATTTGTAAACCTAAAATGTTTAGGGTTTAGGGTTTATGGTACCAACCTAATTGTTGTCTATAAGGTTGATGATGTTTGTTATTGTTTGTGTTGGCAAAAGATGTTTTTGTGTCCGCACGTTGAGATACTTGTGAAACTAGAGTGTGGAATCTATAGAGTGTGATTGGAGAGGAGAGGAGCTAGAAAGGATCTGCCTTAGCAAGTAGTTTTGTTATTAGATCGAAGCTTTACCTGTTGACTTCTAACCATTTCAACAGAAGGAAAGTCCCTTGATCGGGTAGCTTCAATAGTCTTGTTGCAAAACCTCTAACCAGGTGACTCAAGTTCATTGAGTTCTTTAAATCCTCTAGCAAGGTAACCTTTAACAGGGTTTATAGCCATCCCTTAACCGAGTGATCCCTAACAGGATTGGCTCCTAAAAGAACCTTATTGTAAAGTCTTTAACCAGACTAGGCTCCTAACAGAGCAGACTTCAAAAGAGTTCAAAACAAGCTTGTGGGCATTCATCCCCACCCTGGTTTTTCCCATTTGGGTTTCCACGTGAAAAATTTGTGTGTTATGGGTTGTGAGTTTTCATGTGATGATTGAGTAGTTTTTTATTAAAGTTGAATACGCATGTAGTGCTAAATGATTGTGGTATTATTGATGCAACTTATGCATGACTAAACTGGTAAAGTAGCTATCAAAATCTGAGATCTGTTGAATGTTGTTTTAAGTTCTTTTGGTTATCTGGTTTAGTTGTCTAAAGCATTTTTGTTTAACCAGTATTGTTATAGTTAAGTACATTGGTATAGACAACTGATTATCTATATTAAGAGAGTGTCAAAATATTGAAGCAAGTTTTTGTCTATACTGATTCACCCCCCTCTCAGTATCAATTAGGGTATTAGTTGTTCATCATTTTTCATCATTTCTATGTGACCAAAATTTTAACACTTGTAACATTCTACATTAGCATTGAAAGATGTATCCAAAACATTCTTTTAGAACATCTGCACATTTCTTCTACACTCATAACTCTTATGACCAAACTCATTGCAATTATAACATGTGACATTTGTACCTTGTAGTGTAAAAGATGATTTTTGACTCTTAAAACTAGGATTTATATTCATCTTCCTACAATTTGTCATTCTATGACTGAACTTATTACACCGGTGACAATAACCATGAAAGTTTGAAACATACCGGTTAGGTTGACTTGGACCTACAAACAACTACTTCACTGGCGGTCTTCCTTTCATGATGCTAACATTGGTGAATCCTTAATGATCAACCCTTGCATTTCTCCTTGGCTCTTTATGTCAATATATTGAGTATGGCCTCTGGTTCATTGATTGTGTATACCGGTTTGTGTGACGGTTCTTGACAACATCTGCATATGTCTTCTTACTAGTATCTTTTATTACCGTGAATGTCTTCTTCTTTTTTAATTTTGACCCTCTTCAAATCCTAGGCCACGAGTATCCTTAGAATGCTTCTGGTTTCTCAACATCTTGTCTAAAGCTTGGGTGTTGCCTTTGTATTTGCTTCTCACCTTCATTTCTTCCATGATTTTCTCTAATTCCTTCCAGAGCTTGACAATTTATTTTTCTAGGTTCTGATTCTCCTCCTCCTTTTTACTCAAGCCAATGCTAATAACTTCACAGATCCTCTTGGCTTCTTCCAATTGAAGTTTTAGATCTACAATTGTTTTCTTGGACTCTTCAAGAGATTTTTCCAACATCTCTTGTTCTTCAGCTACAACCTTTTTTACCTTCTTCAGATCTCTTGTTGTTTTCTTTAGCTCTTCCAAGTCACTAATGTGTTGGCATTTGTATAAAGATTGCATTAATGATATGCTATGATGTCATTGATGTTAATTGAACCAGTAGTGGTATTTATGATATTGCTAATATTGTTGTTGTTATTGATATTGTCTTGTAACCAATAGGAAGAGGTTTGAGGAAGATGTTGTAAACCGGTATGTTAGTTTGTGAGTTGAACTGATAAACCGGTGTATAAGGTTAAACCCTTTCTATGCAATGTAACTGGTAAACCCTACTAGTTGTTTTTGTTAAACCCTAATCAATCAAGTTTGTTTGTTTAAGATCTAATGATGAGCGGTAATGATAGTGACACGTGCGACCATTGTATGAGGATTAGTTCATATTTTTTTTGGCACATTTGTTCATTTGTTTCATTGTCTAGGGAATGGGCAAATTGGATTTCATCTAATACATAGCACGTGATGAGTTACAAGTCCGATGAAGCGGTTGGAATTTTCTTGAAGAATGTGTATAGATTGCTATGTAAATCCAACGGTCACACTTGAACCAATTTGTTTATAATCTCTATGAGAGAATTAGGTTTTTGTTGTGTTACTGACCTAATTTATTTGTATTTAAGGTCGATGAAGTTGTTTGTAAAGTTGTTGGCAAAGTGTTGGCTAAAATCAGTTGAGTGTGTGGTTGCCTAACTGGAGAATGGATCTACAGTTTGAGTAAAGGCATATTGAAGCTTAAAAGGATTTGATCAAGCAAATTTAGTGCTATTTAGATAGATCAAGAAAACCTGTTGTTTTCTAACAATTACAGTAGAACGGAAATCCCCTAACCGGGTAAGCTCTAACAATCTTGGTTACTTCTTAAATCCTCTAACAAGGTGATCCACTAGCTTGGATTCTCATATCCTCTACCGAGGTTACTCCTAACAGGGTATTTGATTTTCATCAAGGCATTTTTTAAATCCCTTAAGGTGATTCCTAACATGATTAGTTCTTAACAGGACTTATTGTAAAAGCTTTAACAGGCTTGGCTCCTAATAGGGAAAACTTTAGAAGAGTTCAGATAGCTATGTTGTGAGTCTCATCTCACCATGGTTTTTACCTATTTGGGTTTTCCACATATAAACATTTGTTTCAAGTCATGAATGTTTTTGTGGTTATGATCTTATTTGTTGATTTGATTGACTACTTAACTATTATGATAAGGCATGATAACTAGAAGCATTGAGAGATGAAGTATGTTGATATATGATTAAGCATTTTTATGTTTACAAGATTGAAGTTGTTTACTATTAACTTGTTATAACAATTAACCGGTTGATGTTGAGTATTGATCTTGACAGTGAAAGTTTACTTTATGAGTTTGAATTTGAGATTGGGAAGTTTGTATCAGTTTTTTAGTTTACTGATTCACCCCCCCTTTAAGTAATCTACCAGATACTTATTCTTTAATCATACCATCAATTGGTATTAGAGCATCTCAGGTCCTCTTTAACCTAAAAGCCTAACAACTTGAGGAAAAGATCTTGTAGATCATGATGAAGAAGGAAGTTCTGAAGTTTAAGAAAGATAACTATAGGATATGGAGCGACATAATGAAGATTTACATTAAGAGTTTGGGAAGTCAGTATTGGGATCATGGAGAAACTCTGTATGATACACCTACTGAAACTTTGACTGATGATCAGAAGAAATAACAACAATAAAATAATCAAGCATTAGAGGCTATTATCAGTTCCATGTCTGATGTTGAATATGTAGATGTTCATGGTCTTGAAACTGCATATGAAGTATGGAAAAAGCTTGAAGAGATTTATAGTAGTGATGAACATGTTGAGATTGCTAAAGAGGAGAGCCTAGGAGTAAAGTTTGATGACATGAGAATGTCTGAAGGTGAGAATATCCAGCAGTATGGTCAAAGGATAAAAGAGATACTTGGTGAAATAAAGAGTGCAGGAGGGAAAGTGGAAGATGCCACAATGATTAGTAAGGTACTAAGAACCCTTCTATCAGTCTATGATATCTGAGTTGGAGCTATTCAGGGGCTGAATTCCATTGATAAAACTAAGGTAACTCTTGACTCTATCATTGGAAAACTTACTACTTTTGAATTAAATGGCTATGATGGTAGTGTATAGAAATCAAAATCTGCATTCAGAGCTTTTGTCTCTAACCTATCTATGAGAAAAAGTAGAGATACTTGTCATGGTTATGAATCTAGATCCACCAAAGATGTTGACGATGAAGACAACTTAATAGAGCTTGAAGCATTGTTTGCAAAATGACTGCCTAGAGGTACTAGGAAATATAGAGGTAAACTACTTTTAAAATGTTTTGCATGCAACAAGATTGGTAATATAGCAGCTAACTGTCCTAATGGTGAGAATGAATACAAGAGAGACAAATTCAAGAAGTATAAGGGCAAAGGCAAGAGAGATTGTCTTATAGCAGTTGACAGTGGTATTACTGATGAAGAATATGATGATGATGCTAGTGAAGATATTGTGTTTGTAGCTATTAAGGAAGAGATATCAGATCAAAAGGCACTAGTGTCTAAGATAGATAGCTCTGATGATTGGATCATCAATATTGGTTGTTCACATCATATGATTGGTGATCGGAGCAAATTTATTTCCTTGAAAGAATTTGATGGCAGTGTTGTTAGATTTAGCAATGACTCACCCTCTATGGTTAAAGGTAAGGGAGTTATTTCTCTTAATGGGATGAGCAGTGTTGACGATGTCTATTGGGTTGAAGGCCTAAAGCACAATATTTTGAGTGTGGCACAACTTAATGATAGAGGATACCCACTGGAGTTTAGAAATGGTATGTGCAAATTCTATGACAATAAAGGTGAATTGATTGCAACCAGGAAACAAACCAAACGTAATCTATCTCATCTTAATCCTAAAGTTAGCAACTATTTGATTCCAAAGATTGATGATAGCTAGCTTTAGCATAGGAGATTTTATCATATAAACTTTGATAACATTGTCAAAGTGAGAAAGTCCATGATAGTAAGAGGTCTGCCTTAGCTAGACAAACCGGTTAATTCTCTTTGTAAAGAATGTCAGTTAAGAAAGATGATTTCTTCAACTTTCAAGAGGAAGTCCTTCTCAATAGAGAACTTGTTAGATTTGGTTCATACAGACCTATGTGGACCAATAAGAACAAGAAGCATTAAATGTGATAGATATTTCATGATCTTCACTGATAATTATTCAAGGATGATGTGGGTCACATTATTGAAGGATAAGAATGAAGCTTTTAGTAATTTCAAGGCATTTAGGTCCTTAGCTAAAAAAGAGAGTGGCAAAAAGATAAAATGTCTGAGAATAGATCAAGGTGGTGAATTTACTTTTGAGGAATTCACTAAGTTTTGTGATGAGAATGGTATCAAGTGGCAAATTTCTGCACCAAGGACATCACAACAGAATGGTATAGCAAAGAGGAACAACTAGTAAGTGGTTGAAGCTACTAGGACAATATTGATACAAGGAGATGTAGCAAAAACATGCCTACACAATGAACCAAGTTCTGATGAAAAGAGGTAAGGACAAGACCCCTTATGAATATTGGTATGGAAGATCACATGATGTTAGCTATTTTAAGATATTTGGTAGCAAATTTTTTATTCAAAGAGGTGATTATATTAGCAAGTTTGAAGCTAAGAGTGATGAAGGAATATTTCTTGGCTATTCCACCAAGAGTAAGGCCTATAAATGCTTCAACAACCAGACACAGAGATTTTTTGAGAGTGTTGATGTTCGAGTAGATGAATGTCTTGAAGTCTTAGAAGGAACTAGTTCAGAGAAAAAGGATGAAGAACCTTGCATTTTGCTTTTGGAAACTGAAATTGTTAAACCAAAAACTGGTAAAGGAAATTCTAATGTACTTGTTCAACCAGAACAAATAAATTCAGAAGAAGATGATAATGAAGAAGCTGAACCCGAAGAGAATGATCATGTTATTCCTAGGTATGTGATACTAAACCGCAGTCCTGAGTAGATTATTGGGGATAAGGATGTTGGAGTACTAACTAGAAGAAAAATAATAGAGAAATCTTGCATGATCTCCACCATTGAACCTAGAAGTGCTAAGGAGGAATTTGGCAATGAATATTGGTGCTAATAGGATCAATTCTTAATAGGACTTATTGTAAAAGCTTTAACAAGCTTGGCTCCTAATAGGGTGAACTTCAGAAGAGTTCAGATAGCTATCTTGTGAGTCTCATCTCACCGTGGTTTTTACCTATTTGGGTTTTCCAAGTATAAACATTTGTGTCAAGTCATGAATTTTTTGTGGTTATGATCATATTTGTTGATTTGATTGACTACTTAACTATTCTGATAAGACATGATAACTAGAAGCATTGAGAGATGAAGTATGTTGATATATGATTAAGCATTTTTATGTTTACAAGATTGAAGTTTTTTACTATGAATTTGCTAGAACAGTTAATTGGTTGATGTTGAGTATTCTTATGAGTATTGATCTTAAGAGTGAAATTTTACTTTGTTTGTTTGAATTGAGATTGGGAAGTTTGTATCAATTTTTCAGTTTACTGATCACCCCCCCTCTCAGTAATCTATCAGATACTTATTCTTTCATCATACCATCATAAGCAACTTTACTTCAAGATATACTTCTCCTTCTTTCTCTTCCTCTTTATCTTCTTCAGATACCGGAACCTCTTGGGCCATGAAAAGAGTTGCACTGACTTCATTTTCACTGCAACAGTCATCTGAGACACTCTCCTCATCGGTGGTATCATTTTCATGTGTGTAAAGACTATTCTAGTTCCAATTTCCTCTTCTACTATGTCGGTAGATATTCTTCTTCCAATCCTTATCGTATGATCTGCTACCACTCAATTGATCATCTTCATTCTTATCACCATAGGGACATTTGGCAGAAAAATGTCTAATCTTTCAACAATTGAAACACTTCAGGGCCAAATTACCTTTGTATTTCCCTAAACCCATCTTGAGTCTTCTGACAAAGTTTTCCATGATATCATCAGAATCTTCACCTGTTTCATGTTGAGTAGACTCTTCTTTACCTTTTCTTGATTTTTTGAATGCAACTTCTTTCTCCATAGCCTCAGTACTGGCAATCCTCATTTCATAAGCAGTTAGGGAACCATACAACTCATCCATCATAAAGACTTTCAGGTCTTTTGCTTCTTCTATTGATGAAACTTTTGTATCATACTTAGGTGCGAGGGATCTAAGTACTTTCTTCACTACCACCTCATCTTTTATATCTTCTCCAAGCTCTCTAATGGTGTTTGTTGTTTCATCAATCCTTTGGAGATAGTCAGCAATCTTCTCTTCATCTCTCATCTTCAAACCCTCAAGTTGTATTCTCAATGTCTGTAACTTGGCCTCCTTGACTTTAGCATCGCCTTCAAATATCTTCTTCAACTTATCACCAGTTTCCTTTTCATATGAGAAGTGCATGACCTTAACAAACTCATTATCAGATAACCCACTAAGAATGACATTTTTTAGCTTTAGCATTATTTTCATACTCCTTCTTATCATCTGGATCAGTAGGAGGATTATTAGGAACTGTATACCCATTTATAATGGACATCCATACATCACAACCTAGAGAAGACAAATAGGTTTCCATTCTTCTACTCCAAAAGCCATAGTAGATACCATCAAACACAGGTTCATTTGAGGAGGCTGATTTATTTCTTTCCATTGTGAACACTTGATAGGATCTACCCAAGCTAGAGAATGCTTTGACAGAATAGGGTACCTATGCTTTGATAGCAATTGTTGGACACAATGGATCACTGAGAGGAGGGTGAACCAATTATTTAGACAATTTTTACTTAATCAGAGCTATACCAATTCAATATGAAATAAACAAAAATAGACCGGTTACCAAAGCAATGCAAACAAGGTGTGTAGGATAAATATCTAAAACATTAATACAACACACACATGAAGATGCAAAACATAGCACCAGATGTATGAGGAAAACCCAATGTGCAAAAAACCTCAGTGAGAATAGTTGTTGGAGATATTCTGCTCCAATCTAGCCTCACAATGAAAAGATTTGATTACAAATTTTAGGGCACAAACCCAAGGAGAACCAACCCCTGATTTATTAGCACCAACTCAAAGGAGCACCAACCCCTACACAATTTATAGGCTACAAGCTAAAGGAGCTACAACCCCTGCACTAAGCACCTACTCAGTGACAATAATATGTAAACTTAGATATACAAATGAGATCCTTGCTGTAAATGAAGTTTTGCAACCCTTAAGAGCTTTGCACTACCAGTTTCTATCTTACCAATTTGTGTCAACTCAACACACACTGTAGCTTAGCCTTTTTGTTGGTTCTAACTCTGCTAAAATATTCTCTCCCTTTGTTCTACTGAATTCAAGCCACACTTGGTCACTCTCTATCACATACTTCCTCTTTCAGTTTGTCACCTCTACTTTCTATGCTCACTCTACCGATTTGTTCCTTACATCGCTTTACACTGCTTCTCCTTACCAGTAAAATCCTCACTCACAAACACTTAAGGTGTTTTTCTCGTCGATTCTTAGACAATAGTTTCACTCTATCCTTGACACTTCATTAGCATCACTATTTGTCTTAGGTCACCATCTTAAAACTGAAGCTTTTTGGCCAAAAACCAATTCAAAGAGAGGCCAGCCAGGGTTTCCTTCTACCAACCAAATCTATATCCAATCTGATCCGATCTGCCTTCGATCACACACCTGCTTTGGAGGAATAAGCCATCACACATTTTCCATCTGTCCAAAGTATGTTTGCCAAAAATAGAAAACCTGACCATGATTTCCGGCCTTAAAATCTATTGACTCATTTATGACCCAACTGTTTCCTTCTCGAGGTCCTCTTGCAATCCGATTTCCTTGCTTCGATCTAGGTGCCAACAACTCCCTGATCTTTCTCTATCATTTATTCTTGCTCAAGCTGCATTAATCTATCATCAACTCATGATTTATGGACATTTCATTTAATGTCGACTAACTGCTCCGACAACCATGTTGATAAAGACTTCACCGACCTCTCCATGCTCACCACCTTGGCTCCATGTGGCATCATATCAGCATACACTCAGGTCACTGGCACAGGGTCGGTTTGAACTTGAAAATTTGACAAATCCTTATACTAGTACAAGTCCTTACTGGTAAGACCTTCTCCTACTACTATTCAGTAGCATACACTTTGCCAATAGCTCAATTTCACCTCGGATGGTTTGTGATCTTTTTTTCACTCTGCCTCTTTATGATAAAAAAATAGCCATCCTTCATACCAGTTACAGCTTTTCATGCAAACACACAACTTCATATCACCTCTTACCAATGATGTCACCGACAATCACAATACCTGCTTGTCTTCCATGCCTTCATACTAGTTGACAAGCATTCATGTTAATCTTCCTTATGCCGGTTCAATCTTATTTATATCGAGTTGACAAACCCTACCGATAGTTTGCAATATCGGTTGACATCAATGACAACTCAATGCCAACAAAAGGAACTATATCATTAGATGGTAAGCACAATATTGATAATTTTTATTATGTTTTAAGGCATAATCTTTTGAGTGTAGGACAATTAGTGGTTAAAGGATTTCAATTACAATTAAAGGATGAAAAATTCAAGATCATTTGAATTTTGGTGAGAAGACATGTTTGATTGCAAAAATTGATGAGATTTGGCTTTGTCATAAAAGGCTATGTCTTGTGAATTTTGATTACATATTAAAGATCAGTTCAACTAAGGCAGTCAGAGATATACCTAAGATTGTGAAGCCCTATAATCTAGTATGTAAACAATGTCAAATGGGAAAACAGGTTAGAACCTCTTTGAAGAGTATGCAAGACAAATCTAATGATGTTCTTGATCTTATTCATACTAATTGTGTGGTCCTCCTAGAATCAAAAGTTTTCAAGGTGATAGATATTTCATGCTAATCATTGATGATTATTCTAGAATGATGGTTACTTTTCTAAGGGAGAAATCTGAGGCTTTTGAAAATTTTAAAATCTTGAAAATTAAAGTTAAAACTGAGACATGATTGAAGATTAAGTTCTTAGGGTCAGATCATGGTGGAGAATTCACATCCGGTGAGTTTAATAACTTTTGTGAGAAACATGGCATAAGGAGACAATTTTCTACTCTCTGGACACCTCAGCAGAATGGAGTTGTGGAAAGAAAGAACATAACTATCTTTGGTGCTACTAGAACCATGATGATGGAAACTAATCTACCTTATATCTATTAGAGAGAAGCAGTGAGTATGGTAGTTTATACATTCAATAGAGTTCATATCAAAGGAGAAACTGGTAAGACACCTTATGAATTATGGTTTGGCAATACACCTATAGTTAAGTACTTCAAAATCTTTGGAAGCAAATGTTATATCAGGAGAGATGATTTCATTGGAAAGTTTGATCCTAGATGTGATGAAGGAATATTTATTAGTTATTCTAATGAAAGAAAAGCATATAAATGTTATAACAAGAGATTACATACAATTGTGGAAAGCGCTAATGTCAAGGTGGATGAGAAAAATAGAAGTCAAATAAAAATTTATGAGAAAGAACTGGCAGTGGAAATGATGATAACTAAACTGGTAAACCTTTAGTGGAAGAAAATGATGAACCAGTTACTCCAGAAGTATCAGAAAATTCAGCAGTAACTGAAGATCATGAGAGAGGAATAGAGAATCAGAAGAATCCTAGGTATGTAAGGTTGAATCATTCAAAAGATCAAATCATTGGGGATAAGAACAATGGAGTGATGACAAGAAGAAAATTGGCAGCTAATGAGGTATGTTTAATTTCTCAAGTTGAATCAGTATTAGTAACCGATGCATGTAAAGATGAATGTTGGATGAAAGCTATGGAAGAAGAACTAGATTAGATAGAAAAGAATAACACATGGATTTAGTTTCCTGGCCTAAAAATAAGAATGTTATTGGAACTAAATGGGTTTTTAGGAATAAACTAAATGAAGATGGACAAGTTGTGAGGAATAAAGCTATATTGGTTTGTAAAGGATATTCTTAGAAGGAAGGAATTGATTATGGTTAAAATTTTGCACATGTATCTAGGATTGAAGCTGTAAGATTATTTCTTGCCTATGCTGCACATAAAAACTACAAGGTTTATTAGATGGATGTCAAGTGTGCTTTTCTGAATGGGGATCTTGATGAGGAATTTTATATTGAGCAACCTAATGGATTTTCACTTTCAAATGATAAAAACATGGTTTGGAGGTTAAAGAAAGCTTTATATGGATTAAAATAGGCACCTAGAGCCTGTTAATATTAACCAATGACTGAGAGGGTGGGGTGAATCAACACTAGACCAATTTATTAACAATTTTAGCCTTAATCAAAACTCTTATTCAAACTCTAACACTTATCAGTATAACCAACATTAAAAAGAAATATGCACACACAAAATTAAACACACATGACAATCAAGATTTATCATGTGGAAACCCAAATGGGAGAAACCACAGTGTGAGTAGAAACTCATAAAATCTACAATATTCTTAACTACGCCTAGTGAGGAGCCATACCTATTAGGAGATTATAAAGACACTATTAGGTGCCACCCAATTAAAGGATTTTCTTCAAGGCCTATTAGGTGCCACCCTTGTTAAAGGACTTAAGATCATCATTTAGGATGTCATCCGGTTAAGGGATTTTACAAAGGGACCTGTTAAAGTCCACCTGATTAAGGGATTTTATTGTGCTATAATTATTAGAGAGAAAAAAGTCATTGATCTGATGATGACACTTTTTTGTCGTATAGATCTATTTTGTATCTTCTTTAATCTCTGCTCGGTGATGGCTTCACTAATTCATAAGGAACCCTATTGCACTTCACTTATTCTCCACCTTTGCTCTAACTTCCAACCTCAATCCACTCACAACTGCAACAACAACAACAAAAATTTAAGATGAAAATCATGTATATAGTTGTCTTCAATCTTGGCACTAACTTTCCCTCCAAAACTCAAACTCAAAAAATCATTCTATGCCCCAATCTGTTCATTCCTCAAATCTCGTCGATTAGACCGGTTAGACTAGCCGTTCATGCCACAAATCATGTCAATTCTCTAGCAAGCACTCCGACTTCAACTAGCACTTTCTAAATTGAATAGATCTACATTTCACCATTGTTATCTGCTGCAAGTTGTTTTCTTTATATCGGTTAACCCTCTTTACTCAACTTTATCTACCAGTTGCTTCTTGTAAGATGGTCTCTTGTTACCAAAGGAATTTTTTAGTCCCTTGTTCCTTCCCAAAACACAATAACCTTTTTTCAATTGGCTATGATGACATCTGAATCAGCATTTCCATCAATGACAACTTCTTAAGTACTCCAAAATTCATGAAGCCAACAATATCCCCCTTTGGCATTGGTGGCAAAACATCTAGTTGGATTGAATTGAATCTCCCCCTATTCTCTACCTTCACTGATACTACTCTACCTCTACTGGTGGATGAATCTCTGGTTCTGGTTCTCCCTGTATTTGCCTTCTTTGCCTCTACCAGTGGATCTCTACCTACTCATATATATAATCCACTTTACATTCATTCTCCCCCTTTTTTGTAGTAATGAAAAAGAGTGAAGGAATCAAAGTATACAAAATAATTTATGAGAGTAAGTCAAAAATTTCTTTGAAGTTGGCCTTAGCAGCCTCCAAAGAAGATTCCCAGATAGGCTTTAACTTTTTCATAGGGATAATTTGTCCATGTAGGTGTGTGACCAAATCCTCCATGTCATCCATTGTCTTGCAATCAGGTCTACCAATGAGGCCTTCTACTTGTTTCACATTGCCTTGCAATAAACCAATGAAAGGGGCAAGATAGAATTGTACCTCTACCAGATTTAGAGCTCATTTGTCCTATTCTTCTTTTAGCTAGTTGATTTCATGAGTCAACTATTTGACATTTCCACTTAAAGTTTTTGCCGAGCTTCTAAGAGGATCAAAGGAACCTAGAAAAACTTAAATTTCCTGTTGATTCTTTACTCTTTTGACTTCAAGATCTTTGATGAAATCGGGGAAGTTTGAGAATTTGACCAAAAATTGGCCAATTTCCTTTAAGATTGATTTCACCTCTTCTGTGTTGGTAGAAAGAGAAAGTTTTTCAACTGATATTTATTCCATTAAGTGCTCACTTCTTCTAGTTTCATATTGTCTTGTTGCAACCTTCTCCAAATCGGTTACCTCTAAACCAATTTCTTTGAAAAGAGTGCCCAATTGATCGATGATAGGTGCATTATCATCAATAGCAATATCAGGAATGAGATCAGATAAGAATATATTTGTAGTATTAAGAATTCTTTCCTTCTTTTTCATTGCTTTAAGTTTGTGCTTTTCAGCTTGAATTCTCAATTTTTTTGAAACTTTTATCTTCTTGATATCAATTACTGAGTCTTCCCCTTTGTCCTCCTCTATTTCTTCTTCTTCTTCTTCTTCAACTTCTACCTCAGAGCTAACTGGGATAGGAAGTTTAGCTTTCTTTTTCTCAATTTCCTTTTCTAAAACTAACTTCCTCTTTATTGGAGGAGTGTCCACCATTGTTTTCTGACCACCTTCAGGTTGACCGGATGAAGAATCTTCTATCTTCTTCTCTTGTTCTTATTCCTTGGTCTCCCCTAGACTAATATTGGTTGTTTGTGTTTCCTTCAACTCTTCATTCTTCTCTTATGCCTCCTTATTTTCTTGTGCCTTCTCCTCTGTTCCATCAATAGATCGTATTGATGAGTCTATCATCTTGGAGTTTTCTTCCTCTGCACCTTTTTTCTGGCAAATGAGGTTCATTGCCAATAGACTATGTTGTGGGAATATTTATTATCACCGGATTCCTTTGAGGTTTTTCCTCATAAGGTATGTCCTCAATTGTAACTTCATCATCTTTGGGATGCTTGGTTTGATCAGTTCCCTTTGCTGGTGTATCATCAATATCAATAGTTTCAATAGCTGATTTTTTCTCAACAGGTGGCTTTGCATCCTTTGTCAGATTAGGAATATCTAACACAACATCACCCATGAATCTTCAACTGAAAATTCATCAAACCCATCAGTGGTGTCCTTGTCTTTTCCTTTGCTCTTTTCTTGAGCACTTGTATCTTGTCATTGTTTCACTTCTTTTTCTATTTCCTCGTCAGCTTCCTTTTGCTGACTCAAAATTGTTTTCCACATGCCAATGCCCTCATCATGCACACCTTCAATGTCTCATATGACCACTCTCCATGTTCTATTCCTTATTTTGAAATGTTGTACACATGCTTCAACCACTAAATTTTCTTGATTGTAATCCAATTTATGTTGTACTTCCATGAGTGCCTTTATTTTGTGTTCCTTCTTAATTGCCAGGGCAATTTTCCATCTCCCTTCAATGAGATTTTGAAAATCTGATGGAATTAATCCATGTAGCTCACTGGGGGTTTTGTAAAAGTTATGTAAGTTCCAGATGAGTGCATCTTCAATTTTTCTTTAGTCTTCCTTTTTGTAGAGGGTATAATTTCTCTCAACACCGGCTAAACCTCCATATTATTTGATCCCATGGACCAATTCATCAACAGTTGGAGCTACATTCCTACCACTTCTTCTAACCTCTTTAATTACCACATTAGATTGAGTGTCAGAGTTATCATCCTCCTTTTTGTCTTTCATGGGCTTCTTATTAGCCTTTGTGTCAATTGACCTTTCACTCTTTTTCTTTCTTGTATATGTGACTCCTACCAGTCCACTTCTACCTTGGGAAGATGTAGGAGTATTTGAGTCCTTCTCTTTCAAAAATGTTGTCGGTTTGCTTAATGCAGCACCCTTGGATCTTGTCTTTGACATTTTCTTCTTTTCATCTATTTGCTCTTCATTTTTGGTTGATTTTGCCCCTATTTTCTCACTTATACTAGTGGAAGTAGTGCCATGGGATGCTTCACCTCCATATTTCTTGTCTAAGGTGTCAATCATTTTCCTAACCTTCTTTTGAATGATAGGCTCTTTGAGTTCCTTCCTAATTTTGGAGCTTGCCTCCTCATAAGTTCCAAATTTCTTAGCTTTTCTGTCTAGTTGTTTAGACAGTAACATGTTTTCATATATTTTGGCAATGTCTGCCCCAATCTCATAACCCATAGCAGGTACCCAGAAAGTTCTAGGTTCAACCGCTTGAATGATGCAACAATCAATATCAACAAGAAAGAAAATAGTGTCCTTATATTTTTGAACTATACCGGTCAGGATTCTTTCTCTTTGATGCATTCTAGTTTGGAAATTTTTAAAGTAACCCCACATTGTCTCTCTAAACTTATCACCTAAGCCGCTAATCATTTCACCTATCTGAACTATGATAGGTTAATCTGTAGACCACACTACATTGCCCTTACCAGGAAAGAAATTTTGCACATAGAAGAAGATACATATCAGTGTTGAACCATACTTGAATGATTTCTTTTTGTCCTTCTTAATTCAGTCCATGTTCACTAGGAATTATCTCCTTATCATTTCACAAATGTCGTATGTTGCATCCTCTTTGATGATCCGGTGAGCTGCATGGATAGCACCACTTGTCACACTATTCGTGTGGCTTGATTGGTACACTCTATAAGATGTTACTGCAGATGCAAACCTTACCTCTACATCCTCAATGTGAGTGACTGTCATTGCTCTATTGTCATATCAGGATTTAGTCAACTGAGTGACCTCATTGGATGATATTGTCCTTAGGGTTAGTGTTTTTCCTGTTTCATTGAACCCTGTTACTCTTCGCATCACATCCTTTGTGATTTTGATTAGAGCTTCAGCTTCCATCCATAGAAAATAGTCATGTACTCTACTTAGCACATAGATGATCTAATTGACATGAACTTGATTTGGAATATCAACAACATATGACAAACCCTTGGACTGCAGATGCATATGTTCTGCCTTCAATAGACCATTATTGTAGAACCCTTTGAATTCATCATGAATGAATTTGTCTCCAAGATCTTCAAGCTTGCACTAGATAAAGGAATAGACATCTTCAATCAGTAACACACCAGAGGGCACAAAAGATAGGGCACTGGTTTTATTGATTTCTACAACATTCGTAGGATGCATCTTGAACTCAGGTTGTCACTCCTTAACAACCTCAACCAACACAGGGGTCGAGACGAAAGTTACCATGATGAATTATAACAAAATTCATAGATTAGTTTCCTCTCCCATTTTTGCCAGAGCTTCTAACCACCAAAGCTTCACCGCTTGATCTCCAAACTAACTTTGCACAAAATGCACTTAATAGATTTAGAAAACCTTTGATCACACTAGGAGCTCTCGAATATATAGATGAAAGCAAGCCAAACAAAATGAGCTTTCATTTCCTTATTTATAAGTTGAGCTATTTAATATGCTTTTACAGTGGTTAGGTTGTAGAATCTCAAATGGTAACATTTTATAATTTACCGGTGTAACCTCCCTACTTGTAATAATACAACCTTTATCACTTATCTTAAAAATTCATTGATGAAGAATTGTAAACAATATGGAAACTCATTTAGGTAATACAAATAAGAATTACCTCACTTTGGTTATAAGGAATCAGCCATGATTTTTCAATAAGTTCTCCTCCTGAGCATCAGTTTGCTTAGTTTGAAGAAGAACTGTCATCACTGATGGATGATGACTTAGTTTCAAACTGCTTCTCTTCTTCTTTTCTTTCTTCCTTTTTAGTCCACATCCTTTTCATTTTATTCTTCACCTCTTCAATTGTCTTCTTTCCTTTCAAATAATTTGTCCCTTTCTTCTTGCTAAATTGTTTTTTGTCTTCAGACCGGTTGTAGGATCTGTTCTTGCACTCTCTAGCCAAATGACCGATCTTATGGTAGTTGAAACAGGTCATACTAGTTGTCTTCCATGATCCTGCATTATTTCTCTGACTCATTCTCATCCTACAATTCACTGCAACATGACCAAAGTTGCCACAAGTAGAATAGGTGGCATTGAGATAATTACCCTTTCTGTTAGGGTTCATCAGTTTGGATTGAGATCTTGATGTATTTTTCTTGAAAATGCATTCTTCATCTTTGTGTCCATATTTATTGCATGTGGAGAAATATCCATTAAATATTCTTCTATTGGGCATGCTACTTGATCGAGGTCTACACTCATAAGTAGTGTGTCCATACTTGTGATAGTTATAGCAATAACCATCAAAGTTGAATGGCATCTTGTGGCTGACCAGTCAATTTCTACATATATCAGACTTATGACCTAATTTACCACAATAGTTGCAAGAGGATTTAGAAAAATTCATACCTTTCATTCCTAATTTGTTCCTTTTATCATCCTTCATCCTCTTGGGATTAGATGATTCTCCAATTTCCATTGGACCTGTACCAGAGTAACCAAGACCGGTTGTATCCTTTGTTCTCCTCTAAGATTTTAATTGATCATCTATCTTCTTAGAGATTTCATTAAATTTCTCATCTTTTTATTTCTCTCATCTATTTTGAGTTGTTCAATCTCCTTCATCATCTTCTCATTTTCTTATATTTTTTCATGCAAATGCTCATACATAATTGTATTCTCCTAAGTAAGAATTTGAATTTATTTATCCTTTTCAATGATGATTGCATAATTCTCTTGTAGGGATTTTTCAACAAGCCTTTTTATCTCTTTTAGCTTTTGACAGTGCTTCATTTGCATTTCTCTTTCTTTCTTCTACTATCTTGCTAGCTTCTAGTATTTCAGTCATTCTCAGGGCATGACTTTTATGCTCTCTTTTTAGATTTGTGACTTATTCCGCCATCTTCTAGTTCTTTTCCATTAGCTCTGAGACTACCTCTTCTACTTCTTCAGAGCCACTCTAATCAAAGAGTTGATCTATGATATCCTGACTCTCATTAAGTTGTAGAGTGAGTTCCTTCCTTTTAGCAAGATATTTTTTCAGTCTCTCCTTCAGCTGAGAAATCATCTCATTAACTTCATCAAGCTGCTTCTGATACCAGTATTCCTTCATGATCTTTTCCTCAAGTTGTCAAACTTATCTTTAGAGGACCTAGGCTCTGATACCAATTGTTAATATTAACCAGTGACTGAGAGGGGGGGTGAATCAACACTATACCAATTTATTAACTATTTAAACCTTAATCAAAACTCTTATTCAAACTTTAACACTTATTAGTATAAGCAACATTAATATGAAACATGCACAGACAAAATTAAATACACATGACAATCAATATTATCACGTGGAAACCCAAATGGGAGAAAACCATGGTGTGAGTAGAAACTCAAAATCTGCACTATTCTTAAGTATGCCTAGTGAGGAGCCATCCTTGTTAGGTGCCACCCAATTAAGGGATTTTCTTCAAGGCCTGTTAGAACCCTTACCCTATCAAAGGTAGCCTTGTAAAAGGAATTAGGATCATCATTTAGGATGTCACCTAGTTAAGGGATTTTATTGTGCTACAATTATTAGAGAGCAACAAGTCCTTGATTTGATGATGACACTTATCTATTGTATAGATCCATTATGTATCCACTTCAGTCTCTGCTCAATGATGGCTTCACCGATTCATGAGGAACCCTTCTGCACTTTGCTTATTCTACACCTTTTTCTATAACTTCCAACCTCAATCCACTCACAACTACTACAACAACAAAAATTCAAGATGAAAATCATGTATATAGCTATCTTCTATCTTGGCGCTAACTTTCCCTCCAAAACTCAAACTCAAAAAATCATTCTATGCGCCCATCTGTTCATTCCTCAAATCTTGTCAATTATACTGATGGGACTAGCCATTCATGCCACAAATCTCGTTAGTTTTCTATCAAGCACTCTGACTTCAACTGGCACTTTCTAAATTGAACAGATCTACATTTCACCATTATGATCTACTACTAGTTGTTTTCTTTATATCGGTGAACCTTCTTTACCCAACTTAGTCTACTGGTTACTTCTGGTAAACAGGTCTCTAATTACCGGTGGAAGTCTTTAGTCCCATGTTCCTTACCAAACCATAATAACCTTTTTTCAATTGTTTATGATATCTAAACCGGTATTGCCATCAATGACAACTTCTTAAGTACTCCAAACTTCATGATGCCAATAGAGCCTAGTATGCAAGGTTGGAAAAATATCTTTTAAAGCTTGGTTTCACTAAAAGTAATGCTGACAGTAATCTATACTATAATGTCACTGATGATGATATATTGATTATTGAGGTCTTTGTTGATGACATCATTTGTGGAGGTAGGGATAAGGTGTGCATGGAATTTTCTAGAAATATGGAGAATAAATTTGAAATGTCTATGATTGGGGAAATGAAATTTTTCTTAGGTTTGTAGATTACTCAGACTGATACAAGTATTTTCATTTGTCAAGCTAGGTATGCTAGGGATATGCTGAAGTATGGAGAATTCTAAACTAGTTAGTACTCCTATGGTTACAAGTGAGAAACAGACAAAGAAAGATGAATCAATTCTGGTAAATCCTACAAAGATACAAGTCTATGATTGGAGGTCTACTATATTTTGACTCAAACTAGACTAGACATAATGACTATAGTTTACATTGCATCAAGATATCAAAGTGATCCTAGAGAAAATTATGAGAGTGTGGTGAAAAGGATTTTTAGATACTTACAAGGTACATATGAATATGGTTTGTGGTACCCTAAAAATGATGACTTTACTTTATGTGCATATACAGATGCAAATTGGGCAGATGATGTTGATGACTGAAAGAGTACTTCCGCTGGAATTTTGCTTCTTGGAAAGAAACTCGTTTCATGGATCAGCAAGAAATAATCATGTACTTCTTTATCTACTACTGAAGTTGAGTATGTTGTTGCTACTACTAACTGTACACAAGTTTAATGGATGAAGCAAATGTTAAAGGACATAAAAGTGCATTTCAATGGACAGGTAGTTATTCACTGTGATAACTCTTCTGCTATAGACATATCAAAGAATCTGGTATTCCACTCTAACACAAAGCACATATCTATCAAGTATAAATTTTTGAAGGAGAAGGTGGAAGAAAATGAAGTCAGATTGGTTTACGTGAACACTAAAGAGTAGATTGTAGACATCTTCACTAAAGCTTTGCCTAAAGAATCATTTGAGTACGTCAGAGACAAATGAGGGGTTTCTGCCCCTCCAATAGAAAACTGATTGATGCTATTTGGTATTAGTCTAGTATGCATTATCAGAGATATTTTTCATTCCAGAGTGATGTGGTCATGCTACTACCTAGGAGGAGTAGTTAGTCTTGTGATTTAGTGGTTTATGATTTTTCTTTGATATTTATGTTAGATATCTAGCATTGATGTCAAAGGGGGAGAGATATTCATGTGAAAAACATAATGGTTATATACATTAGGGGGAGAAATTTGCAGAACTTAACTGAGATATCATCTATAGGGAGAGTACGGATCAGAACTTCATTGCTATATTCTTGTGTGGGAGATTTGTTTGGCATTTCTTGGTACTTGGATGTTTTTCACATCTAGTATTTCCATCAATGCTAAAGAGGAAGATTGTTGACCATTTGGAGGAATTGATTATGTGTTGCATTGATGTCAACACTAGTTGTTTTGGTTGCTTTACTAGTATCCTTTTGGTCCTGGTAAATTGTTTGGTTTTTGGTTGGATTAGATCATGATGATCTGGTATGCTCCGGTATGCTTTGGTTTTTGGAATTGACTTAGATCTTCTATTCATGCTACTCATATACATTTTCAATCAGTTGGTTCTGATTTGGTGATCAGATGCTTTCTTATATGTCGGTTAGCCTAGTTTGTTGATCTGGTGATGGTTTTACCGACATAACTTGATTGAAGATTTTTGGTATTATGCATAAGTGATGTTGATACGACTTCTAGTAGAGTCTCAGGATGTTGATGGTTATCATGTTCATGTTCCAATTGATTGGTGGTGTTTCATTTAGATCCAGACCTATTTTGTTCTATCTAGATTTTGGACTGGCTTAATGTAACGTGTTGATTGGTCTTCTCAATGTGTTTGCGGGATATCTTATAAGTTGGATATTATTTGTTTGGTCTCAGGATGACATGTTTTGTAATTATATAATTGTTTTATTGTCTAGTGGCTGACCTTATTGTTTATGGTTGAGGTTTTGTATATGTATGTGTATAAAACCTCATTGTAGATCATGTAATGGATAATATATGTGATGATGGTATAGGACCGAATAATGTATTAGTTATTCAATCAAAGGATTTGGTCGATCATTGGTTATGGAGTTGGGTTTATGCAAGAGGATTAAGTCTTCTGGTATTGAGCTTAACCAAAACTGTACTTAGGCATAGGAGATGCTATTATTGTAGTTCATTCTTCCTTATGGATTGTAGTCTAGATTTTTATGTAGTCAGTGAGAATCCTTTTGTAATGAGTAGTGTGCTCTAGGTTGTTGGCCTTCCTACAAGTGCAGGCCCCTTAATTTATTATCACATACTTTCAACAAAAGTATTATTTGACTGTGGGTAGGCTTCCCACCCTGGTTTTTCCCTTTACCAAGTTTTCCACATACAAATCTTGGTGTCATGTGGATGGTATTTATTCTATAATTGTTGGTTGTGATTAATTGATATATCTGCTATTTTAGTAATTGGTTTATGTATTCCAGTATTGATCTTATGTGTTCCAATAACAATGTTTTAATTGGTTAAGGTTCTTGTAATCTAGTGACAACTTATTCACCCAACCCCTCTTAGTTGTATTTTGATTATTTGAGTTGTCTAACATGGCCTACCTTCCCTTTATGTTCTTGCACTGAGGTGACAAGTGTTGTCCTAGTACATGCCCTTTTCTTTTCAATAGGCTTCATTATTTAAACAAAAAAAATTAAAATAGAAAAAGTTTGAAAGTTTGATACTTAGAATTGTGCCTGTTGGACCCTTAATTTTTTTTTAATTTTTAAGGTTCCAGATTCATACTAGGAAGCAAATCTCTCTGCAATTATTGAGATCAAGATGACAACATTGGTCAAGAGCTCTTTTTGGAGTTTATTATCTTTTGGCCTAATAGATTTCTTATCAGATGAATTGGTTTCTGTGATCCTATGTATGAAAATGAAGTTATGTTTTAGATTTCAAACCTTGATCAACCCATCTAATATGTTTTTGAAAGCAAGACCAAAGGCAGTTTTCAAATGTTTACGCTGGTGAAATTTTTAGAAATGAAAAGTTGTCAACTTTGGTGATCAAAATATTTGCACTTAGTAATGATCTCAAAAAACCGGTTGGTGAAATGTTTTTTGGTATATGGGATTATGATCCTGAGCGATTTTGCAAGGATCAGAGAAGTTCTGATATGCTTTTTAATTGTTTCTTGACTAACCCTGACATAAAAATTCATCAGAAAAAAGTTTTGAATTTGAACAATCGGAGGACAACCCACCTAATATTTTTATGTCAATTGCTTCCAATTTAATTTTCACAGAGATCAATGGTCGTTTGATGTATTAATTTTAAATTTATATTGCCTGTGATTAGCTCCCATAGGCCAGTTTTCAAAGCAAGTACCAAAATTTGGCAAGCTAATTGAAATTTGAAATAAAATTCATGTTTTATTTAAATTATCATAACTTTTGGCCAAGTTTCATGGTAATCGAATGTCGGTTAGTCGGCAGTGAAATTACTCGAGAATGAGTTGTAGGAAAAATTATTATTTTTTAGTTTTTTGCATAGTTAGAAATAGTTTACTAAGTTTATCTCAAAAGGAATAAGGTGTCAATATTAGATGAGAAGAATATATTTCTTGAGTCATTTTAAATGATTTAAGAATTTATATTATGAAAGTGTCTTTTGAGAAACACATATTTGATGTTTTAAATAAAAGACTAAATATATTGCAAAGGAAGTAATGAATTTTATTTCCACAAGGCACATGTTGTATCCAACCAATTTGGTCTTAACTTTGTTGCTCATTATCAAGAATTTTGTGTTACTAAGATTGCAGGTTATAGAGGAGTTGAAAGATAATCCACATAAATCATTGGTAGTTCAAGATGTAAATATTATGGATAATGATAGGCAACATCTCTGAATTTGCCAAAGGAATAAATACAGATGTGTATGGAACAACATGTTATGCTTCTACCTCCTTGAGACACTATGCATTTGTGTTTTCAAAATGGAGAATATAATGTGCAGCTCCACTTTGTGAGACAGTAATAATCCAACAATTGAGAATGCATTTGAAGCATTGGCTGCTCGAACAATGGCAGAGGTTGAATACAAATCAATTGGAGAAGTTTAATACACATCAATTGGATAAGTTTCAGAATCATCAAGCTTTTATCATTATAGACTTTCCCTGGAGTTCTACACATATTTCACATCTCCAAAAAGAATATTTGATGATTCAAGTGTTTGACTATGATTATGCATCAGTCGATGATACTTTTGGTTTCACAAAAGTACCCGTAGCACCAGTGGTATCTGCATATATATAAGTGGTCTTTGTGAACCCATATCATACAAGGTAGAAATGGAATTGCTAGCAGTCTAGTAGATTATGCATGACTTCCATAGATTATGTTAACTGCCCATGCTCAAGGTTTCCTTAGTAAGAGAGAAACAAATGCCAGATAAGGAGGAATTTAGTGTGTGGTTGTTAGAGTTTCAATTCATGTGAACTCAGCTTTGTCCAATCCAATTGTTCTGGATGAAGAGATGGCAGTGGAAGAGAACTTATAGTAGAGCAACATGAAGAGTATTATTCAACCATTTCAATGCTCATTGTTTTTAGATCATTTATGGAAGTCTTATTGCAAACCTAGCACAATACATAACCCTAAGCTTGTCATTGGTAATCGATATAGTGTTAAAATACTTACCCCGAGATTGCAAGTTACCCCGATGAAGATATCCAAAGACAAGGAGTTTTCATTGGGCATCAGCATAATAGTTTTTGCCCTCTTTCGATGCCCGATGAGTTTCGATGGAGATCATTAAGGGAGATAATTAATATTTAAAGATTTTCCAAAGAAATTTATCACAGTGAAAAATAAAGGATGATTATCAAACTTTTATAATATATTTTAGGGTTTTATGTAATTATTTTTTAAACCAAAGGGTGTGTCCTTTGGAATGCAACAGTCTGTAACTCCCTTCTATGTATGAATCGGTGTGTTCTTTCATATATTTCTTTTGATTCACATAATTATAGGGAGTCATTCTTATGAGAAATAGGGAGAAATATGGCTTGTAGGGGCTATAAGAAATATGTATCAAAAAAGTTTGTAGGAAGAGGAAGCATGTTTTTGTGAAAACAACCTATAATGGAGTATCTTTAAGTGCAACTTATGTATGCAATCATTTCCTAAAGATTAATATACAAGGTTTGTTGTTTCTTTTCTAAATATTGTGCATAATTTTGTGTTGATGAGTTATCTTTGTCCTCTTGATAAATCTATCATTTGATTTTCTATGATGTGCCATCACATGCTGTACATTAAATGTGAGATTGGGTTTTCATTGTTTGTGTAACACATACTGAAACCTTCATAGTTAATGATTAATATTATCTCTGGAGTTGAGAAGATCTCTTGTCCACAAAGTGTCATAAATATCTCTGGATAGAGGCACTGGTTTGTTATTTATCTTTTAAGGTCCTGGTTTGTTATGCATTTAAGGTCCTTGATAGAGAAACATTCTTCCTCAACCCTATATGAACTGATCTTTGCATATTTTTTTTAAGTCCTGAAAGCACTCTAATTCTTAAGATATAATCATAATCATTTTCATTTCTTTTCAAAAGTGTTCACTTAAAGCACATAATAAAGCATAATTGCAGAATAATCATTTGCTAGTTTTGTATTTGCTAACCATAAAGCTTAAATCCACTTTAAATAACTCTTTTTGTGCTTGAGAGGGAGAGGTATACCCACATAGGTTTAGTGGAGACTTAAGTGCAGAGGGATTTGGTCTTCGACCATCCCTGTTTATTGGCCAAAGCTAGTTGAATTAGTTGAGGATTTGGCAAACCCTTAAGTTTTCCAATCTGTGGTTTTGGGAACCAACAGCGCCTTTGATGTGAAACTACTTTGATAAGCTACAATATAAAGGATTTTCATGAAGTATTAGGAAGTTGACACTTGTCTCAATTCCATAGTCTATATGTATGAAAAGGGTTATTTATATGTGCCTCTCTTGGTAGACGCCACCTTGTGCCTAATAGGATCTAGCCTTGATAATTGTCATTATTTGTGTGTAGGCATGGTCCTCCTTGGCATGGCCCACCTTTCCTTTGCACTATTGAACTAAGGTTGCATGTGTCACCCTAAAAGAAGCCCTTTTCTTTACATAGGGCCTCATTATTTAAACAAGACAAATAATATGAGTTTGATATGTGACACGATTTCTCAAAATTGGTCCTTTCATGTGGGACTCCTTTGATGCAGCTAAAATATGAAGATTTTCCTAAAGAAACATGATGTTGAATCTTGTCTAAATTCTAGAGGTCACTTTATGCATGGAATTGGTTGTTTTTGTACACCTTGCATGATGGAGTGTGCCTTGTGTCAAATATGATCCAACTTGGATGATTCTCATTGGTTGCACATAGGTGTAATCCTCCTTGGTGTGGATGACCTTTCCTTTGTGCTACTACATTGAGGTGACAAGTGCCACTCTACCACATGCCCTTTAATTTGCATGGGGGGTTAATATTTAAATAACAAAATTTAAACAAGAAGAATAATATAAGTTCGATTTGAGACAAAATTTTATAGCATTGTGCATTTGATGTGGGACTAATTTGATGAAGCTACGTTATGAGGCTTTGCATGAAACAATAGGAACCTACCACTTGTCTAAATTTTAAATAACTTATGTATGAAATTGTTTGTTTATGTCCACCCCTCTTGGTGGACCTTGACTTGTGGCTAATAGGATCCAGCTTGAATAAATCTCATTGGTTGTGCATAGGCGTGAGCCTCCTTGGCATGGATGACCTTCCATTTGTTTTTCTACATCGAGGTGACAAGTATCACTCTAGTGCATGCCATTTTCTTTCTGTTGGGCCACACTATTTAAATAAAGAAATTTAAACAAGAAAATGAATAAAGTTTGATAAGTGACATAAATTATTGTCATCATGTAGGTTTTATGTGGGAATACTTAAATGAAGATATGATATGAAGGATTTGCATGAAGTGATAGGAAGCTAACTACTATTCAAATTCTAGATACTTTTGTAATAGGTAAAGGATTGGGGTTTCACCCACTGATATAGTAAAACCACTATTTTTTATTTTGGAACCAATTACATTAGAGAGCGGTGAATCCAATCGATCTAAGCGTGAATCAACCATAATATCTGAATAATCCATCAAGCCTCCTCTTTTCTATAAAGCAAAAAGTGGGGAGTTAAAATTACTTGCCATAATACAAAGGAAATTTTGGTCCTATTGAATCAAGGAGGAGATCCCATCCCAAAGAACCAACCAATTATTTTGGGTGTTGGGCACATACTCATTAACAATATGCCAAGAGACAGATTGAAAAGTAAACTTGACAATTAAAAAACTAGTAGACAAATATATAAGAGAGCCTCCCAATTTCATGGGGTTCCACATAGTGATAACTCTCCCAGAGGCTCCATTAGCATTACTAATAAAAAAAGAGGATCTTGGGAAAATGTTTTTTGCAATATTACTCAAAAAATAGTTTGTCATCTTAACTTATTGAAGCATCAAAAAATCAATCTTTTTTATAAAATATAGTCCCTAAGTGCCAACTATTTCTAGGAGTTTCTTAAGCCCCCTCATTTTCAATGAAAGTAATTTCATTTTTTAATTCTGGTTGAAGAACTAGGATTTTCTTCCTTCCATTGGTGATTTACCTTACCACTGAACATTATGTCTAATGAGTCTCTCTAATGGGCATCCACTCTTCAATTTTAGCCCTAGATGTATCTTCTTATTCCTAGTTTTCCTTTTCTAGGTCACCCATCCATCATCACTTGTTTGGTAACAATAACTAGAGGAAGAAGCATGTGAGGAGAAAGTCTATACAATATACAAGGAGGTGGTAATATAATCCATAGGAGAGGCAACACACACCTATTACCTACCTGATTTACATAATGTTGGAGTGATATAAGTTGGGACCTCATCATCAATAGTTTAGGTGGAACAAGTAGATGGGAGATGGATTCCCACTCCTCAAGGGTGTTGAACACAAAGTACCACTGAGAGGGGGGTGAATTAGTGGTTCCTATTTTTTTATTTTTTTTCAAAGCAACCTTTGAATATTAGTTATTATCCTAAGCACTAAATAGTCAAACTAGTTAAGGCAAATGAGGATACCAAAGAAGACAAACACACAGATGCAACCCACAACACCAGATGTACGAGGAAAACCCAATATGAAAAAAAAATCAGAGAGAAATGCTACTGGAGACTAGAGCTCCAATCTAGCCTCACATGTGAAACACTGAATTACAAAGATTTAGGGCACCAACCCAAGGAGCACCAACCCTAGGAGTACCAACCCCTACACCAAGCTCCAACTTGGTGATGTATATTGAAATACAATTTTGATATAGTTATGGCTTTTGTTGCAAATGAGTTATGCAACTCTTGATCAAATAGGTTACTATTGGTTGACACTCTACTCTTCTTTGTTGGATCTCACACTACTTGTTATGAAACTACTCGCTCTTATTATTGGACTTTCTCTCTCTCTCTTAACCTCACAACACACTGTGTTAGACTTGGATGCTTTTTTGACCAATCACCCCTCACTAATTAGCTCAACTGTCAGACCTGCTATAGTTATACCAATACTCTATCAGTACTAGTTAAATCCTCTCACCAGTTTGCTTGTTAAATCACTCTACAACTTTCTTAGAATATATTCTAAGGGAGATGATTCTCCTTTGCACTTAATCTCTCTTCACTCTTCTTGTTCTCTTCAACAATCAATATTTTTTTGTCTCGAGCTCCTCCATTTATAAACTGAGATTCCCACCTAAAACTTCTTTCAACAATGTCATGCTAGGTTTTGCCTTCTCCAACTCGAACCTAATTAGATTTGATTTGATCTACTTTTCAGGGACACGATATTCATGAAAATGATCAATACCAACACAACTTCACATTCCAATGTGCATTTTATAAATCTAGAGGTCTGCACCACGCTTTTCTACTTTTATGTATCATTCACCATTAATGGCTTTGTTGTTTCCTTCACCAAATAGGTGCGAGGATCAAATCTTCTTGTAGGATTAGTTCAGTCCCTTTGCTAGCTACCTTCCTCGAGCCACAATCCTTTGGCATCCTTTGTGACTTGTGGGTTCCTCATAAAAGCAAACCTCCTTATAGATTTGTTACGTCTATGCATACTCCACCGACCTATGCAATATCTCCACCTGACATCCAACTATCATACTTGGCACCATCCACCTCTTCTTGGATTCCTATGTTATTTTGAAATTATTTGTCAACCAAGGTTGACTACTAGTTTAGTTCACCTCACCAGTATGACCATCAACCATCCTTTGTACCAGCAACACATACTGGGTTTGTGTCTTATGGGTAAGCCTGCTAACTGGTAAATATCACAACTTATGTGTACTGGTAGCTTTGCTTTTGTCTACTCACTCTCATGTGAAATGCCATCATATGTCTTTCTCTTCTTATACTAGTCACCACTTCTTACTTACTAGTGACCTTGCCAAACTGGTTTGACATTAATGACAACTTAATGCCAATAATGCCAACAATCTCCCCCTTTGGCATTGATGTCAACTTACTGCAAGACACTTCATACTAGTACATTTACCCTTTCTCCCCCTTGGACACAATAACAAAGGGTATGTGCACTTCCCCTTTTGATCCATACCTAGCTCCCCCTTAGGCTGCTACCAGTGATTGTAGCTAGTATTGATATGTGGTTCAAGAGTTATGGATACTGACATGAACTCCCCCTGAACCATATAGATCCTTCCTTTCTTAAGTGCATAAGGTAGTTGACAAAACTCCCAACTTGTGTCTTAGGAACTCAAAACTTCTTATCGGTAATGATTTGGTGAAAATATCTGCTACTTGTTCTCCAGTAGGGACATAATCCATCCCAACTTCTTGTCCTTCAACCTTGTCTCTTTGAAAATGATACTTAGTAGCAATGTGCTTTATCCTGGAATGAATCACTTGATTTTTTGCTATGTTGATAGCACTCAAATTATCACACTAGATGAGTATAGGGATAGTGATGTCCACTTGTATGTCTTTGAGGGTTTGCTTCATCCAAAGCACCTGAGAGCAACATGTAGCAACAACAATGTATTATGCTTCAGCAGTTGATAGGGAGACTGAATCCTACTTCTTATTATGCCATGAGACCAATTGGTCACCTAGGAAGAATGCACCACCACTTGTTCTCTTTTGGTCATCAATGCAACCTACCCAATCAACATCAGTGTATTCTTCCAAGATGAAATCCCCTTGTTTAGGGTACCACAATCCATAACTTAGTGTTCCTTGTAGGTACCTAAAAATTTTGCTAATTGCATTCATATGTGACTACTTTGGTGCAGCTTGAAATGTGGCCACCATACATACTGCCTACACTATATCTGGTCTAGAGGCAGTTAGATACAATAGACTTCCTATCATGGATCTATACAATGTGTGATCCACCACCAGTGATTCATCATTCTTGCTTAATTTGCTTATGGTCACCATGGGGGTACTTATCAGTTTGCAATCCTCTAGTTGAAATTTCTTCAACATATCCTTTGCATACTTGGTTTGTGAGATAAAGATTCCCTTATCTTGTTGTAACATCTACAAACCAAGGAAGTATGCCAATTCACCAAGCATTGACATCTAAAATTTTGACTGGATCTTATCAGCAAATTTTTTGCAAAGGGTTTCCTTATTGTCTTAAAAAATAATGTCATCTACATACACAACCACAATGATCATGTGGTTTCCATCTTTCTTTATGTATAAATTATTGTCAACACTCCCCTTTCTAAAACCTTGCTCCTTCAGGTATTGATCTAATCTTGAATACCAAGCCATATAAGGCCTTCTTCAATCGACACACAAAGGTTTCATCATCATGTAGCAGAAACCCTTCCGGTTGGTCCATGTACACTTCTTCTAAAGTTCCATTTAGGAAGGCATATTTTACATCCATCTGATACACTTGTAGCATCGTAAATTGTACGCACTTGCTAGGGTGGTACAATTTCACACCTAGTTTAGCACCCGCCTTGGCGCATTTTGCATTTTGCATTACATTTCCCCTTTAGCACTTAATTAATTAAATTAATTAGGTCTAAGGTCCTATTTCATCATCTTCCACATCATAAAGTTGGGCCCTTTTCATTAAAGTGTGCCCCTTTCATTTTATTCCTCCAATACATCATTTAATCTAAAACCCTAATTAGGTCCTATTTTGAACTTTAAGGCTTGATTTCGGGGGTCAAAACATCTTGAAATCACCTGTAACTTCGGGATTCTCTCTAAAATCATCATATTCGATGACCCTAAAAATTTGGTGAAAAGTTGTCGGGACCATGGCGCCCGGAGTGCACATGGTCCCAGACATTTTTCCCAAAATTTTAGGAGCACGATCCAATCATAAAATAAAGCTTAACCCCAAGAAATTGGTAGGATATTCAATCTTTAGGTCGGCCAAAAGTTGAAATTATGACCTAGGGTTTCATATATAAGAGCTCTCTTTCTTCATTGGAAAGGATCCGAATTTTGTTTTCAAGGGCCTTCTAGGCAGCGAAAGAGCAAATCTTTGAAGACTTCAACAACATTCAACATCCATCCATCAAGCATTCATCAATTTCATTCATCCATTTAGGGCTTTGAAGGCATTGAAGAGCAATAAGGGATCACCGACTGAAGATTGGCTTGTACCCCTCCCTTGGGGTTGGGTATGATTTCATGTTGTTTTCATGTCTTTGCATAAGCCTCATTATATCATTTTTATACATGCTTTAGATCACTTTGCATCTTGATTTGGAGCATTTACATTATCATTTACAAGCAATTAGGGTTTACTTTCTAGGTTGCTCTAGTTTGCTTACTTGCATTTTAGGATCTTGCACACACACAAGGTCTGCACACACATTACTTTTACAATACAACTTGGCTATTTGTGGAGGTGGAAATCACCAAAGCGGGGGTTTGACTAAGGCAAAACCCTATATAGCCGCCCACCACACCTTTTCAGATATAAGTGCAGGTTTCAGAATTCGGACGCCGCCGCAAGTTACAGATCTGGGAGAAGCAGATGAAAATCGAGCAACACACCAAATTTCATAGTAAAAGACTAGGACAGGGGCGTGGGGTGCCCTGGTCCTACCAGGACAGGGGCGTTGGGTGCCCTGGTCCCTAGGACAGGGGCGCTGGGTGCCCTGGTCCTTCTGACAGACTGCATTTCTGACAGTTTTCCAGAGTGCAAAATAGCAGTTTCAGGAGCAGTTTCCGGAATAGTATCAGGACAGTGGCACCCGTGCCCCCATCCCAAACATTTTCATTCCGACTTTGACTCTGGGTACGCATATGCATTCTTGTCTTATCCTTGTATTTATAGCTTTCCATTGTTTAAGTTCAATTCTGCAATCTTGTCATTAGTTCCTACTTGCATTTTGGGGTTAGGAATTGAACTTGCATCATTTTATCTTTCAATTACAACAAAGGAATAGAAATCCTAATAGGTAGCTTGTGGCTCTCTCTTCCACAAAAAGAAGTAGCCAATTGTGTGATACCTCTAGGCTCTTTCGTATTCCACAAATGTGTGATTGAAAGTGAGATTAGGGCATGTTTGCTTAGTGTCACTTTTTCCCCCACACATTTTTGGTGAACCCAACGTGAATTCCAATATTCTCTAATTCTGATTTATGTTTTCAAATTTGAGTGTTTATGCTATTTCAAATTCAAATTTGTATTTACAAGTCTTAATTTCTTGCAAGATTCAAAAATTTAGAGGAAATTTTTGCTAAAACCCTAAAGTTGAACTTGTGGATAGCTTAATTGGGATCAATAATTTCAAATCTGATTTAGGAACTCATTTGAATCATAAATTTCATTTTCTAAATCTACATTCTAAGTTCTTGCATTGGTTAAAATTAAACATTTCCTTCTATTTTGCATGTGTTATCATTTGAAAGAGGAAAATTGTTGTCATGATGCATTCATTTCATAGATATGATAATGGGTTAGCATCCCTTGTTTCAATTTTTCCTTCTCCTAAAGAATCTCCCCCCATCTATAACAACATTTTAGCACCTAAAAGAGTTTCTACCAATCCCTTTGAGACTCTCCCATGCTCTAAGGATGAAGACTTTAAGAGTGATCTTGACAATTCTCCTAAAATGGGCCCCTCCTATTTAGCTATCCTAGAGGAAGAGAATGATATCATAAACACCTTTCTTAATGTTACTTCACCTTCCCTACATGATGCCGCTCTAAGTGAAAAGGTATTGATGGACATTGACTTATTTTCTCCTAAAGTTGGTCCTTCCAATGGGGGCATGTTAGTGCAACAAGAGGTTATGAACACTTCTTTCAAAGATCTCCTCCCTAAGCATGAATCTTTGGAGAAATATGTTCATGTTCCTCCTAAAAAACACTCCCTTCATGAGGATCCTTTTTTGCAAGAAGATGACATGATCCCTACATTCCCTAGTGATGGCATTTCCTTTTCCAACAAAATTCCCACTAGAGATCATGAGTTAATGATGAATGCTTACCCTTCTCCTAAAGTTTGTTTTACTCATAAGCATCCCTTAGAGAAAGAAGATGAAATAATAAACACTTTCCTTAATTCTCTCTCCTCTAAAGATCATATTGAACATATTTTGAGAAAAGAGGATGAGTTTGACACATCTATTGATGCTCTCCCTCCTAAGGATGAGGAATTAATAAACAATGTTATCTCCTCTCCCGAAATTGACAATACTTCAAACATTCCTTTCAACAACTTCGCTATTTGGGATGAACCATTGGAAGAAGGTATAGATTATTCTCTACCCCGAGCCAAAGGGGATGAAATCAAGATTGGAAACTCCCTTGATAGTCTCTCACCTTCCTTGAATCTCAATTATTCTCCCTCTAAAAATAAAGCATCTCCCTCTCCTCAACTTGGTTCTACTCATAAGGATACCCTAGTTCAAAGCAAGATGGTTAACATCTCTTTCAAAGATCTCCCTCTCAAAAGTGAGAATTTAGAGAGTAATGTTGATCCTTCTCCTAGAGAGTTTATTCCCCATGAAGATCCTTTGATGATAGAAGATGATATGACCTTTCCTAGTATTACTCTTCCTACTAGAACATCAATGCCTACCCCTTGTCTCTCTCCTAAAATTGATTTAATCTGTGATAAGATTTTAGTGCAAGAGAAGACTATCAATAATTCTTCCAATGCTTTTGTTCATTCCTCTAAACCATCCTCAATCAATTTGATACATGTGAATGAAACACCTAACAAACCTCTCTTCACTGTCCAAGGTGCTTGTCCTTCTCAAAATTCTCAACCTTTAAATAAGCCTATTTTAGTGGTTCAAGGTGGTTATGCTAATGATTATTTTTGCACTCCTAAGAAACCTATTATTACTGTGCAAGGAGGTTACTCTACTAAGAGCCCTTATGAGTATGCTAAGCAACTGACTAGAGAGAGTTATAATGCGGTTGCTCATACCTATAACACAAGAAACAATAGGCAACCTAACCCTCCTCCAGTTAGCCCAACTTCACTTCCTCCTTCTCAACCAATTCTTCTGCAAGCTCCACATATTTCACAAGTTCTCGGTAAGGAATATGATCTCATAGAACAACTTAAAGCTACCCCTGCTAAGATATCCCTTTGGGATTTGATCCAAACTTCTTCCGTTCATCATGGAATGTTACAAGATGCCTTGAAAGATTTGAATGTTCCTCCACCTAATACATCTAGTAATATAGTGTCTTTGGTTAACTCTATGATGAATCCTAAAGCTCAAATTGTGTTTACTCAAGATGAATTACCTACTAGTGAAATTCAACATCAATATGATCCCTTGATGATTGTGGTTATCATAAATGACACTGCTATAAGATGAACACTAGTAGATTATGGCTCTGGCCTTAATGTGTGTAGCATTAATCTATTGCATAAGATGAATGTGGATACATCCCTTATTGAGCCTGACTCTTGTCCCATTTGAGGCTTTGATAATGTGGCTAAGTCTTCATTAGGTATTATCACCTTACCCATCACAATGGGACCTGTTACTTTGCCTACTCCTATCCATGTTATGTCGGGAAATCTAACATACAACTTGTTATTAGGGAGACCTTGGATTCACAGTATGCAAGCTATCCCCTCTACATTGCATAGACAAGTTAAATTTATTTATAACAATAAGACATATACCTTGATAGGTGATACTAATCTTCAGGCTTGTTTGCAAACATCTACTTCCAAAGGGAGTTCATCTAAGCCTTCCTCTTCTAGTGATGACTCTTTGAACAAGATACCTATGGATGAATCCTCACTCTCTGATGATCAAAATTCTTTGGATGAGTCTAAAGCTCCTGAAGAAGATCCTTCTCCACTTGAATCTACACATGAGAAGGCTTTTGATCCTGAGAAGGTTCTCGTAGATGATGATTGGGGATCTCTTGATCTCAATCCCACCTTTGTAGGTGAGTATAGGGTTCCTCCTAGAGTGCTTAAAGTTAAAGAGAAGGAAGAAACTAAAAATCAATCAATCTTACCTAAACCTATGAGCAATAATTTTGTGGCCACTTCTCAAATTTCTTCTCCTCACATCTCTAATTCTGAAGAATTTGATTCTTTGTCTTATGAAAAACTACCTTCTCTTTCTAAAATGGCTAATTGTTATGGTCGTGGTTTTCACATTTTGGCTAAGAGTGGCTATAGTGGAAATGGTTGTGGCACAAATGAACAAGGAATTAAAGTTCCTTTAGAACATAACATGCATGAATATTCATTTGGACTTGGGTATAATCTTTCTAAGCCCACCAAAGCATCTAAAAGACCATCTCTCAATGTGAATGCTATATTTAGTAGTGATGATGATCTCACTTCAACTAAATCATCTTCTACTTCTATCAACTCTCATTCCCCTCATAAGGAAATATTGGTGATGAACAAATCTCTTTATGAATCCCCTCAAATTTCTAAATCCACTTATGAATCTTTATCTCCTATTCATCATAAAGTCCTTTCCCCCAGGGATAAGGCTCTAATAAATCACACTCATCCCTCTTCTAAGATTTCTTGTGACTTTTCTTCTTCAATTTTTATCATTTTATACATGTTTTTGATCTCACTTATGGTTGAGCATTTAGCATGTCATATTCAAATACCTCATTCAATCTATCATGTCTTTAAATAACATTCATGGCTGTTATGTTGCTCATCATTATGTGACATTGGTAGCTCATTTACTGGGGGCTCATTGTCATTCATGATGGTACAATTTCAAGTGCAATCATATTTTTCAAGCAACATAATAGCCTAGTTTTTCTATGTTATCTCTTGTTCCTATGGGGTAATAGTGTGGAAATATTGATCATCTTTTCTTTAGAATCCTCTTTTCCTAGATATGGGAGAGGATGTGTATTCTCTTTCTTATCTTACCCACTTCTTGTGAGGAGCATTTTTACATACACTAATGTCTTGCTTGCATGAACTCATGCGAGTATGTAGTACATTTTGCTTATGTCTAAATCTCTCCCTAGAAGATTGTGTATGTCCTTCTCATTGTCCTTATCCTTGGGAGGCAATGATCTTTCCTTATTTTTACCTAAGGATCCACTTTTTCCTATTTTGTGGATGGTGTGAACTTTATTACTTGATGTTATTCCTTGTATGCATTTGTTGTTGTTTGTTCAAGGATTCTCTCTTACAAGAGGTGTAAGTCCTTGACTACAACCTCTTTTGCACTTGGTAAAATACATCCATAATGAATTCACTCTCCCAATTGGGTTAAAAAGAGCGTCATCCTTCATTAAGAATCACTTTCACCTCGCAAAAGAAGGAAGTATTGCATTCTTATTTTCTTCTTTGTCTTATTCTAGAAGATGTTATATTTGTCTAAGACAATTCCTCTTGGGGATAGGTGTCTTTTGTACAAAGATCTCTTCTCCTCTAAGGATCTCTTTTACACATACTACAAGATATCCCTTTCCAACTATCTTATCCTTGCTTAAAGAATGCAAAACTCTATTGCTTGGTTCTATGACATTGTTGCATTTTTGGGGTATCTTCTTTTGTGATGAAGGTAGGTATCCTTGTTCTACTTTGCTTATGACATAAACATTACACTTTTTGAGCAATGGGTCATTCTCGAAACCAGAGCATAGACTCTTAGAGCGAGATGTCTCCATTTTTCTTTTATGCAAGGTGATTATTCTCAGAACCAGAGCACAGACTCTTAGAGTGAGATGTCATGCTTTTGTACTATACATATACGGGTTGTAGCATACTTGGGCATAGACTCCTATGAGGTGCTTCTAACCTCCCTTACACACACATGCACGAGGTTGAGTGGAACTAGCGGCATAAGGCTAGACTTTCTCACTCTCCTCCCTTACATGGATCACCTAGACAGACTCTAGGGGCTAGTTTTCCATGTCCTTTTTCCCATGGATCACCTAGACAAGATCTAGGGGTGAGAAGTCCATGTTTTCTCTCTCACTATTCTTCTCATGGATCACTAATGTGTGTATTCATTCTTTCTTCCTTTCTTTTCTTCTCTTTTCATTTTGTTTCCATTTACATCCTTCATCTTGTGTTAGAGAACTCTCGAATCCTCACACTCTTTGTTGTGTTGGAATTGAGATTTAGTCCTCTTTCTTACCAAATGATTCTCCATTAGTTTTTGATCTCATATCAAATCTTCTTGTGAGCATTTGTCATCAATATTCTTTAACAATTCGAAGTGGTAAACATGATACCCTATTTCAACTCACTAAAATTAGCAAGCCGAAACAGGGGGGGCATATAGCTACCCTCGAATTTTCATCACCTTCCTTAGTAAGCATTAGGTGATTTTATGATCTAACGTGTGGTTTTGTAGCTTGTGGTCTAACTGAGTACTACAGATACCGTTGGGGGCTTCGTTCGACAGACTTATGGATAAATCCTTTTTCAAATAATGTTTACTTTTCTATACTTTAGCTTGCATATGCACGTAGTGTTCATATGACCGCTAAAGTGGGGGCTAAATGTAGCATCGTAAATTGTACGCACTTGCTAGGGTGGTACAATTTCACACCTAGTTTAGCACCCGCCTTGGCGCATTTTGCATTTTGCATTACATTTCCCCTTTAGCACTTAATTAATTAAATTAATTAGGTCTAAGGTCCTATTTCATCATCTTCCACATCATAAAGTTGGGACCTTTTCATTAAAGTGTGCCCCTTTCATTTTATTCCTCCAATACATCATTTAATCTAAAACCCTAATTAGGTCCTATTTTGAACTTTCAGGCTTGATTTCGGGGGTCAAAACATCTTGAAATCACCTGTAACTTCGGAATTCTCTCTAAAATCATCATATCTGACGGCCCTAAAAATTTGGTGAAAAGTTGTCGAGACCATGGCGCCCAGAGAGGACCATGGCACCCGGAGTGCACATGGTCCTGGACATTTTTCCTGAAATTTTAGGAGCACGATCCAATCACAAAATAAAGCTTAACCCCAAGAAATTGGCGGGATATTCAATCTTTAGGTCGGCCGAAAGTTGAAATTACGACCTAGGGTTTCATATATAAGAGCTCTCTTTCTTCATTGGAAAGGATCCGAATTTTGTTTTCAAGGGCCTTCTATGTAGCGAAAGAGCAGATCTTTGAAGACTTCAACAACATTCAACATCCATCCATCAAGCATTCATCAATTTCATTCATCCATTTAGGGCTTTGAAGGCATTGAAGAGCAATAAGGGATCACCGACTGAAGATTGGCTTGTACCCCTCCCTTGGGGTTGGGTATGATTTCATGTTGTTTTCATGTCTTTGCATAAGCCTCATTATATCATTTGTATTCATGCTTTAGATCACTTTGCATCTTGATTTGGAGCATTTACATTATCATTTACAAGCAATTAGGGTTTACTTTCTAGGTTGCTCTAGTTTGCTTACTTGCATTTTAGGATCTTGCACACACACAAGGTCTGCACACACATTACTTTTACAATACAACTTGGCTATTCGTGGAGGTGCAAATCACCAAAGCGGGGGTTTGACTAAGGCAAAATCCTAAATAGCCGCCCACCACACCTTTTCAGATATAAGTGTAGGTTTCAGAATTCAGACGACGCCACAAGTTACAGATCTGGGAGAAGCAGACAGAAACCGAGCAACACACCAAATTTCAGAGTAAAAGACTAGGACAGGGGCATGGGGCACCCTAGTCCTGCCAGGACAGGGGCGCTGGGTGCCCTAGTCCTTCTGATAGACAGCATTTTTGACAGTTTTCCAGAGTGCAAAACAGCAGTTTCAGGAGCAGTTTCCGGAACAGTATCAGGACAGTGGCGCTCGCGCCCCCATCCCGAACATGTTCATTCTGATTTTGACTCCAGGTATGCATATGCATTCTTATCATATCCTTGTATTTACAGCTTTCCATTGTTTAAGTTCAATTCTGCAATCTTGTCATTAGTTCCTACTTGCATTTTGGGGTTAGGAATTGAACTTGCATCATTTTATCTTTCAATTACAACAAAGGAATAGAAATCCTAATAGGTAGCCCGTGGCTCTCTCTTCCACAAAAAGAAGTAGCCAATTGTGTGATACCTCTAGGCTCTTTCGTATTCCACAAATGTGTGATTGAAAGTGAGATTAGGGCATGTTTGCTTAGTGTCACTTTTTCCCCCACACAACACTTTATAACCCTTGTAGGTCGAAAAGGCTAAAAACATCCTAATTTCTTCTATTCTAGCTATTGGTGCAAATGTTTCTTCAAAGTCAATGCTCTCTACTTGAGAGTATCCTTTATACACAAGTCTATCTTTATGCCTAAGAATTTTACCTTCTTCATTCATCTTATTCTGGTAGACCCACTTAGTGCGAATGATGTTCTTGTCTTCCAGTCTAGGGACTAATTCCCAAGTCTTGTTCTTCTCAATCTGTTGTAGTTCTTCTTCCATGGAATCCATCCATTCTTTGTTTTTGCTGGCCTCATTGAATTTTTTAGGTTCTACTTCAGTCATGAGGCAGAAGTTGACTTGTTCATCATTCTGGGCAAGTCTTCTTCTAGTTTTCACACCATCACTTATTTCCTGTAATTTTCTCTTTCGGGTGATTCAACTGCACGTACCGGTTGGGAGCCTTCTTGGATTCTTCTTCTAGTTCATTGTTTGACTGAGCTTCCTCACCTTCATCACCAAAATCATCATACCGGTTCACCTGTGATTGACTTCCTTTGTGCATATCCTCATCAAATCTTACATACACAATCTCAATGACTCTTCGTAGTCTTTTTTTATAGCATTTGTAGGCCTTGCTATTAGATGAGTAACCAAGGAAGATTCCTTCATCACTTTTGGAGTCAAAACTACCTAGATTATCCATATCTTCTTGATAAAACACTTTCTTTCAAATACTTCAAATTATTTGACTGACAGCTTCTGATCATACCACAACTCATAAGGTACCATTTTGTTGTTTGTTCTTAGTTGAACTTGGTTCAAGGTATATGTAGCGGTATGAACAACTTCCTTCCAATACGTGTCTAGTAGACTAGCCTCATTTAACATGGTTCTGGCCATCTCCTTGATTGTCATGTTCTTCCTTTCTACCACACCATTTTGTTGTGGTGTCGTAGGGGCTAAGTATTGCCTTCTAATTCCATGTTTTTCACAATAATATTCAAACTCATTTGATGTGAATTCTCCACCCCGGTCAGATCTTAGACAATTTAGCTTGCACCCACTTTCCTTCTCCACCATCTTCCTAAAGATCTTGAATATGTCAAATGCTTGTGATTTATCTTGCAGAAAGGTGACCCATGTCATTCTTGAATAATCATCAAAGAGAGAAAAAAATATCTTTCACTGGCAAGAGCTCTTGTCCTAGTTGGACCACATAGATCTGTATGCACAATTTCAAGTGGTCTTGAGGTGTTGTGCTCTTTTGTCCTGAAGCTCACCTTAGGTTACTTCGCTTTTACACATTCATCACAAAATGTGCTTACCGGTTTGATGATGGGTGGAATATTCCTCACACAGCCCTTTCTGCTTATTTTAACTAAGTTATCAAAGTGTATGTGGCCTAATATTTGGTGCCACAACCAACTTTCATCAACCTATCCTATCATGCATTGGGACTCATAGAATTCCTTCAAATTATAAAGATTGCCATATGTTCTCTTTCCTTCTACCACAACTTGACCGGTGTTATCTTTCTTTATCTGGCCACCGGTTGAGTCAAAATTAAATTTATAACCTTTGTCACACATCTAACTCACACTCGGTAGATTGTGCTTTATACCTTCCATATAATATACATCATGTGCCTTCAATTTTCCATCAATATTTAGAGTAACCTTTCCCTTTATTTTGATGGATGAGTTATCTCTGAATCTTATTGAACCACCATTCTAGTCTTCTAGTTTGATAAATTTCTTTTTATCACCAATCATGTGGTTGGAGAAACTACTATGTACAACCCATAAATTTTTCCTTTCATCCTGTAAGGTAGGCTGCACTATCAGACTCGATTTTGCCTTGTACTTTTCTTTCTCAACCCATACTGGTTTGGTTTCCTTCTTTTTGTTAGCTACTATTTTGTGCTCTAGTTCAACTACCAGTTCTTGATCAAGATTTGTCTTCTTATTGATCTTCCTATTTTTACAAACTTTTCTATATGTCCAAACTTTTGATAGTTATAGCATTTCACATTTTCATTTAAATATGAATCCTTAAAATTATTGTAGGACACCGGTTTATTCTTCCTACATTCAATACTTCTATGACCATATCCATTGCATTGATAACAAACAATATTCATATCCCAGAGTGCATTAAAAATATTTCTACTTTCATAACTCATAGAGGGCTTATTGGTTAATCTATAGTCAGCTAATTTATGCCCAACTTTGTTACATTGGTAACAATAACCATGAAAATTTAAAACATATCGGTTAGGTTACCTTGGTCCTGCAAATGACTGCCTCATTGGGGGTCTTCCCTTCATGTTGTTGACTCTAGTGAATCCTTCATGGTCAACTCTTCCATTTCTCCTTGGATCTGCATGTCAGTACAATAAGTATGGCCTCCGGCTCATTGCTTGTGTATACCTGTTTGTGTGGTGATTTCTCACAACATCTGCATATGTTTTGTTCTCGGTATCCTTGCTTACTATGAATGTCTTCTTCTCTTTACCTTTAATTGGATAGGTGAACTATATCTCCTTACTAGATGTGTCTTTTCTGTTTGAAATTTGACCTTCTTGAAATCCTAAGCCACCAGTATCTTTGGATTGCTTCTGTTTTCTCAACATCTTGTCTAAGGCTTCTATGTTGCCTTCATATTTTCTTCTAACTTTTATTTCTTCCTTACTTTCTTCAAGCTCCTTTCTAAGCTTCACTATTTTTGCTTCCAGATCTTGAACCTCCTTTTCCTTCTTCATCGGATTAGAGGATTTAACTTCACATATCCTCTTGGTTTCTCCCAACTATAGTTTCAAGTCAGATATAACTTGATTTGACTAATCCAAGGATTTCTTCAAGAGAACTTGTTCATCTACTACATCAAGCTTGAACTTCTTGAGTTCTCTTCTTGTTTTATTTATCTCCTCAAGACCACTTATAAGCTCTCCTTTTAAATCCACTTCAACCTTAATATCCTCTTCTTCCTCCTCTTTTCCCATCGGTTCATTAAGTTCTATAAAGAGACTAAATTTTATGTCATTATCATGGCAGCCATCTTCTGATGCACTTTCTTCATCTGTGGCATCATCCTCAATAGTATAGAGGTTGTTTTTCTTCTGGTAGCCTCTTCTTCCTTGCTGGTAGACATTTCTTTCTTTATCTTTACTAGCAAATCTGCTAAAACCTCTTGACTCATCTCCACTGGTTTCATTATAAGGACACTTTTCAACAAATTGTCCAACTTTACCACAGTTGAAACATTTCAGTGGTAGCTTTCCTTTATACTTGTTAGACCCTCTTTTGAGTTTTCTAACAAATTTTGCTACTTCTCCATCAGAGTCTTCACTGGACCCTTTATGAGCAACCACTTATTTTTCCTTCTTGGTGGAATTGAACATTGCCTCTTTCCTTGAGGATGTATCATCGGTTGTTCTCATTTCATAGGTTGTTAGTGAGCCAAAGAGCTCATCCATTGTGAAGGTCTTTAGATCCTTGGCTTCTTCTATGGCAGACACCTTAGTATCATACTTAGGTGTGAGAGATCTAAGTACCTTCTTGACAAGAATCTCATCTACAATTTCTTCTCCAAGTCCTCTGATGGTGTTCAAAACTTCATGAAATCTGTGAAGGTAGTCTGCAATATTTTCTTCATCCTTCATTTTGATTCCTTCAAGTTGGCTCCTTAGTCCTTACAACTTAGCCTATTTGACTTTTGCATCTCCTTCAAATAACCTTTGCATTTTATCCCAAGTCTCCTTGGCAGATGCACAGTGCATAACTTTGACAAACTCATTATCAGACAACCAGCTCAAAATAGCATGTTTGGCCTTTGTATTATTCTCATACTCCTTGGAATCAAGATCAGTAGGAGGAACACTAGGGACAACATAGCCATTCTTGACAAACATTGACACATCAAAACCAAGGGAGGAAATATAGGTTTCCATTCTTCTTCTCCAAAAGGCATAGTTGGATCCATCAAACATCGACGCTTTTAAGGAAGCAGACTCATTTCTTTCCATTGTGTTCTAATTCTAGAATCTACCCATTTTTTAATCAATTGACAATCTATGCTCTGATACCAATTTTTGAGCATAGTACCACTGAGAGGGGGGGGGTGAATTAGTGGTCCTAAATTCTATTATTTTTTAAAGTAACCTTATAATACCGTTTATTATCTTAAGCACTAAATAGTCAAACCGGTTAAGACAAATGAGGATACCAAAGAAGACAAACACACAAATACAACCTACAACACCAGATGTATGAGGAAAACCCAATATGGGAAAAACCTCAGTGAGAAAGGTTGTTGGAGACTACAACTCCAACCTAGCCTCACAAGTGAAACACTAAATTACAAAGATTTAGGGCACCAACCCAAGGAGCACCAACCCCTTCTAATTTAGGGCACCAACCCTAGGAGCACCAACCCCTGCACCAAGATCCAACTTGGTGATGTGTATTCAAACACAATTTTGATATAGTTATGGCTTCTTGTTGCAAATGAGTTCTGCAACTCTTGATCATATAGGTTATTGCCAGTTGACACTCTACTCTTCTTTGTTGGATCTCACACTACCTGTTATGAAACCACTTGCTCTGATTCTTGGCCTCTCTTCTCTCTCTCTCTCTCACAGCCTCACAACACACTATGTCACAATTGGATGCTTTCTTGACCAATCACCCCTTATTGATTAGCTCAATTGTTAGAACTGCTACAGTTATACCAGTACTCTATCACTACTTGTTAAATCCTCTCACTGGTTTTCTTGTTAAGTCACTCTGCAAATTTCTTAGAATAGATTCTAAGGGAGATGATTCTTCTTTGCAGTCAAGCTCTCTTCACTCTCCTTCTTCTCTTCAAGGATCAATCTTTTCTATCTCGAGCTCCTCTATTTATAAACTAGGATTCTCGTCTAAAACTTCTTTCAACAATGTCATGTTAGGTTTTGCCTTCTTCAACTTGAACCTAATCAGATTTGATTTGATCTACTTTTAAAGGACATGATCTTCATGACAACAATCGATACCAACATTGCAATGTGCATTTTCTTAATCTGGAGGTCTGCACCATGCTTTTATGCTTTTTTGTGTCATTCAACTTTAATGGATTTGTTGTTTCCTTCACCAAATGGGTACGAGGATCAAATCTTCTTGCAAGATCAGTTTAGTCCCTTTGCCAAGTACCTTCCTCAAGCCACAATCCTTTGGCATCCTCTGTGACTTGCAGGTTCCTCAAAAAAGCTGACCTACTTACATATTTGTTATGTTGATGTATACTCCACCAACCCATGCAATATCTCCACCTAGCATCCAGCTATCATGCTTGGAACCATCCACCTTTTCTTTGATTCCTATGCCGGTTTGACATTCTTTGTCGACCAAGGTTGACTACCAATTTATTTTACCTTATGGGTATGACCATCAACCATCCTCTATACCGGCAGCACATATCAGGTTTGTGCCTTATGGGTAAGCTTGTTAACCGGTAAAAATCACAACTTATGTGTAGCAGTATTCTTCCTTCTATCTACTCACCGTCATGTGTAATGCCATCATAAGTCTTTCTCTACTTATATTGGTCACCACTTCTTACTTACTGGTAACCTTCCCAAACCGGTTTGACATCAATGACAACTTAATGCCAATAATGCCAACAAAGGGGTCCCATTTTCATCAGATTTCTCAATGTTCCCAATAAATTCACATTAGAGAAAATCATAGGGATCTCTCCTTCAAATTGAGAACACAATTTCTCTAGAGTTATACTATTTTGGTCCCCCTAGGAATACTTATCAGGGCTCTCCATCATTTTGAGTAGCCCTTTGATGAAAGGAAAATTGTCACTTTCATCTTGCAAGCCATTCACACCTAGTGTCTTGTCCATAGACTCAAACTATATGGACATGCATATTTCCTTCTATTTTAGAGGCTTTTTTAGGGTGGCCTTAAAATAAGAGATCAAATGTCTAGGTTTTTTTGATAATAAACCATGACATTTTCATAAACTAAAGCCTAAGTGTAGCTTCCCAACCTAGATTGCAAGAAAATAAAGTTAGGAAGATTCTTATTCATAGCAGCCATCACACAAAAATGAGGAAAAACTAACCTAAATCTCATCTTGTTCACCTTATATATGGACACATAATGCCCAAATGTGTTACCAATCCATAAAAATATTTTCTCATCTTAGAACTCAATTTGGATTCTTGATAAGAGAACCCACACAGGAGTAGTCTTCTTTAAATCCGCTATAGGATCAAAATTAGGTTTCCATATGCAAAGAGAAAGATGATGTTTCTCATAAGCTCATTGCATTGAGAGAACTACAACCAAATATTCCTCAGTTGTAAATTTACATAAGAAAATGGCCCCAAGCATGGTGCTAATTGTAACACTTTCCTTTAACATCCATTTTTGAGATACCCATTTCCTTCCAATCTAAATAGTCACTATGAAGGAGAAAAATTTCCCAACTAGAGTATTGTTCATTTAAGAAACAAGTTGGTCCACCATCAATTCAAGTAACATAATAGAAGTGCCTACCTCTATCTACAAGCACTATAACACTATATTGAGGTCAACTTGACTATGTGTATCACCAACAAGCACAATCTTCCATCCATTGGATTCTATGTTTTCCTTTGGATTTAAATCCTTTGGATTCATCTACTCCAACTTATTTTAGTTATCAATATTATAATTACTATCTGAGATGGAGACAACAGATCTCATAGGCTGGGAATCAAAAGTAGCCAAAGTAGGGTCACTGAAAGAGGACAATTTGGAGATTACCTGAAAGGATTCCTTTATGACTGACACAACAATAACATCTAGAGGGGGACCTATAGGTAGGGGATCATGGTGTTGGAATTTCAATAAGGATATTGAGAAGGTTGTTGATGACTATGGATATAACTGAATAAGGATGTTCACTGTCTTAACATTATTATTTTGTCATTGATGTCAAGAAATTGATTTTCTGATTCAGTATGATGTTGCCATATCTTAAGCAGTATGATTTGATGAGTATAAAGATGTCAGTAAAAGACACAGAAAGAATGTAATGAATAAGGGGAGGAATAAGTTATTCAATGGGAAACTATTATCAAGTTTAACAATGATGAGATCTTGATGTTTAGATTGTTTTGATATCCTACATATGCTATTGTTTGTAAGGTTAATACTATACTATGTTACCAAGCAAAGAGCCTAGTCGATAAACCCTAAGGAACCTAGTCGGTAAACCCTAAGGTTATCGCTATCGATTAATGAAGGCGGAATGTCTACCGAGTAAAGTTTAGTATTTACTGAGTTATAACCGAGCTGTAATAGAATGCATTAAATGTATAGGAGCATTATTTAATGAGGGAAGCTAATGAGCTGGAGTTGATTAAATGATTGGTAAGCCGTGTATGAAGTTTGTTAAAGAATCTATGGCAAAGGAAGAATGGTAGGAAGATCTATAGGTCAGATTGAACTGCAATACCCTAACACAAGTTCCAAGGAGAAAATACAAGTTCCAAGGCGGGGTGAAACATTTTCAAATCGAAGGATACATTGAACCTGGACAAGATTGAGGATCTGATGACTATGATTGATCATGGGAAATGTGATCAAGGAGATTAAGTGGTTGGAAGATTGTTTATAAATAGGAAACTATTAATAAACAATGAATGCAGGCAAGTGTATGCACAAAGATGCCCCATAGTGATTACCGAGCACAGAAGCTTGAAGATCTGTTTTGATAACAAAGTATAGAGCCCAGCAGAGGGAGACGATTAGTCCTATGAATAGATTATATTGAGCAAATAAGAATCTGCTTTAGCATTTGTAGATGTGAAGTTGCAGATAGATTTTTATTACTATTATTTTGTGAAGGAGCAGAAAATCTCTTAACTGAGTGGAATTAACAGTCTTATTTGTAAAACCCTCTAGCAAGGTGACATTCTTATTGAGTGTTTGAAATCCTTTAGCAAGGTCACTTCTAACAAGGTGAAGATCCTAACAAATTTTAGGGAAATCCCTTAGCCGGGTCACATCTAGCAATGTGTTTGTAATCTTTAACAGGATTTGCTTTTAACCGAGCATACTCTAGAAGAGTATATTTCTTAGTGGGTCCAAAATCCCATAGTGGTTTTTCCCTATTTGGGTTTCCACGTTAAATCTAGCGTTATATATTTTGTGATTTTTTTTTTTTATGGGTCTGCATGCATTATTGTTTTTCTGATAAGGTTACTAAGGTTGAATCTATTGTTATTATGGAAGATTAAGTTTTTATGATTAACCCCCCCACCCCCTCTCATCTTGTTAGCTTGGCATCTATACTAATCATATTAGTATCAGAACTATCATATGGCCCCCACCCTCCACAGGATCCATGTGTAAGGATCAAAGGGTTTGAAATTTAAAAAAATTGAGCAGGAAGTAGTAGAGCTCTAAATAAAAATAATAATATTTATGTAAGTTTGTTATTTTTGTGAATAATTATAAAAATAAAGTACATATGATTTTATTTATATAAAAATAAATTGAAATATATGTAATTTTTTAGCATAACTATAAACGAACAAAATAATTTATACAATAATTTTGGAAAAAACTAAGACTATACCATGACTTATTTACAAAATCCAAAACTATCATTATAGTTGATAATAAATTTGTATCATGGTTACCTAAATCACTATGTTTTTATTAATCCTTTAAGCATACATACATAAATGAACTTAGTATTATAAATATTTTATTTATTTGTGAATTACTTATTTAAGTATGTTTACATATTCTCTTTGACTATGGAAACATTCTTTAATCACATCCACCTTATTTTAGTTAGCTTATTCACCTCATATGTTATAAATTATAATAAAACATATTATAATATAGTACATATTTGTTAATATTGAAATAAATTATTTTGGTTAAAGCTTAATCTCTTTATTCCATTCTAATGTATTTGTAATTTTTTTCATATTTATAAATTTAATATGGAAATTCAATTATTTTATTCTATGTTAATGTAAATTTTTATATATTTTGATATATATATTTTTATTTTCATTATTTTTTTCAATTTTTATTTTATCATGTGTGTCTATGTATGTATAAAATAAAATTATTTTATTTAAATGTACATCTTGCAGTATTTTGTTTAATTAATAGCTATTTTATTTATCAAGCGATGGGCAAACTATTGAATTCTACTCTCATTGTTTAAGTTGAATTTATTTTCATTAGATATGAAATGATTAAATGCAAGAAATCGGGCTAATGATGTAAAATTGACAATGACCATATAAACAAATAGTTTCAAAAAACATATGCAAACATGAAGTACATATCTAGAAATGGGAAGAGGAGAGGAGCCAATGTCTAGAATCTAGGCTCAAAAATGTTGTTAGGTGACCTTGAAATAAAGGTTTTAGATGTGGATATTAGAAATGGTTTTGGAATCAAGATGTCACTTTGAGTATCTTCCTTACGTTACATCAGAAAAGTGTGAATTGGTATTTCCAAGCAACTTAGACCAAGGTTATTTATTCTTCAAATTTTGGTTGTGTGTCTTAATCTACACTTGTTGGATCTAAATTTGTTCTCTCTAGAATATGTTATCTATACACACAATAGAGGAAAAATGTAACTATGTTGATAGGGGTTTTCCCAATTCAAATCCCAAGTTTGGAATTAATCATGTGATGAATGAAATGGAAAAGAGAGTGTACCTTTATGGGGTAGATACTTGATATGAAATTGAAATGTTGAATTGAACTATTATAATTTCTTTATGAATCTCCATTGCCTCGAAATGTTCATAATATTTTTGATGTATTCATGTAGGAATTCATTGATGTCTGTATAGTAACTTGATTATAGATGACATCTTGAATGCTTGAAATCCGAATACTTGACCTCTCCTTCACTTCTCTAATGATGTTTGATTATTTTATCACTTCAATTTTAGTTATGGAGTGAATTTCCTTGATGAGAGATGATTCAAATGAGGGGATAATACTTTATTTTATACATATCCTCATGAAATATATTTAAAATCATGGATAAGGCAAACATCAAAAACCATTTCTTGCTCAACCTTTTATAATCATTAGAGGGTTAAAAAATGGGCACTTTTGGTCTATACTGTTGGCATTATGTGAACTGGTATGAGGACATAATGATATTGTATGTTGTCATTGATGTCAATATGTGTGAAGAGAAGAGAGAACCGACACATGTGTGAACCGATATATGTGCACAAGTAAACTAGCATGATGATATGAGAATTGGTTATGTGAAATTGAAGCGGTATGTTTGTTGAAGATGAACCAGCATATGGGAACCGGTTCATGGAACCCTTGTGTGACTACCAGTTGGAGCGCCTCAAGCCTGTGTGACTCAATCAATAATCTTTGTGTGATGAGTTAGCAGGGTAATGGATAATTGGTCGTGTTGCCACGTAAGCCCTGTGCGCGTGAAGGATCTTGCATGAAGAAGGCTATCCCTATCTACCTCGAAAATGTGCGAAGTTTGTTAAACGGTGATAACGCGTGATGGGTTATCAACCACCATGAAATCGGTGGATAATGGACGATGGAGAATGTCTTGAGATCGATTCAAGAGTGTTGCATTTAATGCAGTATGATTCAATGGTCAGGATTGAACTATTTGAATTGCTTAACCTAACAGGCTTACGATTTAGGGTTTTTGCTACTGACCTGTCTGTTTTCTATAAGGTTGATGTTGTGTTTCTTTTAGAGCTATTGGAAAAAGTTGTATATGTGTATCCAAGGAAAGTGATACATGATTCTTGCCAGACCAAAGGAGAGAAGATATACCTACAAAGTGAATGTGCAGAAGGTGAAGAGGAGTCAAAGTAGATCTGCATTAGCATTGAGTGTTGTTATCAGATCATTGTAATTCCTGTTGATCTTTAACCACTTCAATAGTTGTGAAATCCCTTAACAGGGTAGCCTTAACCGGCTTGATACAAATCCCTTAACCGGGTAACTTGAAGTTATTGAGTTCTGAGAAGCTATAGAGCTCTGGAGATCCTTTAGCTATTGAGTTCTTGAAATCCTCTAACAAGGTAACCCTAACCGGGTTTAACCCTTAACTGGGTATTATAGCCATCCCTTAACCGAGTGATCCCTAACAGGATCGGTTCCTAGCAAAACCTATTGTAATGTCTTTAACTGGACAAGGCTCCTAACAAAGCGAACTTCTAAAGAGTTCAAAAAGCAGCTTGTGGGTATTCATCCCCACCGTGGTTTTTCCCAATTGGGTTTCCACGTGAAAAATAAGTGTGTCATGTGTGATGCTTTTATCTTGTGATGTTTCGTTATTGCCTGTTAAGCATATGATGGTTTTGTGTTTTATGCCTATCAGTAAAACATGTTGAACTAGTTATAGTGAAGATCTGATAATAGATCACATGTTCATGCATAAGGGTGAAATGGTAGTGTTGTTTTGAGTTAAGTGAAAAGATAAGTGATCAACTGGATAGTGCTCATCTTAGACACTCTTGGCTTTACCGGTTGCAGTTTGTGTTGAACCGGTATCACTGTTTACTAGTCATTGGAAGTATCTGTTGTCAAACCAGTTTAAGACTGAGGTTTTTGTCTGTACTGATTCACCCCCTCCCCTCTCAGTACCAGTTTGGTACTATTCATTCATCATTGAGTTATCAATTGGTATCAGAGCACTCTAGGTCCTCTGTGTTGTAAGCTTAACCACTTGAGGTAAATATCCCAGTCAAATGATGAAGAGGGAAGGTCCAAAGTTTAACAGGGAAAATTTTGGTATATGGAAAGATAGAATGAAGATATTCATCAGAAGAATGGGTGCTCAACACTAGAGCTATGTTGAGAATGTCTATGTTGTCCCTACCGGTACTCTCACCGATGACCAAAAGAGAGAGATATAAGAAAATGGGCAAGTCATGGAAGCCCTTATTAGTAGTCTATCTGACATTGAGTTTATTGATGTTCAGGACAAGGTAAATCCCAAAGTATGGGATGCTCTTGAAAATATCTATGGTGGTGATGAGCATGTAAAAAAAGCTAAGGAAGAAAGCCTTAGAGGGAATTTTGAAGGTATGCAAATGGTTGAAGGTGAAACCATTCAATAGTATGGCATAAGAATCAAAACTGTGGTCAGAGATATCAAGAGTGTAGGTGGTAAAATGGAAGATGCCATTGTGGTAAGCAAAGTCTTAAGATCCCTATTGCTAGTCTATGCAATAAGGGTTGCTCCTATTCAGGAGCTGAGATCAATTGACAAGACTAAGGTATCCTTGGACTCCATTACAAAGTTGACAACCTATGAGCTGAATAGCTTTGATGGCAGTGTTCTAAAAATAGAATCAGCTTTTAAAGCCTCTGCTATATCATCCAAAAAAGGAAAAGAAGTAAGCACTAGTGATGAAACAAGATAGGGCAGAACAATGGATGATGAGGAGTTTCTAATGGAATTTGAAGCTCTTCTTGCTAGGAAATTTCCAAAAGGAACTAGTAAATACAAAGGTAAGCTGCCTTTGAAATGTTTTTCTTGTAACTGGATAGGACATATTGCTATGAACTTTCCTAATAGCGACAACAAGAATAAACTGGAAAGGTTCAAGAAATTCAAAGGAGGAAACTGGAGAAACTATTTTGTTGCAGTTGATGAAGGTGTCATAGATGAGGAATCAGAAGATGAAGAGAATGAAGATATTGTGTTTGTTGATGTAAAGGAAGACATGTCAGATAAGAAGGATCTTGTCTCCCATTTTGATAATGTCAATGAGTGGATTATTGACAGTGGCTGTTCTCACCATATGATCGGTGACCAGAGCAACTTTTTATCTTTGGAAGAATATGATGGTGGCGTGGTTCATTTTGGTAATGATGCACCATGCATGGTTAAAGGAAGAGGGTCCATCTCTTTGAATGGAAAGAGTAGTGCTAAAAATGTGTATTGGGTTGATGGTTTGAGACACAACCTCTTGAGTGTTGCCCAACTGAATGATAGTGGTCTCACTCTGGAATTCAAGAATGGAGTATGTAGAATCAAAGGAAAGAATGATGAACTGGTGGTCACAGGCATGTAGACCAAAGGTAACCCTTTTCAGTTGAATGCCAATGTAAGTACATGCTTAATGGCTAAATGTGATGATAGCTGGATATGGCATAAGAGACTCTGCCATATAAACTTTGATAACATTGTAAAGGCTAGTAAGACCAAGGTAGTTAGAGGATTGCCGGTGCTGGACAAACCAGAAAATACCTTGTGCAGTGAATGTCAATTGGGGAAAATCTCTTCCTCAACCTTTAAAGGTAAATCTTTCACTGCTGACAACTTGCTTGATCTTGTGCATACTGATTTGTGTGGTCCTATGAAAACTAGAAGTGTGTAGGGTGATAGGTACTTCATGATCCTCACTGATGTCTGCTCAAGAATGATGTGGGTCACATTCCTGAAAGACAAATCTAAAGTCTTTGTGAAGTTCAAAGCTTTCAGAGCATTAGTGGAGAAGGAAAGCGGTAAAAGGATGAAGTGCCTCATAACTGATCAAGGAGGGGAATTGTCTTCCGGTGAATTCAACAAGTATTGTGAAGAATTTGGCATCAAGAGGCAACTGTCTATCCCCTGGACTCCACAACAAAATGGCCTAGCAGAGAGGAACAACCAAACAATGGTTGAAGTAGCAAGAACAATGTTGATTCAAGGAAAGGTAGCTCACATCTTTTGGAGAGAAGCGGTGAGCACCGCAGTCTACACAATGAATTGGATACTCATCAAGAAAGGTAAGGATAAAACTCCTTATGAGTATTGGACCGGTAAGACACCTGTGGTTAGCTACTTTAAGGTTTTTGGTAGCAAATGTTACGTCAAGAGGAGTGAACATCAGGGCAAGTTTGAAGCTAAATGTGATGAGGGGATATTCTTAGGATATTCCACCAAGAGTAAAGCTCTGAAGTGTTACAACAATAGGACTCAGAGAATTATGGAAAGCATGAATGTGAGAGTTGATGAAACCTCTGAGAAAACTGAGGAAACTGGCAGTAAGCAAACGGTAAATGAACCGACTATTACCTTCTGGGAATCGGTTGCCAATCAACCAAGCACCAGTAAGTGTGTTCCCACATCGGCAGATGTAGATACTGATACTGATGGAGAAGAAGATGAAGGAGAAAAGAAAGAGGAATCTATCAAGGCCATTCAACCAAGCACCAGTTTCCAGTCAACCAGTAAATGAACTGACTATTACCTTCTAGGAACCAGTTGCAGGTCAACCAAGCACTAGCAAGTGTGTTCCCACACTGGCAGACATAGATGCTGATACTGATGGAGAAGAAGATGAAGGAGAAAAGCAAGAGGAATCTGTCAAGGCCATTCCTCGGTATGTAAAGATGAACCACGATCCTAAGCAGATCATAGGGGATAAGGATGTAGGAATCCTTACACGAAGGAAAATCAGAGAAAATTCATGTATGATCTCTGAATTTGAGCCTAAATCATTCAAAGAGGCACATAAAGATGAAGACTGGATCAAGGCAATGGAAGAGGAACTTGACCAGATAGAGAAAAATGGTACATGGTCCTTGGTACCCAGACCGGAGTATAAAAATGTTATTGGTACCAAATGGGTTTTCAGAAACAAGTTGAATGAGGATGGCACAGTGATTAGAAACAAAGCCAGATTGGTGTGCAAAGGATATGCTCAAGAAGAAGGAGAAGACTATGGAGAAACCTTTGCTCCTATAGATAGATTGGAAGGAGTCTGTATGTTTCTTGCATATGCAACATTTAAAGGATTCAAGGTATATCAAATGGATGTAAAATCTGCATTCCTAAATGGTGTACTTGAAGAGGAGGTGTATATAGAGCAACCAGATGGGTTTTCCCTATCTGAAGACAGTGATATGGTATGCAGGCTACATAAAGCCTTATATGGTTTAAAGTAGGCACCTAGAGCATGGTATGAATGTCCACATTCCCATATTGTCAAGATTGGATTTGAGAGAACAAGTGAAGATAGAAATATCTACTTGAAGTCTGAAGTAGATCAGATCCTGATCTATGAGGTTTTTGTTGATGACATTATTTTTGGTGGAGATGACAAGATGAGCCATGAGTTTGCTGATGAGATGAAGAAAGAGTTTGAGATGTCACACATAGGGGAGATTAAGATCTTCATTCGACTGCAGATCCAACAGATGAAAGAAGGAATCTTTATCACTTAGTCCAAATATGTCAAAGAGGTGTTGAAGACCTTTGGCATGGAAGATAGCAAACCGGTTGGTACACCGATGGTGACCAGTTACAAATTGTCAAAAGAGGATGATTCTGCACTGGTTGATGAGAAGGAATTCCAGTCAATGATTGGTAAGTTGTATTATGTAGTGCACAGCAGACTAGATATTGCACATGTAGTTGGCATTGCTGCAAGGTTTCAGAAAAGTCTAAGAGAATCTCACTTGGTTGCAATCAAGTGGATTCTTAGGTATCTGAAGGGAACAGTTGATTATGGATTGTGGTACCCATACAACAATGATTTCAACTTGAAAGTATTCATAGATGCTGATTGGGCAGATAATGTGGATGACTAGAAAAGCACAACCGGTTGTGCATTCTTTCTTGGTGGTAGACTAGTCTCATGGATGAGTAACAGGTAGAGTTGTGTCTCTCAATCTACAGTAGAAGTGGAGTATGTTGCAACTTTCATGAACTGCACTTAGACAATCTGGATGAAGCATGTTTTAAATTTCTTCAAAATCCTTGTATCTAAACCAATAAGTATATTCTATGATAACACAAGTGCTATCAATATTTCAAAGAATCTAGTTTTACATTCTAGAACCAAGCATTTTGATCTTAAGTATCATTTCTCAAGGGAAAAGGTTTAGAATAAAGAGATTGCACTAGAGCATGTTTCCAGCGAGGAGTAGTTAGCAGACATATTCACCAAGCCTCTCCCAAAGGCTACATTTGTGCATTTAAGAAGTGAATTGGGGGTACTGCCCCTTCAAGAGGTGAACTAAAAGTATTTGCTCCACATTAGTTAGGTCTTGCATAGTCAGTTTTTTTTTGGTTGATTGATGTGTTGAAGGATGCTACTCCTCAGGGGGAGCAGCATAATGGAACAGGGATGCTTGTGCCTCCACTTTGGTATTGTTGTCAAAGGGGGAGAAGGAGTGAAGCGGAAAAGATATCTGCAGAAAATGTGAAGAGGAGAGATATCTTTGTATATTGCCATCAATGCCAACGGGGGAGATTGTTGGCATTATGTGAACTGGTATGAGGACATAATGATATTGTATGTTGTCATTGATGTCAATATGTGTGAAGAGAAGAGAGAACCGACACATGTGTGAACCGGCATATGTGCAAAAGTAAACTGGCATGATGATATGAGAATTGGTTATGTGAAATTGAAGTGGTATGTTTGTTGAAGATGAACCAACATATGGGAACCAATTCATGGAACCCTTGTGTGATTAGCTGTTGGTAGTGTCAGGGTTTCTGATTAGAGCGCCTCAAGCTTGTGTGACTCAATCGATAATCTTTGTGTGATGAGTTAGCATGGTAACAGATAACTGATCGTGTTTCCATGTAAGCCCTGTGTGCATGGAGGATCTTGCATGAAGAAGGCTATCCCTATCTACCTCGAGAATGTGTGAAGTTTGTTAAACGGTGATAATGCGTGATGGGTTATCAGCCACCATGAAATCGGTGAATAATGGATGATGGAGAATGTCTTGGGATCGATTCAAGAGTGTATCATTTAATGCAGTATGATTCAATGGTTAGGATTGAACCATTTGAATTGCTTAACCTAACAGGCTTAGGGTTCAGGGTTTTTGCTACCGACCTGTCTGTTTTCTACAAGGTCGATGTTGTGTTTCTTTCAGAGCTATTGGAAAAAGTTGTATATGTGTATCCAAGGAAAGTGATACATGATTCTTGCTAGACCAAAGGAGAGAAGATATACCTAGAAAGTGAATGTGCAAAAGGTGAAGATGAGCCAAAGCGGACCTGCATTGGCATTGAGTGTTGTTATCAGATCATTGTAATTCCTATTGATCTTTAACCACTTCAACAGTTGTGAAATCCCTTAAGAGGGTAGCCTTAATCAGCTTGATACAAATCCCTTAACTAGGTAACTTGAAGTTATTCAGTTCTGAGAAGCTATAGAGCTCTGGAGATCCTTTAGCTATTGAGTTCTTGAAATCCTCTAACAAGGTAACCCTAATTGGGTTTAACCCTTATCCGGGTACTATAGCCATCCCTTAACCGGGTGATCCCTAACAGGATAGTGTAGCGTCCTAAAATTGTGACACTTGCAATTTCAACTGCATTTTGGTCTTCACGATGGTGACGCAACACGCAACCTGAATGGAGACCCCGAAACATGTTTATGATACCAAAAACTATATTTTTCAAGCACCCTGGCCTACACCTCCTTTGCACCCTGCTGTCCCGGGAGGTGGGACCAGAGCGCCCAGCGCCCTAGTCCTTCAGGACCAGGGCGCCCAGTGCCTTGGTCCCCCAGGACCATGGCGCCCAGTGCCCTGGTCCCTGGGCCTATTTTGGGCCCGGTCTCCTATGGGGTCTCAGGTCTTTTTGTTTGCAAATTGGAAAATTAACTTTCCTGGTCGGCCTAAGGTCGGGAAAATCAGTCTATTAACCCTAATTAGCAAGTATATAAACTACATTTCCTCTCCCATTTGGGTAAGAAGGACATATGTAAACATAGGTGGAAACTATACTCAAGCATTCAAGCATTCAAGTATTCAAGCATTCAAGCATTCAAGCATTCCTTCTAAGTCTTCATTCAAGGCTAAGTGTTGCATTCAAGACAAGGATTCAACCATTGAAGAGGAGATCACTTACTACATGCTACATACAACATACTACATACAACAAACAACAACATCTATACCTTCGCACATAAGGATACAAACATCCTTACAACAAGGTATTAGTACTTGTTTTACATTAAATACATTTACATTTACAACATTTCTCATTTCTTGGTTAATTCCAAAACTAGGGTTTGACCTAAAGGCAAACCCCTAATCCCTAACCCCCCAATCGTCTTCACTTTTCTATGTGTAGGTTACAGGTACGCGGCTGAAATTGAAGATCTGGAATCCTTGTGCAGAGACAAACAGATCCCCCTTCGTTTCACGGATTTTTCGGAGGACCGTGGCGCCGGGCGCCATCGTCCCGTCAACTTTTGTTCAAATTTGCAGGACAGCACCGTGTCGACATTTTACTACTAATTCCAGGTCCACAGCTTCATCCTATATCCCTATCTCAGTTTATAAGCGAATCTTTCTCACTTTCTATGCACATTCTTTACAAAAGAGGGTAGCCTTGTTGTCTTAACCCTTGAAACTCATTTAGCATCCAATCTTGCATTGTGTGGGATTGGATCTTATGGGTTTCAACCGCTCTTTTGTATGTAAAGTCTCTCCCTTAAGTGAAAACCATCAACCCTAGCAACCTCCCTTCTCTCTCCTTGGAGTTGGAAGAGGGGAGAGCAACTAGGGTTCGATTGTGATTTTCCGCTTTACATTTTGGTGAACCCAATGTGAACATCCTTTCTGATTATTCATGATTAGATCTGAAAATTGATTCCTTGATTACATTTCCATGTTTGATCTTTTGCAAATTTTAGAGGTTGATTGCATAAAAACCCTAAATTTTCTTTTTAGTAATTAAGCTTGTGAAATGTTTAAATGTTAATGCTTGTTTCAGATCTGCCCTTCTATTACAAATTATCAATTCATATCTGTGCTTTAATTTTGAAAATTAAGTGGTTAAGTGTCAAAACCCTAATTTTTGAAACCTTCTTGATTCAACCTTTGTCCGACAATTTCACTGATCAAAAGATCTCCAAATTAGCTGTAACTTTGGATTCCGCAATAAAATCACAATATCTTTCATCCCTAAAAATTTGGAAAAAAGTTGCGAGGACTGTGTGCACTCCGAGCGCCATCGTCCCTGACATTTTTTCCAAAATTTCGGGAGCTAGATCTTACTGTATTTTCCTGCTAAAATCCAGAATTTTGGCTAATTTTATCAATTATTACACTTTCAAAATTACAGTCAAAGTTGGTCTTGTGATTGCTTGGTTTAGGGCTTCTAATCATTCAAAAATCATTGAAATTGAAATTTTGTGTCAAAATTGTGTTCTTACTGTCCTAAATCTGAAAAGTGTGTTTGCATTCATTCGAAATTTCAGTGCTTTATTCAAAATCTTGCAATTTGTGACTTTTGAAATTAAGTGCTTAATTACAACAACTTTGATTTTCGCTTTCAAAATTGAATTTTGCGTGAGATTGAGTCAATTTTAAAATTTCAAAATTTGCATTGCTCTTAACATTCCCTCTAAAATCATAAAATTCAAACTTTCAGTTTCCCTCTCTTTTTCAAAATTCAAATTTTGCATTTTTTGACAATCTTGGTAGGGTTCAATTTTGAGATTGCAACCTTAATTTGGCCTACCTACAGATCGTAAAATCACTCAATTTTTTCAGATTAGCTCTAAAATCATCATAACTTTCATCCCTGCAAATTTTGAAAAAAGTTGTCAGGACCGTGTGCACTCCGAGCGCCACGGTCCCTGACTTTTTTTCCAAAATTTTGGGAGACTGTCGTGATTGCATTTAACAGCTTAAATCTAGAAGATTGGCTGATTTTACTGAAAATTGCTACCTCTAAAATTCAAAATTTTCTCTCTCTCTCTAGTGCATGAGTTTTACAACAATAAGCCCTACTTACTCTATTCCTGTTAGACGAAGCTGTAGAATTAAGTCTTTCCGAGGTTTAACTACCGAGGAGATGGAACCTAGTTTGAATAGACTTTTTAACGAGGACATGGGTAATTCCTCTAATCCTCTTAATGATGAAGAAGCTCTCCATGAGGTTTCTGTAGAACAACTTTCGAAATTGGATAACCAATTTGACGATTTTCACCAATGGATGTCTCATGAGTATCCCGATAGTCAAGCTCTTCCTTTAATTGAGGGTCTAAAACGAATGCTTCAAAGTGATAAGAATGGAATTGATATTTTGCGTGGTATTGCACACATTGTGGATTCGAATGTAATGCCTATGAAGAGTTGTGCCGAATCTTTAGGTTATACACAACCTCCCACTCAAGTCAATCATTCTATTCCTTTGACAACTCCTATTGCTAGCATACCTACCTTTACATCAAACATAATGGCTACTTCTATACAAGACATTCCCCCTATGATCACCAGTCATGGGGGCAATCCCTCTTCTTCAATTAACCCTCTGCCTTCATTTAATCTGACTTCTTCATTCATTCCTTCAATGAGTGTCCCTATTACATCTCCACAAATGAACATCACGCAAGGGGGCAATTCATTCAACCATTCCATTCCTCCTTGTAGTGTTCCTCCTGTCCAATCATCTCCTATGACTAATTATCATAGAGTCCCACCACCTTACTCTCTACCTTCTTTCAATAACATAACACCTCCATCTCAATCTAACACACCTAATATGAATTCTTCGACTGAAGCGACCATTAACAATCTTGCACAAACTATCTCTTCTTTACAGCAACAAATTGCCTCTATGAATCAATTTAAGTTTAGTGTGCACACATTCGATGTTGCGAGCCCACTTTCTCTTGACATTGTTCGAGCTATCCCTCCTAAGCATGTTGAAATCCTGCATTTGGAACTTTATAATGGTAAAGGAGATCCTCTAACACATGTTAAGACTTTTCAAACAATTTGTACCGATTTTGCTTATGACCAGAGGTTGCTTGCAAAACTATTCACTAGAACATTAAGAGATAAAGCCCTACAATGGTATTGCTCGTCGCCTTCTTATTCTATTACTTCTTTTGAACAACTTGCAAATGCTTTCATTCAACAATTTCAAAACAATATAAGTCCTAAAGTTACTTTGATTGATTTAATGCATTGTAAACAAGGTGTTAAAGAAAAAGTGACTGATTTCATTGGTAGATATAAGCATTTGTATGCTCAAATTTCTTTTCCAGTGCCTAATAATGATATTCAAATAATCTTTATTTCTAATTTACAAAAAGATATTCGAGACAAACTTCTGTTTTCTGAGTTTACTTCTTTCCAACAGTTGTGTGCAACTCTTCACAATTATCAACTGACTGTGAGTCAAATGGAACAATCACATCCTATGGCTCCAAGTGATAAGGGTGATAGCAGTCAACAACCATTTGGAAAGTTTAAACCAAACAGAGATTCCATCAAATTCAATGAAAACATCATCAACAACAATGTGAATGCAGCATCAGGTGTGCTTCCTATTTGTAAGTTTTTCAAGAAAGAAAGAAAGTATACTCCTTTGAATGAATCATTGCATAGTATTATGAATAAGTTATTGGAACAAAATGTGCTTACTCTTCCTCCTATAAGGCAAATAGATCCTACAAAGATTACTTCACCTTATTTTGATAACAAATCTTTTTGTCAATTTCATCATCAGCCTGGGCATGATACTGAAAAATGTTTTTCTTTAAAGGGTAAAATTCAAGATTTGATTGATAATAATACTATCTCTGTTTCTGGAGTGAATGATAAAGGCAATACATCTGTAGCTCCTCCTAACCAAAATCTTCAGATTTTTACTGATCCATTACCTTCCCATACCTCTAATGCGATTGAGACTAATGATTCCTCTCTCTCATCTGATGGTCTTGTGTCTATGACTCCGAATGTGATTAACTTTGTAGAGCAGCAAGAAAACCCTAAAGAACCTTCCATCACATTTGATTCTAGTGAAACCATTAGGGCACCTGATGGTCCTTTATACATAGTTGCAAAAGTCAAGAATACACCTTGCCGTGGAGTGCTTATTGATCCTTCGTGCATGGTTAATGTTATTACTGAAGAATTCCTTTTTACTTTGTAATTGAATCAAGTGATCTATGACAAAACCGATGTGATTGTGAAATTATTTGATGCATTTTCTTCTCCTACAATTGGTTCTATTACATTACCTATTGAGGTCCATAACAAATCCCTTGATGTGAGCTTTGCTATTATTCCTTCATTCGAACAATTTCGTGTGAAGCTTGGCTATCCTTGGTTATCTTCCATGAAAGCTATTGCTTCTCCTATTCATAAGTGTTTGAAATTTTCCCATAATGGTGAAGTTGTTACTGTCAATCATAGTCTCTTTAAACCAGCTGAAAGAACTTCTAGCGTTCCTATTGATTATTTTTGGCCTAAACAATTCCAATCCCTTCCTCCGCGAAGTGATCATCTTTTCAAATCTTATCAAAAGTGGAAAACAGATATGATCTTATCTCTAAGTGAACCTAGAACACCCAAACTTGATATTCCTATCGTTCTTGAGAAGGAAGTTCTTCCTTTGAAAGATAAAACTAATGTCTTTCCTCAAGAAGATTCTCAACCCATCCCTATGGATGTGACTATGTCTATGCCTAATAAACCTTCTAAAAGTAGACCTATACCTCCTCATCATGATGGACTTGGTCTCCTTCCTAAACCAAAAATTCCTCCTTTATATGGAACAGTTCCTCCTCCTGCCTTTTATAGAGAGAAGAGACCTTCTTCTTCTCCTATTATCCAACCTAAGAGACCACAACCTAAATACCCAAGTGATAAGGATGAGAACATTCCTCCTCCTCAATCTTCTTCACTTCCTACTAAGACTAGACGAAATCATTCTGCACGTGAACGCCGACGAAAGCGTCGTCTTAGGGCTCAAGCAACTGCTTCTCAAACTTTGCAATCTCCAAAAACACCTTCAACAAGCATTATTCCATTTTCTCCTAAATCTCCTAAACATAAGATGCATGATGGTCTTGATCCTGTGCGAGTTAAAGATCCTATTTTTATAAATCTTGATGATGATATAGATGAAAATGTTATTCATGATGAACATGTTACTCCTCTTGCTTCTGATAGTGAATATGAACTTGTTGATATTGATAACCATTTATCTAATGAATTTTCTAAAGCACTTATCCTAGCTCCTAGACAAGAACAATGTGGCTCGGAACATGAACATAGCCCTTGTTTCGATCTTTTGATAGCTCCATCTGTTGTGTTGGATGTTCCTCCTCTAGCGTGTTCCTTGCCTTCCCGAAACATTGATTAGCAAGATCGGGGGGTAGATGGCATGCTAGACTAGTGACATTAGCATAGCAGATTCTCTCCTCCTCTCTTTTGTTACTTCTTCTATGTGTTATTCTCATTCTTCTATTTGTTGTCCTTAGTGTTGTCTACTTGAGGATGATGCAAAGCATTGAGATCTCTTTTGGTCTCTCTCATGTTGACTCAAAAGACACATGTGTTCCCTTCTTCTAGGTGACCTTCCTTGATTGGGGAATGAAGAACAATTATGCATACATACATATGATATATATACATGAATTATCATACAGCATACTGACCCCGAGGAAAGCGAAGTCACCTCATGCTTTGTGTTTTGTGTCTATTATCCTTGGGTTTATCTCACACTTGGGGGCTATATCCTTGTGATAACGTGCTCCTTTCCCTTCTCATTTCTTATGTGTATCACTACGTTAAAACAATCACCCCCGTTGAGGCGTGTGCGATCACTTTAACGTAGGGGGGCATACACCCTATCTATCCCTTCAGGATACTTGAAAATTTCTTGGCAAACTTAGCTTGGCCTTGAAAATTTTTGGTATTTCTCTTGCATGACTCATAGTGAGGAAACCTTACTACTGACAGTCATGGTTCTCCCTCGTGATCTTCCCTTTTACTTTGTCAATCGAAGTCATAAGATCCTTAGTCCACTGGGGGCTTGGTGTATCTTGCCTCCTTGACGTGGTGAAAGTCTTTCAATGTTGTTTCCTTGTACTTTACCGGAAGTATGAGCATACATACTCCCACTAAATTGGGGGCTAAATGTAGCGTCCTAAAATTGTGACACTTGCAATTTCGACTGCATTTCGGTCTTCATGATGGCGACGCAACACGCAACCTGAATGGAGACCCCGAAACCTGTTTATGATACCAAAAACTGCATTTTTCAAGCACCCTGGCCTGAACCTCCTTTGCACCCTGCTATCCCGAGAGGTGGGACCAGAGCGCCTAGCGCCCTGGTCCTTCAGGACCAGGGCACCCAGCGCCTTGGTCCCCCAGGACCATGGCGCCTAGCGCCCTGGTCCCTGGGCCTATTTTGGGCCCGGTCTCCTATGGGGTCTCAGGTCTTTTTGTTTGCAAATTGGAAAATTAACTTTCCTAGTCGGCCTAAGGTTGGGAAAATCAGTCTATTAACCCTAATTGGCAAGTATATAAACTACATTTCCTCTCCCATCTGGGTAAGAAGGACATATGTAGACATAGGTGGAAACTATACTCAAGCATTCAAGCATTCAAGTATTCAAGCATTCAAGCATTCCTTCTAAGTCTCCATTCAAGGCTAAGTGTTGCATTCAAGACAAGGATTCAACCATTGAAGAGGAGATCACTTACTACATGATACATACAACATACTACATACAACAAACAACAACATCTATACCTTCGCACATAAGGATACAAACATCCTTACAACAAGGTATTAGTACTTGTTTTACATTACATACATTTACATTTACAGCATTTCTCATTTCTTGGTTAATTCCAAAACCGGGGTTTGACCTAAAGGCAAACCCCTAATCCCTAACCCCCCAATCGTCTTCTCTTTTCTGTGTGTAGGTTGCAGGTACGTGGCTGAAATTGAAGATCTGGAATCCTTGTGCAGAGACGAACAAATCCCCCTTCGTTTTGCGGATTTTTCGGAGGACCGTGGCACCGGGTGCCATCGTCCCGTCAACTTTTGCTCAAATTTGCAGGACAGCACCGTGTCGACATTTTACTGCTAATTCTAGGTCCGCAGCTTCATCCTATATCCCTATCTCAGTTTATAAGCGAATCTTTCTCACTTTCTATGCATTCCTAGCTTAATCATTCTATGCACATTCTTTACAAAAGAGGGTAGCCTTGCTGTCTTAACCCTTGAAACTCATTTAGCATCCAATCTTGCATTGTGTGGGATTGGATCTTGTGGGTTTCAACCCCTCTTTTGAATGTAAAGTCTCTCCCTTAAGTGAAAACCATCAACCCTAGCAACCTCCCTTCTCTCTCCTTGGAGTTGGAAGAGGGGAGAGCAACTAGGGTTCAATTGCAATTTTCCGCTTTACAGATAGGTTCCTAGCAGAACCTATTATAATTTCTTTAATCGGACAAGGCTCCTAATAGAGCGGACTTCTAAAGAGTTCAAAAAGAAGCTTGTGGGTATTCATCCCCACCGTGGTTTTTCCCAGTTGGGTTTCCACATGAAAAATAAGTGTGTCATGTGTGATGCTTTTATCTTGTTATGTTTTGTTATTGCCTGTTAAGCATACGATGGTTCTATGTTTTATGCTTGTTAGTAAAACATGTTGAACTAGTTATAGTGAAGATCTGATAATAGATCACCTGTTCATGCATAAGGTTGAAATGGTAGTGTTGTTTTGAGTTAAGTGAAAAGCTAAGTGATCAATCGGATAATGCTCGTCTTAGACACTCTTGGCTTTACCGATTGCAGTCTATGTTGAACTGGTATCACTGTTTACCAGTCATTGGAAGTATCTATTGTCGAACCATTTTAAGATTAAGGTATTTGTCTGTACTGATTGACCACCCCCCCCTCTCAATACCGGTTTGGTACTATTTGTTCATCATTGAGTTATCATATACAAGGGCATTAAGTGCCCTTGTCCAATCCATCTAGGCTAAATCAAGGTTTAGCAATTAGAGAAAAGAATGAGAATCATAGATTTGGCACTGGTGTTAGAAAAAATGAAATAAAAATATCAAGGCATAGATGACAGAAACACTAAAATAAGGAACAAGCGAGTATGAAATTATATAAGATACAATTTATGAGATTACAATGAGTACCTCATCAATCCTTTTTAGAATCCATCAATATATCTTTGTATTTTTCTCTATATAAATTTATCTCTAACTATCAATTAAGGGGTCATGAGTGTGTAAATTTATCCTACCTAGTGGGTCACATTCAAGAAGCATATTAATATCGCTTAGACACTTCTATGTTTAAATTACACTTCATTTGGACTCTACATGTGTTTTCACACTTGTCCCAAATGTGCATGCATGTGTCACACCTTTGGAGGGGTAGTCAAACCTTTATTTTACCTTCTTAGCTTATCATCCTTACCTTTATATGCAAGGGATTGTATGTACACTTGAACACACTTTTGTACAATATTATTATTATCCTACATATTATTTTGTGGAATGATTCAATTTTTTAGGTTAATCTTGGATTCTTGAAAAAGATGTTCATCATTGATACTTATGCTTAATGAAAATTATAGTGATGAAGGAACATAATAATTGTGAAGTAGAAAAAAAAACATTACAATGATATTGTTGCATCCTAAATTGTACTCTCTTACAATTTTATCCTTATCTAGACCTTAGTTTAGTGCTTTGGCTTTCGAGGCCTAATTGCAATGATGATTCTTCTCAAACCACCTATTATTCCTGCATTTTCATCTTCTTTATCTTCCCCCCATTCTAGAGTATTGACTTTTAGGACTAGGGCATGGTATGCTCTAGTCCTAAATTAGGTTTAGGGAATACCATGCCCTTGTACTCTTAATTAGGCTCTACATTGGGGCCTGACAATGACCATCACATATGAGCAAGAATTTGCATCCTGTGTTAGCATACTCCAAATATTTTAATTTGTTTTCAGACAATCAAGCATAAAAGGAGGTCTACCCCTCTCATTTCAAACCTAAAATTTTCAAGAAGACAAAATTGAGATCCTAGATTCTAGTGAGCAAGCACTCAAAAATTCTTTCATCAAGCATTGGAGGAGAAGTGGATTCAAGTTCAAAAATGGCATCCATGATCAATATTTTATGAAGACATCCTACATGAAATACTAAAAGATTTGTGTGAAGGTCAAACAAAAATTCATCAAGGTAAATATTTTGGTTTCAAGTATTTCATATTAGATTCAACCTTTCCCTCAAAATTTTTTTTTTTTATAGTCCTTCATTACATTTATCAATTCAATTTCATGCTTGGTTTCAAAATTGAGGTTTGACCTATGGCAAACCCACATGTTCAATCGGTTATTGCATCAAATATTGTATTATTTGTAAAATGATTTTATTGTAATATCTTGTAGATCTGACTTACTATAATTGGTCTTAGGTTATGGTATAAATGTAAGATCAAATGTGGAATGTGAAAAAGATTGTGTGTGAAGGTATATGTGAGATTAAGTAGAGCTATACACAAAGACATCATTTGAAGGTAAAGCTAGGGTTTTGTGAAAGCATATCAGCATTACACCGGTACTGAATCCAGCATATGAAGATGCTATTTCAAGAAGTACATTTTTATTGGATTTAACCATCCAATTGTAGTCAGTGTGACTCCCATTTGTGTTTGAGCAGTGAGCTCTAGGCGGTTGGCCTTTCTACATGTGCAAACCCCATTTATGTACACTTACTATATGTAGTAGTATCATCTGATTGTGGGTAAGGTTTCCCACAATGGTTTTTTCCCTTACAGGGTTTCCATGTACAAATATTGGTGTTATGTGTTGTGGATGATTTTGTCTTTTGGTTTCATGCATTATTCTTTACCGGTATTACATTTATCAGTTAATTTGTTTCACCGGTATCACATCTTTTTCACCAGTATTAAACTGTAATTTATTTAAGTGGTTTTTGGCTCAATATTTTAAGACAGCTGATTCACCGCCCCCCTCTCATTTGTCCCCAGTACCTAACAATTGGTATTAGAGACGAGCCCTCTTTTTACAGAAGCTTAATAGCTTGAGGAGATCTAATGTCTAGCAACTATTTCAGGAAGGATAGTCCTAAACTTGGTGGAACTAACTATGGAATATGGAAGATTAGAATGGAGAAACATCTGAACTGTATTAGAAAAGATATTTGGGAGGTTACAAAGAATGGATATACTGCTTCTACTACAAATGAACCAAATCCTCCAAATCTGACTAAAGATGAAGAAAATGATTGCAAGGCAAGAGAAGCACTTCTAAGCGCATTATTAGATCAGCAAATTATGGGACTATCAGACAAGTCCACTGCTAAATCTATTTGGGATCATTGTGGAAACACTGAATGAAGGAGATTCCACAGTCAATTGCAAAACTTGAAAGCTTCTAGGTTAGGTATGAAAGTCTGAAAATGGAAGAAGATGAAAGAATTTCTGCTTTTATGGAAAGAGAATGAAATTATTTTGGGTATTAAATGTTGTGGAGGAACCTTAAGTGAAGATGAAATTATTTCAAAAGTTTTAAGAGGTTTGCCACCGGCATACAAAATGAAGATTACTACAATAAATGAACTTAGAACAATGCCTAACACATCAGTAACTAGGGATACATTGATTGGAAAAATATCAGCCTTTGAGATTGAGGAATTTGGTCCTGCTACTACTATAAAGATAGATCTAGCTTTCAAAGCATCAACATCATTTGCACCATCATTTGACAAATCTGATTGGAAAGCCTTTTATGCAAGAGAACTTGAAGAACTTGAAGCACTATTTGCAAGAAAAATGCCTAAAGGTCCAGTTGGAAGTAAGTATGAAGGTAAAGCACCCTTTAAATGTTTTAACTACAATAAGATTGGTCATATGGCTTCAAGATGCCTTGATAGACATGCTAGGTTAAGAGAAGAAGCTAGAAGAACATACAAGCCTAATCCTAAATATCTGAAATACAGATTCAAGAAAAATAAGGACAAATCTTGTTATGTTGTTGATGAAGGAGTAACTAATGATTCTGATGAGGATTTGGTAGACAATGGATGGGTTTTTGTTGCTATAACAGAAGATCAACCAACACCTGCAGTGTAATTGGTAGAATAGGCATTGGTAGCAAAAGTTGAAGTGAAGGATGAGTGGATCATTGACTCAGGATGCTCACATCACATGACTAGTGACAAAAGCAAATTCTTGAACTTTCAAGAATATAATGGAGGTCTAGTAAGATTTGGTGATGACAAAGCTTGTTCAATTAAAGGCAAGGGTTCAATATCTCTTGATGGTAAGCATAACAATGAAAATGTTTACTATGTTGAAGGTTTAAAGAATAATATTTTGAGTGTTGGTCAATTAGTAGAAAAAGGATTTCAGTTACAATTCAAAAATGGTAAATGCAAAATTATGAATAGAACTGGTTTAGAAATTGCAACCGGTAATCAGACTAGAGGCAATATCTTTCATTTGAATAACAATGAAAAGACATGTTTGATTACACACATTGATGAAAGTTGGTTATGGCACAAGAGACTCTGTCATGTAAATTTTGATTGCATGGTAAAAATCACTACTACTAAGGCAGTTAGAGATTTACCTAAAATTGTCAAACCTCACAACACAGTATGTAAGGAATGCCCATTTGGAAAACAGGTTAGAGCTAGTTTTAAAAGTATTCCAGAGAAATCAAAAAATTCTCTTGATTTAATTCATATTGATTTATGTGTTCTAGCTAGAACTAAAAGCTTGCAAGGTGATAGATATTTCATGCTAATCATAGATGACTATTCTAGAATGTGTTGGGTTACCTTTCTTAGAAAAAAATCAGAAGCACTTGGAAAGTTTAAACTGTTCAAATCAATGGTTGAAAATGAAACCAGTAAGAAAATCAAATGTTTAAGATCAGACCAAGGAGGTGAATTCACATCTAAGGAATTCAATGCATTCTGTGAAGTGAATGGAATCAGAAGATAGCTATCAGCACCTTGGACACCATAGCAGAATGGAGTTGTTGAAAGGAAAAACAGAACTATCTTGGATGCAGCAAGAAGTATGTTATCAGAGGCAAATCTACCACATGTATATTGGAGAGAGGCAGTAAGCACAATGGTCTATACATTCAACAAAGTCCACATCAAAGGTGAAACCGGTAAGACCCCTCATGAACTATGGTTTGGTATTATTCCTACTCTTAAATATTTCAGAATTTTTGGAAGCAAATGTTATATTAGAAGAGATGAGTATATTGGAAAATTTGATCTTAGAAGTGATGAAGGAATATTTCTTGGTTATTCATCTAAGAGCAAAGCATATAGATGTTTAAACAAAAGATTGCAGAAAATTGTTGAAAGCACAAATGTAAAGATTGATGAACAATTCAGGGGAACTTCAAGGTATATGGATTACAAACCGACAATAGAGATTCTGTCAAATGAATCTACACTGAATCCATCAACACAGAATGAAGATCCAATTACACCGGTATCATCTAAAAATTCCACAGTAACTGAGGAACAACAACAACCAAAGACACCTCGGTATGTAAGATTGAATCATTCTGAAGATCAGATAATTGGAAACAAATATAGAGGAGTTATAACAAGAGGAAGATTGGAAAATGAAGAGGTATGTCTTATTTCTCAAATTGAACCATCATCAATTAATGAGGCATGTGAAGATAAATTTTGGATTAAAGCTATGGAAGAAGAATTAGAGCAAATTAAGAAGAATAACACTTGGACATTCGTTCCCCGGCCTAAAGATAAAAATGTTATTGGAACCAAATGGGTTTTTAGAAACAAACTTAATGAACATGGTAAAATAATCAGAAATAAAGCAAGACTAATGTGTAAGGGATATTCTCAAAAAGAATGAATTGATTACAATGAAACCTTTGCACTGGTAGCTAGAATTGAGGCAGTGAGATTATTTTTGGCTTTTACAGCTCATAGAAACTATAAAGTATATCAGATGGATATTAAATGTGCATTTTTAAATGGAATTCTTGAAGAAGAGGTTTACATTGAACAACCCGATGAATTTTCTTTAATAGAAGACAAAGATATGGTTTGTAGGTTAAAGAAAGCTTTGTATGGGTTGAAGCAAGCTCCAAGAGCTTGGTATGCAAGATTAGACAAGTATCTTTTAGAGATTGGTTTTTCTAAAGGTAATGCAGACATGAATTTATACTATAAAGTAACTAATGATGACATCTTGGTTATAGAAGTTTTTGTTGATGATATAGTCTTTGGAGGAGAAGATGGATTATGTAAAGATTTTTCTATCAAAATGCAGCAAGAATTTGAAATGTCTATGATAGGAGAAGTAAAATTCTTTTTAGGATTGCAGATCTCTCAGACTGACAATGGTATATTCTTGAGTCAATCAAAGTACTTAAAAGAGCTACTAAAGAAATTTGGGATGGAAAACTCTAAACTGGTAAGTACACCTATGACTACAAATGACAAATTATCAATAAGAGATGAATCAACACCTGTTAATCCAACTAGGTACAAATCTATGATATGAGGTTTACTGTATTCAACATAAACAAAGACCAGATATTATGAATGCAGTATGTATTGTTTTAAGATTTCAAAGTAATCCTAGGGAAAATCATGAATCAGGAGTAAAAAGGATTTTTTGGTACTTACAAGGCACTACAAATCTTGGATTATGGTATCCTAGAGATGAAAACTTTGAATTATGTGCATATACTGATGCCAATTGGGAAGGAGATGTAGATGACAGGAAAAACACCACCGACGAAGCATTTTTCCTTGGAAGCAGATTAATTTCTTGGTTAAGCAAGAAACAGAGTTGCACATCTTTATCAACAACAGAATCAAAATATCTTGCAGCAACAACAAATTGTACATAGGTATTATGGCTTAAACAAATGTTAAAGGACATAAAAGTGAATTGCAAGGAACCTATAACTATCTATTGTGATAACACTGCAGCAATTGATATATCTAAGAATCCGGTACTACATTCTAAGACTAAACATGTTTCTATCAAATTGAACTTTCTGAAAGAAAATGTTGAAGCAAAACAAGTCAAATTGGTTTATGTGAACACTAAAGAGCAGATTGCAGATATTTTTACTAAACCTCTACCTAAGGAGACTTTTGAAAAACTAAGAGAACAACTTGGGGTCATAACCCCACTGGTAGATACTTAGAGAGTTGATGTCTATCATCAACTGATAGAATTAAAAGAGATATATTCTTAATCTGGCTTTGATGAGTAAGCTACTTCTCAGGAGGAGTAGATGGTATATTGAAAATAGTTGGTGTTTTGTATGTGAAACTAACAATTGGTATTTTGTTGTAACTTTGGCATTTGATGTCAAAGGGGGAGAGATATATGGAAAAACACATTATCAATTGGGGAAGATATCTATGGTGAAAAATTAGTAAAAAATAACATAAAGAAACTCATGTTACTCTCAGGGGGAGAGATTGTTACCTTGAGAAGATTGTTGGTTTTATACTTGGCACTTTGATGGTTTTTCCATCTTGTGTTTCCATCAATGCCAAAGGGGGAGATTGTTGGTATTTTGGTATGGTTTTTTCATTGATGTCAACACCTACTAAAACACTAGCACTCTGGAGATCCAACAACATTCACCGGCAGACAAGTAACTATTGCATAGTTACTAGTATATGGTTCACCGGCAGGATATAATGATCACTGGCACTTGGAATGACATGGAAGACACTTGGTAATGTCAAAGACATCATGGGGGACACTTTGTTTTGAAGAATTAATCATTGGTATATTCATACTTGCATATTTGCCTTTACCGACAAATAGGTCCAGGGTTATCTAGGGTTACACCGACAGGTTTAGGGTTTAGGGTTTAGGGATCAACATGGCATGCTATGAAGATAATTAATTAATGTTGTAAATGCATTGAGCCGACATGTTCAATCGGTTATTGCATCGGATATTGTATTATTTGTAAAATGATTTTATTGTAATATCTTGTAGAGCTGACCTACTATAATTGGTCTTAGGTTATGATATAAATGTAAGATCTTAAATGTAAGATCGAATGTGGAATGCAAAAAAGATTGTGTGTGAAGGTATATGCAAGATTAAGCAGAGCTATACACAAAGACATCATTTGAAGGTAAAGCTAGAATTTTGTGAAAGCATATCAGCATTACACTGGTACTGAATCCAACATATGAAGATGCTATTTCAAGCAGTACATTCTTATTGGATTTAACCATCCAATTATAGTCAGTGTGACTCCCATTTGTGTTTGAGCAGTGAGCTCTAGGCAGTTGGCCATTCTACATGTGCAGACCCCATTTATGTACACTTACTATCTGTAGTAGTATCATCTGATTGTGGGTAAGGTTTCCCACCATGGTTTTTCCTCTTACAGGGTTTCCACATACAAATATTGGTGTTATGTGTTGTGGATGATTTTGTCTTTTGGTTTCATGCATTATTCTTTACCGGTATTGCATTTATCAGTTAATTTGTTTCACCGGCATCACATCTATTTCACCAGTATTAAACTATAATTTGTTTAAGAGGTTTTTGGCTTAATATTTTAAGACAACTGATTCACCCCCCCATCTCAGTTGTCCCTAGGACCTAACATTCCCAACATATTTCCTATCTTTTTGTGTGCAGGGAATAGGTACAAGAGATGTACAAAGAAATTATAGTAGAGTCAATAGTGACAAATAGGTTTAGCTTTTGAGAGTAGAAAATTTAGAGGACTAGGGCAAATCAGTACTACCTAGTCCCATAAAATCAAGCTACACTTCTCAGAATAGGTTCTAGACATCTTATGTTTCCCTTATCCAAGTTTATGGCATCATAGGATATTTGTAGAAGTCTATTTGTGAAGATCTACTTCAATAATTCATTTTTTTTCTCTAATTTCACAGGTTTAGCTCTCAATGGTAGAATATTTAGAGGACTAGGGCAAGTCTATACTACCTAGTCCTAAAAAAAAGCTAAACTTTTGAGAACAAGTTCTAGACATCTTCTTTTTCCCTTTATCCAAGATTGTGGCTCCATGGGATATTTGTAGCAGTCTATTTGTGAAGATTTACTTCAATAATTTATTATTTTTCTCTAATTTCACAACTTACATTCAACCCCAATACAGAAAGAGGGATACATCACAAAACCAATGAATCTAACAAGAAATCTCAACCAAGTTTCCTTATTTGGATTGAGGCTAGATCTATTGGGTTCACCCTCTTTCTCCATGTTTTGGTTAATTTGGGATTGCTAACTTGGTTGTATTATCTTAATTTGACCCTAATTCCAAATTACACCATTACATTTTGGTGAACTTGACATCTTTCATGTATAATTCTGATTTATTGTCTCAAAGCTAATTTTGTTTGCATTTTAAAATTTAATTTTTCACTCAGATTATATTTTCAATTGAATTAGATAAATTTAAAGGTTAAATTTGTTGGCCATTTGGTGGAATTGATTATGTGTTTCATTGATGTTTTGTCATTGATGTCAACACTAGCTATTTGGATGCTTTATCAGCACCCTTCTAGTCCCAATTGGTTGAGTGGTTTTTGGTTAACTTGGATCCAACATGATTTGGTTAACTCTGGTATAATCTGGTGATGGAATTGGCTTATTTGGTCAGTTGGTTTTGGTCTAGTGATTGGATGGTATCCTGCTTACATAGAAGATTAGTTTTTGGTTCTAGTGAGGGTTTTACTGATGGATCTTTTGGTGGATATCTTTGATGCATTACATAATTGGTGTTGGTGCAGCTTTTGATGGAGTTTCAAGATGTTGTTGGTAATCTTGCTTGAGACTTAGCATTTGGAGATCATTGCTGAAGCGTGTGGACCTATACTTGGTCCCGGTTGATCTAGGTTATGGACCAACATTAATGTAACATTTGGAAAGTAATTATTGTTTTATTTCTGGGATGTCTTATGTGTTGGATATTATTTGTTTTGGTCTAAGGTCGACATGGTTTGTAATAATGTAATTGGTTTATTGTCTAATATCCGACTTGATTGTTTATGGTGTAGGTTTTGTATAAATAAGATATAAGATCTCATTGTAGATCATCATGGTTATTGTAAGAGGTCATGGTCAAGGAATGTAATGTGTGAATATTGTAATATTATTCAAATAGAGGAGTTGGTCGATCAATGAAGATCAAATTGGGTTTGTAAGAGGATTTAGTCCTTCAGTATTGAGCTTAACCGGAACTGTACTCAGAATAGGAGATGTTATCTTTTCTAGTTCAACACTTCTCTAGATTGTAGTCTGCATTTGTATGTGTTGGCAATATGAAGGAATTAATTATGTGTTGCATTGATGTTTTATCATTGATGTCAACACTAGCTGTTCTAATTAGTTACCAATAGACAAATTTTGGTTACCGCTAGAAGAACTAGTGTTACCGGCAGAAGGGACTATTACTACTGACATGTTTGGATCAATGGAATATGTTTGGTTTGATGTTTCAGGAGTATGTTTTGGTCAGTTGGTATTGACTTGATGATCAGATGCTATCATACACTCTAGTAAGCCTATATCGGTAAGGGTTTAAGGTTTTACCGACAGAGCTTTTACTGAGAATCTTTGACAGAATGCATAAATGGTGTTGGTGTGGCTTCTAGATGGAATTCAAGATGCAGACGGTAATCTTTTTTTGTGCTTTGACTGATTAGAGACATCACTTTGGCATGGTGACTCTATTTGGGTCCAGGTTATGGATCAGTATCATGTTACGTGTTCTCTACACATTACTAGGATGATTTATGGATTGGTTAATGTTGTTTTGGTCTAAAGCTAACATGGTATATCATTTTAATGTGGATGTATGTAATGATATTATTATAATATCTTTTAGGTGGATGACCTAATTGGTTTAGGCCTTAGGGTTTATATAAATTGATGTAAGATCTCATTGTACATCATGGTGGTAATGGTCATGGAATGAAATATCATATGCAAAGGAGAATTGGTCGATCATAGCTGATTGAATTGGGTTTATGTAAGAGGTCAAAGGCCTTCAATATTAAGCTTAACTGAGATTGTAATCAGGGATAGTAGATGCTATCATTGGCAGTTCATTCTTCTGGATTGTTGTCCAATTATATTGAGGTGGTTATACCCTCTTTGTAGTCAATGAGACTCATTTGTAATGACCAATATGCTCTAGGAAGTGTGCCTCCCCGCATGTGCAGGACCCTTATTGTATCACATGCTTTCTATAGAAGTATCAACTAACTATGGGTAGGCTTCCCACCATGGTTTTTCCCTTTACTAGGTTTTCCACGTACAAATCATGGTGTTATGTGGTATGGTTGCATTGTGTTGATTCCCTATTTCATTCTTAAGTTTTATTGCTTACCGGTATCTGCTTCTACTATTTTGGTATTTAATGTTTATGTGCTCCAGTTAAAGGTTATAAAGTGGTTTGATTAATATAATCTATTGAAAACTAATTCACCCCCCCTCTCAGTTGTCCACCGGTTATTCTAACAATTGGTATCAGAGCTTTCATCCTGTTTTGTAGAAGCTTAACTGCTTGAGGTAGATCCTATGGCAACTAATAATTCAAATCCACTGGCAACTATTTTCAGAAGAGAAATCCCCAAGCTTGATGGAACAAACTATGGGATATGGAAAATCCGAATGGAGACTCATCTTAAATTTCTTAGCAAGGATATTTGGAAGATCACTAAGAAAGTACATACACCTTATGATCTGACATCTGGGAATCCTTCTCCAACAAACTTGGACAAAAATATTAAAAATGAATGTAGAGCAAGAGAAGGCCTCTTATGTACACTCACTGATCAGCAAATCATGGGATTGACTGATAAATCATCTCCAAAGATTATGTGGGATAAATTGCAAACTTTGAATGAAGGTGGCCCTACTATCAAAATTGCTAAACTTGATGGTTACCGGGTAAGATTTGAGAACTTGAAGATGGAAGATAATGAAAGAATTGCTACATTTATGGAAAGAGTAAATGAGATTGTCATGGGAATTTAATGTTGTGGAGGATCTCTGAGTGAAGATAAAATAGTTTATAAAGTTTTGAGAGCCCTACCACCAGCTTACAAGATGAAGGCTACTGCAATTAATGAATTGAGAACAATGGAAAACACTTCAGTTAACAGAGACATTTTGATTGGGAAATTATCTGCTTTTGAGCTTGAAGAATTTGGAACCTCTGAAGCTGCAAAATCTGATCCTACTTTTCATGCATCATCATCTACCAACAAAAGTGATTGGAAAGCCCTATATGCAAAAGAGTTGGAAGATATGAGGAAAGATGATGAAGAATTTGAGCAACTTGAAGCCCTATTTGCTAGAAGAGTACCTAAAGAACTGATAAGAAGTAAGTATGAAGGAAAAAAACCTTTTAAATATTTTGCATGTAATAAGATTGGTCATTTTGCATCTAGATGTCCTGAAAGGAATGCAAGATTTGAAGAAAGAGTTAAGAAATTATTTAAGCCTAATCAAAACAAATATAGATTCAAGAAAAACAAATTATGCTACACAGAGGATGAGGAAGGAGTAAGTGATGACTCAGATGATTAATGGGCAGGAGACTCTGCTAGTGGATCCGATAGCAGAAAGGAATGGGTGTTCTATGCTCTAAATGAAGATGAATTAGAATTGGTTATCAAGAATGAAGAAAAGGCCCTGGCAACGAAATTTGAAGACAAGGATGAATGGGTAATTGATAGTGGATGCTCACATCATATGACTAGAGATAAAAGAAAATTTATGTCGCCACAATAATACAATGGTGGTCAAGTCGGATTTGGTGATGACAAAGCATGCACGATCAAAGGTAAAGGTATTATTTCTTTGGACGACAAGTGTAATACTGATAATGTCTACTATTTAGAAGGTTTAAAGAATAATCTTTAAAGTGTTGGTCAATTGGTGGATAAGGGATTCCAACTTCAGTTCAAAGATGGAAAATGCAAAATCATTAACAAAACTGATTTGGAGATTGCAACTGGTACACAGACTAGAGGTAATATCTTTCACTTGAACATCGGTGATAAGACATGTTTGATTGCTTATATTCATAAGAGTTGGTTATAGCATAAGAGGTTGTGTCATGTTAATTTTGGTTGTATTGTTAAGATCAGTTCAACAAATGCTATTATAGATATACCTAAGATTATAAAGCCCCATAAACTAGTATGTAAGGAATGTCAATTGGGAAAGCAAGTTAGAACTTCTTTTAAAAGCATACATGATAAATCTAATGATGTGCTTGATTCGATTCATACTGACTTATGTGGTCCAACAAGGACTAGAAGCTTTCAATGTGATAGGTACTTCATACTAATAATTGATGATTATTCTAGAATGATGTGGGTGACTTTTCTAATTGAGAAATTTGAAGCTTTTGAGAAATTCAAGATTTTGAAAGCAAAGGTGGAAACAAAATCTGGATTGAAAATCAAATGTCTGAGATCAAATCAAGGCGGTGAGTTCACATCTCATGAATTTAACAGTTTTTGTGAGATAAATGGAATTAGGAGATAGTTATCTACACTCTGGACTCCTCAGCAGAATGGAGTAGTGGAAAGGAAGAATATAACCATGATGATGAAAGTCAAATTGCCTCACATCTACTAGAGAGAATCATTGAGTACAATAGTCTACACATTCAACAAAGTTCATATCAAAGGTGAAACTGGTAAGACTCCTTATGAATTATAGTTTGGACACACACCTACTCTTTAGTATTTCAGAATTTTTGGAAGTAAATGTTATATCAAAAGGGATGATTCAATTGGGAAGTTTGATCCTAGATGTGATGAAAAGATATTTATTGGATATTCAATTCTATAACAAAAGTTTGTAGAAAATTATGGATAGTGTAAATGTGAAAGTGGATGACCAATATAGAGATCAATCTATATCATATGATAGAGAACCGACAGTGAAAGTGATCATAACTGATCTGACAATGCCTCAACCGATACAAGAAACTGAGATAGTTACACTAGTACGATCAAAAAAATCAATTGTGACTGATGATAAAAATAGAGAACCTGAAGTTTAGCAGAGACCAAGGTATGTAAGATTAAATCATTCTGAAGATCAAATCATTGGAGACAAGAACAAAGGAGTTATGACAAGAAGAAGACTGGCAAATGAGGAGGTATGTCTTATTTCTCAAATTGAACTAGCATCTATTATTGAAGCTTGTAAAGATAAACATTGGTTAAAGTCTATGCAAGATGAATTAAATTAGATAGAGAAGAATAAGACTTGGACTTTAGTTCCCCTGCCTAAAAATAAGAATGTTATTTGAACTAAATGGGTTTTTAGAAATAAGCTAAATGAGGATGGTCAAGTTGTAAGAAACAAGGCTAGAGTGGTTTGTGATGCTCTACAAAATACACACAATGGTTAGACTAAAACTTGTGGCTGTATAACACACAAAAACAAGAAACAAGGATCAAAGTTAGTGTTATTCAACCAAAAACAAGCCTAAGCAGACATATCAAAAGAGACACTAAAAATATGCTAAAACATTTAACTATGGAAGTAGATATAACAAGGAATCTCCAAATGTCTTCTAACATGCTCTTAGCTCCTTCTCCTTTGTTCCTCTCCTCTCCAGGTTCCAAATTAGTGTAGCTCTCAGTAGCTTTTTGCACTATGGATGCTTATGGAGATTCAAGATTGAAAATGTTTATAACTTATGCTATGCAAGTGTAAAAGCAAGCTAAAATAACAGATTATGAAATGAAATAACATTTATTTTAGTCCAAAATGACAATATATTAGTGATTTTATGCTAGAATGCTCTCTAAAATTGACTATAGATTAAATACATACAAGTTTTCAGGATCTGGATTAGGAAGAAATGGGCTCTATTCATAAGAAAAATGGAGAAATGGATGGTTGAGATTGAGTAATCTCAAGAAGGGTCAGGATTGAATGATATTCAATCCATTTGAGGGTTTTCAACCCAATCCCAAGATGACAAGTGTCAACATGAGAGGGGTTGAGAAGAGAGGGAAGAAGCATTAAATGCTCGACATGACCTGAGGGTTAACTTGGGAGTTAAGGTCAATGGTTGGGTTGAGTGAATAAAATCTTTATTCAAAGAATAAAACTTTTATCCAATGGATAAATTCTTGTGCAAAGGTAAAAGGGATAACCATGGTCAAAGCAATAAATGCTTGAGGAGACATATGAGTCACATGAGGGTTGAGTTAGGGGTTAACCATAAATGGTCATGTAAGAGCCATAAGTGGTTTGGAAGACTTTGGAGGTTAAATTGTTGAACACACAAAGTATTAATTGTTTTTCAAAGACTTTGAGGTCTTTGAGAAGTGACTCCAAGTTGCTTAGGAATGTGACAATAATTAGGGGATGGATTAGGTTAATTAGGAAGGGCTTAGAAGAATCTAGAAAGGGGTTAGGATTGCAAGTGAGTTTGGTGGGTGAGGGAAAATAAGATTTTTATTAAAATAAAATTCATTTATTTCAATAAATAGGTGCAAGTTGCATTTGTAGGAAAATGCAAGTGGGGGGGATAAATGATTTAAATAAATGTTTTATTTAATTTATTTAAAAGAGGAAAAGGGTTAAATGAAATAAATAAGATTTATTCATTTATTTGATTGTGAGTTTGGTTTAATGAATTAATTAAAATAAATTGAGTAATTTATTTAATTAATAGAAGAATGTTTGCAGATGAATTAATTAAATATTAATTTAATTAACTGATGGCTAGTGGATTTTTAATCAAATAAATAACAAATATTCATTTAATTAAACTGGATAGATTTATGTGACTACATTTTCCCCTCTTTCAGATAGTGTGGTTTATCACGTTGTTTCAAAGAAAGAAAAATAGGTGTGAAGAAATATGCCCCATAAGTGTTAATTTAGTGGGTGGTATGCCCCCTCGAGAGATGTGCCAAAAATTTTGAAAAATCAGGCGATCTCTCAAAAAAGAATGAAAATTGGTAGGGTGGTAGAAGAGAAGAAGTTAGCAATGTTGGTGAAAAATAGAAGAAATCGGAGATAAAATGGAGAAATGGGAGGCTCGGGAAGTTTGCAGGGACCACGGCAGTGAGCGGGGGAAAATTAGGGTTACGACGTAGGGTATATATGGGGAGGAAGGGGTGAAAATAGGGTCATTTGCATTCATGTCCATAGTGAAATTTGAGGTCTAGTTTTTGACTTTTTGAAAGATCAAGGAGCGATCAGGATGCTGGTTCCCATAACAGAGCACTGATTAGAGCAAGCCCGACGATTCCAACAGCCAAACAACTACGAACCAGTGGTATGTGAATTGGAATTTTTTATTTTTGTGCATTTTTGATATGTTTTTAGCTAGGTCCAAGTTGAGTCAAGACAATAGCGCTAAAATTGTGTTTTACCGCTATTGTCAGCCAAATTAGTGCTTTTGTGCCCCTATGGTGCTATTGCATAGTAGTTGTAGCACTTTTGCCAAGGTGAGTGCTATTGCATCGCTGTTTTAGTGCTTTTGCATTTTTAGCGCTATTGCATGGTTGATTGAGTGCTTTTGATATGAAGTAACGCTTTTGCATAGTTAGTATAGTGCTATTGTTGTTTTAGCGCTATTGCCTAGGTGATTAAGTGCTTTTATTAGGAGATTAGCACTTTTGTGTAGGAAAAAATCTACCCCAGTTGGTTTGAACAAAATCTCTTGATGCCAATGATGGATGGATGGAGAGGGGAGGTTAGAGTTGTTTTGAACCATAGCAGCCCTGATGAGACTTAGGTCATTAGGATAAATGCCTGTTGAAGTCTAGGTGTGCCATGATTGCTTACCTGTTGAGACCTGAAAATACTTGATCAAAGTATCTGTTGATAGTCTAGGTTTAAACTTAAGAAAGTTTGAAACAAAACAACTAATGATGATGGTTGCTGGACATGTGCAGGAGGATCTTCGTGTCTTACAGTTGCATGAGAGGTGTCCCACCACATAGGTGTTGCGCGATCAGTTGACAGAGGCCAAGGTGGATTACATTGCAACTATAGGCCTATATGATGTGATGTATATGCCCGTGATTCGGATGAATCACGGTTTGATTACAACATTGGTAGAGCGGTGGCATAGTGAGACATGTACGTTTCACTTAGCATAGGGAGAGATGGCAGTGACTCTGGAGGATGTATGGCACATCCTGCACATTCCTATCTGAGGAGAGCTTGTGAGTTATGACCGAGCATGGGGGACCCTAGCAGTGTAGAGATTTTTTTAGGAGGATGTTTATATTGATGATGGTTCGATAGCTTGGGAGGACATAGCCACGTTGTATGAGCCATTACCAACAGTGCTACCAGGTATTGTTGGGGGACTACTATGCCTAGATCGACGATTGCATGGACTGGTCGTTGGTTGGGGTCAGGTGATCAAGAAGATGATTAGAGAGGGGACCCAGTTTGCATGGGGACCGTGCATGCTATTGCACTTATATCGGGAGCTACATGAGGTAGCATATCGAGGGTTGGGCTCCTTGGGAGTGGGTATCATGCTACTACATATTTGGGCATGGGAGCATTTACAAGTTACCTGACCAGTGAGTTTGAGATTTTGAGCAGTGGATCAGCCCTATGTATACATGTATGGAGGGATGATGAGTCAGCCCCACCTGCAGAAGTTAGAGTGGTGGCAGCGGGCACTGGATGATCTGGATATAGTGATTTGGAGACCGAATATTGAGTGTGAGCCATGGGAGGATGATGCCGAGGCATTGCCATATGTGTTCATGACACAATATCTCATTGGTAGGACAACCTACAATGTGGAGAGATAGTTGTCAGGTAGGGTGTTGAGATAGTTTGGGCGGAGATAGGGATTTCTTAGTGGTTCGGGAGTGTATGCACGGGTAGTTCAAGAGAGATATCTATGGGGACCAGTGTTACCCTATGATCAGGCGCTGGCAGAGTTTTGTACATTGTAGGCAAGACCATGGTAGATGAGGCTAGGGGTAGTAGATGTTGGGGTGTCAGAGGAGTACACACAGTATATTGCGGCACATCTGATTCCGTAGATATCAGATCTGGTAGAGCCGATTCTAGAGTTTGAGGAGGATAAGGGACGAAGAAGGAGGAGGAGAGGAGGTCATAGAGTAGTAGGTAGACTAGGGAGAGGGGATGGTGGTGGTGGGGATGGAGGAGGTGGAGTTGGATTCAAAGGTGGAGGTGGGGGTGGTCGACGCTTATAGCGGAGGGGTCGAGGTGAGCAGCCTTTGCAATTATCTTAGGGACCTTTGATACAAGGAGGCATGAGACTAGGTGGGAGGGATGCTGGTGAGGGATAGGCACCTATGGAGATAGGAGAGGGAGCTACTGGAGAGGCAACCACTAGAGAGGCACCTATTGGAGAGGTAACCATTGGAGAGGCACCTATGGATACAGAGGAGGGAGCTATAGGTGGGGATATGAGGAATTACATGATAGGATACTTGTAGACTCACGTAGAGGATTTGGAGGTAGAGGTGGTCGATGGGCATGTATAGCTATTTACATGAGGGTCAGAGTTGACTGTAGTGCTATGGGAGAGGGATGATGTGGTGGAAAGATTAGCAAAGCTACAGGAGAGAGTCTGGGTTCAAGTAGGAGCACAGGGTCCTACTGGGGAGGTGATGAGGGTGATTCGGCAAGCATAGGTTGAGATAGAGTAATGGTGAGGTTTATATGAGTAGGTGGTGCGAGCTAGTCAGTGAGAACTTAGCTATTCCTAGATGCAGCAGGTGAGATCAGAGCGATTGCAGAGTTTTGAGAGCAGTGGGGGTGTGATGGGTCCTCCATGGAGAGATAGATCAGGTGATGCAGGAGCTAGTGGGGGTGTGATGGGTCCTCCATGGAGAGATAGATTAAGTGATGCAGGGGCTAGTGATGGAGCATGTGGTGATGGTGGTGCAACATCTAGTTAGAGTGGTATCTGAGAGAGAATTTTGCATGCATGTTAGATTTGTCATGTTGGACTATGTCTTGGATGGCTCTTGGTAGCTGATATTTTGGACGTCATTGTACTCTGATACATGTATGTTTTTGGCGATATGATATGATATATATGAGGAGATCCCATATTTTGTGATGATATGGATGTTGATATGTATGGATTTTTATGCAGGATGATGATCTTATGAGTTATGCTTAGATGGATAGTTGTACTTGCTATGCATATGTATGGATGAGATGATTTCTATATGTATGTTTCATGATGATGTATTCCTACATGATGTCTATATGCATGTTTTATGATTGTGATGCTAACATATGGATGCAGGTTGATATGCATGATTTGGAGATGTAATGCTTTATGTAGGTAATGCCATGATGATTATGTATGTATATGATGATATAGACAGTACTTTGTACTTTATGGTGAATTGATGATAAGATAATGATATGCAATGATGTTGATGTGATGTGTTTAAAATAAATGATTTATGTAAATGCATCTAGATGTTTTTGGATGAATGTGATATGGATAAACAAATGTAAAGTATAAATGTTTATATGATGATTTCTAAATGAATGCATATGTATAAACTGATGTTAATATAAATGGGTTTATATTATGATCTAAATGAAAAATATGAAGTGAAATGCTAATGTAATGATAATGTAACTCATGGGTAATGAATAACTGCACCTTAATGCAATTAAAATGAATGCTTTCTGAATGAATTTTAAATAGTACTAAATGAATGCATTTGTAATGGCTAATCATGGTAGTAAATGCAAATAATGATAATTTATCATATAAATGAATCTAAATGTCATGAGTGTAATAATGAAATGATGTAACGATGCTAGTGCAAGTATTTGAGAATGAACTATATGTAGTAAGTGCAACTAAATGATATTAAATGCATGCTAATGAATGGCTAAAAATTTCAATAAAGCTATATGCAAGTACATGATAATGAATTAGGCTGAGGCAAATGCAACTAAATATAATGAAATGATGATGTGATTATGATAGATGAATGCAAGGTTGTTTAAACTTTGCATGATGCATAGATGATGTATCAGAGAACTCTGTCATGATTGTATCCAAGACCAACTCATTTTTTAGATAACCTCTTATATTAATCTTGTTCACATTTGCACACAAAATCATGTATATGAAAATGGATGGATGACATGCAACAGAATGCAATATAAATAGATGAGATGGAATGATGATCCATAGTGCTTGATTTTCATCATTGAGCTTTAAAAATGTTGTAAGAAAATACAAGCAACTTGACATAATGATTCAAGATGACCTGAGTATTCCTTACATGGATTTTGATGTAACAAGTTAATACAAGCAACTTTGATATAATGGATCAAGTTGACTTGAGTATTACTTGCGAAACAAATAAGGATTATCTCCTTTCATGCATGACTTGGAATGTCCTCCTTGATCTTTTGCCAATCATATCCTAAGACAAGTTCATACCATAATAAGAGATAAATCATTGTCGAGCGTGGGTGAGGCAGTAGGAACAAAGGATGGAGCATTGTACCTATAAGCAAACAACATATATGTATAAAGAATAAAGAATATGGACCCTTGATAATGGTTCATGCTCATATGGTTGAGGTATACATTGTAGTCAACAAGCCATAGTGATCTATGACTATATGTTGCATAAGATCACGTAACTTAGTGAACTTCCCACGTAGACACCATTAGTACATGCCCTAGAATTTCATCAGAAATAATTCACAAAAGATATACAAACAATGCTTAGGAACCATCATGGCCACTCTAATCACTCATGGATATTCAGGAGTAACGTAGGAACCTGATATATATAAATGAATGAATAACCTACAAATCAACCAAGTATTTGATAGCTTAAATAGAATTTTCTTGTCAAAGAAAATGATATCATGTCTTTGTTTTGGTAAGGAAGGATGCATCCTTGTTAAGATAGTTTGTGTATTGATGTCGGTTGTTTAGTCAATTTGATAAGTGATCATCATTTGATTATTGCACAATGTTTGTTTGGTGTCTGCTCGGATGAGTATGTAGAAGGTGTTGCCATGTTTTTGTTTGATTTTTGATGTTTTCTTATGCTTTTTGGGGGGGGGATTTTGTGATTTTTGAATGTTTTTGGTATTTTGTGAGACTATTTTTTATTGTTTTTGGATTTTGTGATTGGTTTGAATGTTTTTGGTATTTTGTGATTGTTTTGAATGTTTTTGGATTTTGTGATTGTTTTGAATGTTTTTGGTATTTTGTGAGACAGTTTTGAATGAAGAACCCAATGAATCACAAGTAATGCAGAATCCACTTCCATCAATAGGTTAAGGGCATTGCCCCCAGTGTAGGCATGATTATGAAAAAGCAAGATGCAAGACACATGAAGTACTTTTCTCTTGATTGCAGATCAATAACAAGCCATGGTTTGGACGGATGGATGTGTGTATGTAATTAATGTGATCACAACAATTCTGAAAGATAATGGAGCCATAGCCTTTACGAGTGGTGCCTGTTTGCCAGTTTTTCACCATCATACTTACCCAAGGTGCCACTAGAGTGATTATTCACCATTTGGATGCATGATTTTTCTTTACTATTTTGATGTTTTTGTATTTTCTTCAGGATATTTTTAAAAATGTTTCTGGTGTTTTTCATGGTATGTATGGGAGCCTGATGCTCTATACAGTTTTTAGTTATAAAACTATTTGAGGTGCATGCTATTGATTGGGTCTGCTAGCAGTTCTCCTTCTGAAGTAGCCAACTGATATGCCTTGGACCCAAATACATAGGTGATAACATATGGACCTAGCCAATTTGATTCAAACTTTCCCTAATGTTCTCTATTTGGTTAGTTACAAGGATTTTCTCGGAGAACAAGATCACCTACCCCAAATGTACGAGGTCTAACCTGATGATTATAGCTCTTGCTCATGCACTGCTGATAGGCTTTGAGGTGATTGCACAAAGCTTGTCATTTTTCATCCAGTAGTTCCAAGTCTTGGAGACGTGAGACTCTATATGCTTCATCATCAATGATATTATGTAGGGAAACCCATAGAGATGGTATTTCAACCTTAATAGGTAAGATAGCTTCTACACCATAGACCAATGAGTAAGGAATTGCCCCTGTAGGGGTTTGAATGCTAGTTCGATATGCCCATAGTGCTGGATTTAATTGAACATGCCAATCATGGCCAGCATCATTGACTATTTTCCTAAGGATCCTTAATATGTTCTTATTTGATGCTTCAGCCTAACCATTTCCTTGTGGGTAATAGGGAGTGGAAAAGCGGTGTTGGATGTGAAACTTTTCATAGAGTTCATGGACATCTTGATTCTTGAAAGGAAGACCATTATCTGTGATGATGGACATGGGTACACCATACCAATAGATGATGTAATTAAGGATGAATGAGGCGATTTGCTTGCTGGTGACTTGGGTAAGTGGAACAACTTTGACCTAGTTTGTGAAGTATTCGGTGACGGTAATAATGAATTTGTGGCCATTGGATGAAGATGGATGGATTTTACCCACAAGGTCAAGTCCCCATTGACAAAAAGGCCATGGTGTTGTGATTGGTTGTAATTCCTATGCTGGTGCATGTATCAGGTCTCCATGAACTTGGCATTTCTTGCATTTTTAGACAAAGTAGTAGGAGTCTTTTTCCATGGACGGCCAATAGTATCCAGTGCGCATGAGTTTCTTGGCTAGTGAAGGACCACTTGCATGAGTCCCACAAATTCCTTCATGTACCTCTTCCAAGGCCTTTGTTATCTCATCCTATTCCAAACATCGAAGGAGAGTACCATCAAGACTGCATCGGTATAGGGTTTTAGCAATAATTGTATATTGAGTGGTTTGGCATATGAAGGTTTTACATTGGTTATTTGATTGGTTAGGAGGAAGTGTGTGATCACAGAGGTAAGTGTAGAACTCATCGTACCATGGGGATTCAGAACCAACAAGGCGACATATCATCTCGGATTTGGGGATATCATACATGGGAATCCAAAGCTGTTCTACCAAGAACTCATAGCATGTTGAATTCTATAGAAGATCTAGGAGAGATGTGATGGTAGCCATAGAGGCGATAGCTCAATTATGATCTCTGGGTATTTGCTCAAATGTGATAGTAGTAAATGATACCTTTAGATTGTCCACCATTTGCTTGTACGACATGAGTTTGTCATCCTTGGTCTGATATTCATTTGTTACTTGTTGGATGACTAGTTGAGAGTCACCATATATCTGTAACTCTTTTAATTTCCATTGTATGGCAAGTTTGAGTCTTGTGATCAAGGCCTCATATTCTACTATGTTTTTTGTGCATGGAAATGTGAGCCTGTAAGACTTCAGGATGTTGTCACCTTGAGGTGCAATAAATAGAATGCCTGCCCCCAAGCCATGTCTAGTGTATGAACCATCAAAGTATAGTTTCCGTGGTTGTGCTTCTGTGATCATGAATATCTCTTCATCTAGAAAATTGGAAATGAGAGGTTGATCGCCTATGAGGGGTGCATCGACCAATTGATCTGCAATAACTTGACCCTTGATAGCCTTATGGTCCACATACTTGATGTCAAATTCACTTAGAATCATCACCCATTTGGCCAAGTGACCAGTCAATGTGGCTTTATTGAGTAAGTACTTGAGTGGATCGATCTTTGAAAATGAGTTGTACCTTGTGTGTTAATAGATAGTGCCTCAATTTAGTAGCTACCAAGATTACTGCTAGGCAAGCTCGCTCAATAGGTGTGTAATTGAGTTCATAGCCGACCAGTGTGCGAGAGATGTAGTATATAGCACACTCTTTCCCTTCTGAATTGTGTTGAGCCAATAGTACTCCCAATGTTGTAGTAGTAGCTGAAATATAGAGCAATAGAGGCTTACTTGGATCTGGTGGGATCAGCAATGGTGTATTCATGAGATAGTCTTTAATCATCTGGAATGCTTGCTGACATCTGGCATCCCATTGAAAGTGGATGTTCTTGTGTAGTAGGTGTGTAAAGGGATGGTACTTATCTGCCAGTTGTGCAATAAATCTTCGGATGGACTGTAGCCGCCCTTGTAATGTCCTTAGTTGAATAATGTTCTTTGGAGGTGGCATGTCCATGATTTCTTTGACCTTTATTGGGTCCACCTCAATGCCTTTGTTGGAGACAATGTATTCGAGAAGTTTCCCTAAGGTTACTCCAAAGACACATTTCTTTGGGTTGAGTCGAACATGATATTGTTCTAGTCTATCAAAGATTTTCTCCAATATTTCCAGATGACCTTCTCTTGTGAGTGATTTTGCTAGTAAGTCATCAACATAATCTTCCATTATGGTATGCATCATATCATGGAAGATAGTGGTCATTTCCCTTTGATAGGTTGCTCCTGCATTCTTTAGACTGAAAGGCATTACATTCTAGCAGTATGTTTGCCATGGGCATGTGAATGTTGTCTTATGTTGATCCTCTGGTGCGATCTTTATCTGATTGTACCCTGAAAAGCCATCCATGAGTGAAAGCATGGCATGTCCTACTATTAGGTCTACTATGATGTCAATGTTTGGTAGGGGGAAGTCATCTTTAGGACATGCTTTGTTCATATCTCTGAAGTCTATATAGATATGGATGCTCCCATTTGGTTTACCGACAGGCACAATGTTGGAGATCCAATATGCATAATCAATTGGTCTAATGAAACCAACATCCAGAAGTTTCTTAAGTTCTTCTTTGACGAGTACTGCAATCTGGGGATGCATCTTGCGAAGCTTCTGTTTGACAAGCTTATCTCCCTTTGCTACTATGAGGTGATGCATGACTAAATCTGGATCAAGACCAGGCATGTTTGCATATGACCATGTGAAGTTGATATGGCATTTCTGGAAGAATTCGACAAACTTGGGTTGTTCTTCTGGTGTTAAAAGGGATGCCAGATGTATGTGGTGAGGAGTTTCAGGAGTCCCCACATTGTATTCTTTTTTTTCCTCGATCAGAATCGTTGATCATTCCTACTTTGTACTAGAGGGGAGAATGTCAAAACATTCATCCTCGAGTGCCTCAAAGAGGTTTTCACCATTGGATACACTCTTTCTTTTTACTTTTGTGGGATCAAATAGTGCCACAGTGTGGTTTTCACTGGAAGATCCATGTTTTATTGTTATATTTTTGTAGCTAAAAGGTTTGGCATCCAACCCAAAGTATGTTGCGCTATTAAGTCCTATGGTGAATCCAGCTTTGTGATCCCTGCTTGGTATGTTATCCCATAATTCCAAAAAGTCAATGATCACCTCATTGTTTTGGAAGTGGTCAAGGCATGGGGAGTTAGGTTGGTTCCATTCGATGAGTTCAGGATGGATAATGGGCATTACCTCATTGATTAGGTTAAGTTTGTTAGATGTGTCAATGATGGTTAAGACATTATGGGTAAGGTCATCGACGGTACTCTCCCTGTTAGAATCGGGCGTAGGATGTGACGTTGGGTTTGTGGAAGATGTTTCCAGTTCTGGAATCCAAGAGGTCTTTATCTGTGCTTCTCCATAAATAGGGATGTCTTTGTGAGGGGGAGGGGGTGATGTGTCTTCCTCATTTGAAGTATTCAGATGTACTGAATCAAACTCCTGCTCATGTGAGTCAATTTTTGAGTCACTTACCAAGATCCAGTTGCTATACCATACTGGGATATCTTTTGAGTTAAACATTATAGGTGTGATCAGCTGATGTATCTAGATAGACAGAATGACTGGTGTTGTAGGAATAATTATGGGGATCAATGAGTCTGATACTGGGAGCATCATTGTTGTTGCTTTTGTTGCTTCTGCTAGAATTGGCAACGTTGTCGATACCATTGGGAATTCTAATATAGTTGTTGTTGCTAATGGTGCTTTGGATGTTATTGCTATTGTTGATGGGGTTCTTGGTTTGATGGGGTGTGCTTCTTTTATAATCAAAGGTGGCCTCTTTGTAATAGGTTGATATAGTGGTTTGTTGGGTTTCCCTTTGAATATGAGTTTAAGCAAGATCTCCTTTTGAAAGCCTAAGCCTGTGTTATCTTTGGGCTTCAATTCTAGCTGCAGTGGCTCATGTGGCCCTTGTTTACAAGGTCCCAAAGCACTTTGACTGTCATAACCCATTCTTTGCATAATGAGAAGGCCCTTTCCATATTGATCTATTGGAAGTTTATCTTGTGGAGTGTCTATGGTGATAGGATCTTTATAGATCCATTCTGCTAAGTCCTCATCTCTGGTCTCTTCTTCTTGACTCTTTCCAAGGATGAAAGGTGTCAAAGTGCATGCTGGCATGACTACTAGTGTATGAAGTAACCATTGAGGTTTACCATGAGTTCTTGGAGAAGTGGGTATTTGTCCAACACAAAAGAGTTGGCTTAGATTGTACTCTCCAGGACCTTCCTCTACTATTTTCATTTTGAGCTTCTCTTGCTTGGGTATAGTGGTGTTTGAACTAGAAAGAGAGGTTGGACTTATGTATGAGGTGGATGGGATAGCTTCTTTGTTGTTTGGAATGGTAATCTCTGGTTGATGATTTATACTATGACAATATGCAAAGGGATTTGCATCTCCCTGGATTGTAATTTCTACGCCATTATGAGGGAACTTGATACACTGATGGTAGGTGGATGGAACAGCTTGCATGGCGTGTATCCAAGGTCTTCCTAGCAACAAATTGTATGGCAGAGGAAGGTCCAAAACCTGACATATGATGTGCTTCACCACTAGGCCCACTCAGATTGGTAGCACCACTTCTCCTTTGGATGAACGCTCGGCATCATCATAGGCTTTGATTGTGATCTTCTTACGGGGATCCACTGATTCAATTGCATATCCCAATGTGGTGACCAATTGTAGTGTACAGATATTCAGACCTTCTTCATTGTCGATCAAGACTCACTTGATCCTATGCTAGTTGATAAACCCTTCAAAGTGGAGTGAGGCATTATGTGGTTGCTAGAAGGTTGTGTTGTCACTTTCATAAAAAGTGAGACAAGGTGATGACCTTAGACTCCCAACCATGGCATGGAACTAATCTGTATTTAAGTTTGCAGGGACTGACACCTCTTGGAGAGATTGATCCAAGATTGTTTTATGAGATGGAGATAGGCGCAATAGGTTCAGATAGATATCAATGTAGGCATTTTATCTAATTGATCCACAAGGTTATACTGCTTTGGGATTGATGTGGTACCTCGTGGAGCTGTTTTTATGGTAACCTTGCCGCGACGTGTAACAACATTGCAATTGGAACTGGCTGGATTTTTTATGGTAATAGTTGCAATTTGTTTACTGGCATTGTACAGGTGATTTACAGTGTAATTATACATGGCTCGCATATAATCAGTGGTATTAGTATTTCTCCTTGAAGTGGAAGGACCCCTTTGATCTTGTGATGGAAGTGGATTTTTGAACATCAGATGATCATTGTTTGTTGTCTTTGGGTCATGTCCTTCGATTTCAATATCACCTTGGTCAATAAGATCTTGAATAATATATTTTAATCTATGACAATTGCTTGTCTTATGTCCTTTTCCTTGATGGAAATCACAATGTTCAGTATCTCTCCACCATGCAGGTTTGACTTGAGGTTCATAATTTGATGTTTTGGGTAAGGTCACTAGATTTTCAGAAACCAATTGGCATAACACTGTTTCAATGGGTTCCCCTAATGGAGTGTATGTTCTCTTTGGTTTAAAATTTTGTTGACGTTGTTTGGGTTCCTCTTGAGGTATGTTGCATCCTTGACTTGGAAGAGCAACTATGTTATTCTTGGGTGGGGGGTTCTGTCCTATAAACCGAACCACAAGTTGTGCACTTTTGATAGTTCTAGCATCCACAACCCCATCATTGATGACATTTTTATTTTTGTTCTAGAAGTTCAGCTTGTCACTATTGAAGCGTAGGTGAGGGCCATCCTTTGGCTCACTGTAGATTTTGATCAGCCCTTTTATGATGAGAGCCCGCTCACACTTTAAACCTTTGGTGATCATGTCATTGAAGGAATCTATGTCTTTCAGGTCTAGGTGAAATTCCATTTCATCATTTAAGTTGGAAATAAATATTTCCACTAATTCTTGTTTGGGTAATTTAAGGGAATGTATGCTAGACATTTGACGCCATCATTGCAGAAAGACTAAAAAGAGCTTGCCTGATTTTTGTTTAGTGTTACATAGATCAGCCATTGTGATATCCCATTCAATGTTGTGTGAATAATGTGCTAGGAACTTCTGGATTAGTTCTTCAAAGGTCCTAATGCCACCTGGTAATCGGGAAAACCATGATTTGGTTGTTCCTCCCAAACTTTGGGGAAAGAGTCACATTAGATATGTATCATCGTATGCCACTTCTAGGCATGCTGAATGGAATTCTCTAACATGGTTCTGAGGATCTCCTTTTCCTCTATACTTTTCTAACTTGGGTGTTTCAAACCCTCGTGGATAATGTGGCACATGAAGATTCCTATCAAAGGGATAGGGACAAATATCATTAAGTGAAAACTGGTTAGTTTTAACACCACTATGGAGCTGCTGGGCGAGATTTTTGACTTGTTTCCACAACATGTCTATGTCATTTGGAGGAGGAGGAGGTGGGGGATTACCTTGATGAAGGTTGTATTTGATGTGATCTCGTCCTCTTTCATCCTCATTACGACTTTGGCATTCTGATGCTTGTCTTAGTTGTGCAACATCAAAGTCAGAGGGTAGTTTGGTTCCCTCTTGAGCAAGTCTCAAAAAGTGAGCATCAGCATTGCTCTTAAGTATTTCATCAAAAAGTCTAAGAAAGAGAGGGTTGTGTTGTGCCCTTTCTATTGCTACAGAAGGAGTACTTGGATTTTTATCATTTATGTTTCCTCCAAGATCTTCTTGGAATTCATTGATGTTTTCCTCCTCTTCTTCTTCAATTTCCATTTGTCTAGTTCTTGATCTAGTATGAGCCATTTTGTTCACAAGTTTTTGTTGAAGTTGGGTGAAAATGATGATGAGCTGTTGATGAAATGAGAGATTTATGTTTGGTGGAGTTTTTTGCATATGAATCTCTAGCACTAAAGGTATATATTACCAAAGTCCTTTCTTGAATTGCTTGTTGTGTTTGATTGAAAAAGTTTGATGTGACAAGGTTTAGAGGGATCTGAGATGTGTTATAGATTCAACTACCTAGTAATGAGAGGATTCACTCAAAGACTAGTTTTAACTTGTATAGAAATGTCTCTTAGGATGAGTTTTTATCCTAGATGTAGAGACACACTCTAAAAAGTAATGTTTTGTGTTTGATTCAAGCAATATCTAAAAAGAACTTAGGATGACAACCTCTTGATGTTTTGAGAGTTTGAAATGGATGAGATGATGTGTGAATGGGATAATGGATGAAATGTTTAACTTCAATAGAAACTTCATGTTACATAAGGAACAAACTCTTCTTCTTCCCTTTTGGGGGTTGGTGGTTCTTCTTGAGCCACATTGTATGTAATACAAATGTCTGGAAAGAAGTCAGGGTTGATCTTGCCTCCTTTGTTTTTGTGATAACTTAAAGCTCTATATTGCATAAAAGCTCTGCGGTTCAATGACTCTTGATCAAATTCGTTTGATTTCCCTTGAAGATAAAGGTGCATGTGATGGAAGGAGGCTCTATTAGAGACAAATATTTTTCTATTAAGATAGAAGAATTTCCTCCTTTTGATTAAAACCTTTGAGCTCAATGGTCTTTTTTTCAAGTTGACATGTTGATGAAGATTCTTCTTTCTCAAGATGTGAAGAATGGTCATATAGTTTGATACTTTTGCTCTTTGCTTTTGATTTTTGTTTGGTATTTTGAAAATGTTTATGTTAGATGAATTACTTTGTTTTTGGAACTGATTTTTGATGTTTCTTTGACAAGAAAACAAAACAAGCACACAAACACAAGAATGTTGCCTCAAAAGGCACAAGTAAGTGTGGGTCTAGATCAACACAATCCTTGGACTTTTATGACCCTTTCCTTCAAATGTATTTTAGGTGTTTTTCCAAAGCCTGAAGTGGGCTCAATTTTTACTGGTCTGGCATAAAATGAAGACCCTTCAAACACTTTTTATCCCTAAGGTCAAATGGCTAGTTGCGATAATTTCAGCCCACATCTTGATATTTCATCAACTTTGGTACTACATACCTTATTAATCCCGTCATGGCAGGTAAGGATGTGATATACTAAGTCTTGCACGAGCATAACAAATAGATGATCCATATGATGGGGGAGTCACCACTTTTATCAGGCTATGAGGAACCTTTCAAAAAGCTATGTTTCTACTCAAGGAAATATGTATGGTGAGTATCTTGGGAGCAAAACCATCTATGCTCTTGCACTGAACTTTTCACAAATATCCTCAAACAATAGAATGGGTGGACTACTACTTAAAGGTGTTTAGTAATGTTCGATGTTTTTAGACATAAGTTCATTCTGTAGTGACTCACTTAAGATCCTTGTAACTTGTGGTGGGGCCCATTTGTCCTTTCGACAAGTTACACTATAGGAACAACTATACCTAAGGCTACAGCTTTCGCTCTCACCTAATTTCTATAACGGCTCAAAGGATTTACCGTGCGAGGTCATTCCCAAGAGTGATTGATCCCTTGGTAGGCCTCTCTTAAAAAGATAAAACTTGAGTGTTACTAACACTTTTCTTTTGCACCTAGGACCACGAGAGCTAAGGGAGAGGATAGTGTTTGTAAGAAGTAGGACCACTCGACAAACTCTTTTGCACAAGTGTGCCAAACACGAAATGCACTCGTTCTTTTTTACTTGTCATGGCAATGATTTTCTATCTAATTGGAGATGTTGCTCCAACAATCATGTTCTTTTTAACATCAAAGGCAATATGTTTGAGTAAACTAGAATTTTAAAATCCTGGTCAACTTTATGAAAAACACATTTGCATGAAGTAAATCATTTTGAGAATAACTTTGACAAATTTGGGATTCTTTTTAACTTGCACAAAATGAAGTGTTGATTGTGAATTTTAGTTTGATGCAAGAAATAAAATGCCTTGTTTTGTTTTAAGCACCAAAATAAAGTGTATCCCTAACTTGCAATGAAAGCAAATTTGTGTTGTTCAGTTTTAGAGCACCAAAACAAAATGGATCCTAACTTGCAAGGAATGAAATTTGTGTTGTTGAGTTTTAGAGCACCAAAACAAAATGGATCCTAACTTGCAAGGAATGAAATCTGTGTTGTTCAGTTTTTAGAGCACCAAATGAAAGTTTTTTATTTTAAATAACAAACGGGGTTAGTTTAAAACCTACACATGAAGCAAAAAGTTAGTAAAATCTGACCCTATGGTGGACTTCCACAAGCCTAATAAAATTTATTTTATTGATTACATGGCCTTTTTTACGTTTTGTTACAATAGCGCTACTCTGTGTGAAAATAGAAGCGCTACTTAACACAAATGCGCTAAAATGTGGACAAAATTGCTAAAGTAAAAATGTTAACAACAAAAACAAATGCGCTAAAACATGGACAAATATGCTACTTAAGACTCAAAAGTGCTAAGATACGGACAATAGTGCTAAATTTGAGACAACAACGCTATTGTAAATACAATAGTGCTAGAATATCAAATTGCAATAGCACTAAACTGAGAGCAAAAGCACCAAAGCGTGACCTATGTGTCAAGCTAAACAGTCAAACAAGTTAGTTTTTGTAAAAAAAAATGTTGTTGGATGTTGGATTCACATCGGATTCACCAAATGATGCTCTGCAAAATACACACAATGCTTAGACTAAAACCTATGGTCGTATAACACACAAAAACAAGAAACAAGGATCAAAGTTAGTGTTATTCAACCAAAAACAAGCCTAAGTAGCATATCAAAAGAGACACTAAAAACATGCTAAAACATTTAACTATGGAAGTAGATATAACAAGGCATCTCCAAATGCCTTCTAACATGCTCTTAGCTCCTTCTCCTTTGTTCCTCTCCTCTCCAGGTTCCAAATTAGTGTAGCTCTCAACAGCTTTTTGCACTATGGATGCTTATGGAGATTCAAGATTGAAAATGTTTATAACTTATGCTATGCAAGTGTAAAAACAAGCTAAAATAAGAGATTATGAAATGAACTAAGATTTATTTTAGTCCAAAATGACAATATATTAGTGATTTTATGCTAGAATGCTCTCTAAAATTGACTATAGATTAAATGCATACAAGTTTTTCAGGATCTAGATTATGAAGAAATGGGCTCTATTTATAGGAAAAATGGAGAAATGGATGGTTGAGATTGAGTAATCTCAAAAAGGATCGGGATTGAATGATATTCAATCCATATGAGGGCTTTCAACCCAATCCCAAGATGACAAGTGTCAACATGAGAGGGGTTGAGAGGAGAGGAAAGAAGCATTAAATGCTTGACTTGATCTGAGGGTTAACTTGGGAGTTAAGGGCAATGGTTGGGTTGAGTGAATAAATTCTTTATTCAAAGAATAAAGCTTTTATCCAATGGATAAATTCTTGTGCAAAGGTAAAAGGGATAACCATGGTCAAAGCAATAAATGCTTGAGGAGACACATGAGTCACATGAGGGTTGAGTTAGGGGTTAACCATAAATGGTCATGTAAGAGCCATAAGTGGTTTGGAAGACTTTGGAGGTTAAATTGTTGAACACACAAAGCATTAATTGCTTTTCAAAGACTTTGAGGTCTTTGAGAAGTGACTCCAAGTTGCTTAGGAATGTGACAATAATTAGGGGATGGATTAGGCTAATTAGGAAGGGCTTAGAAGAATCTAGAAGGGGGTTAGGATTGCAACTGCATTTGGTGGGTGAGGGAAAATAGGATTTTTATTAAAATAAAATTCATTTATTTCAATAAATAGGTGCAAGTTGCATTTGTAGGAAAATGCAAGTGGGGGGGATATATGATTTAAATAAATGTTTTATTTAATTTATTTAAAAGAGGAAAAGGGTTAAATGAAATAAATAAGATTTATTCATTTATTTGATTGTGAGTTTGGTTTAATGAATTAATTAAAATAAATTGAATAATTTATTTAATTGATAGAAGAATGTTTGAAGATGAATTAATTAAATATTAATTTAATTAACTGATGGCTAGTGGATTTTTAATCAAATAAATAGAAAATATTCATTTAATTAAACTGGACAGATTTATGTGACTACAGTTTGTAAAGGATATTCTCAAATGGAAGAATTGATTATGGTGAGACATTTGCACCAGTAGCTATAATTGAAGCTGATAGACTATTTCTTGCCTATGCAACATACAAGAACTATAAGGTCTATCAAATGGATGTTAAATGTGCATTTTTGAATGGTGAACTTGAGGAAGAAGTATACATTGAGCAACCTGATGGATTTTCACTGACAAATGACAAAGATATGGTTTGCAGGTTAAGGAAAGCATTATATGGATTGAAACAAGCTCCTAGAGCTTGGTATGCAAGGTTGGATAAATATCTTTTAAAGCTTGTTTTACTAAGGGTAGTTCTGACAATAATTTATATTACAAGATTACTAATGATGATATTCTAATTATTGAAGTATTTTTTGATGATATCATTTTTGGAGGTGAAGATAAATTGTGCATGGAATTCTATAATAATATGAAGAATGAATTTGAAATGTCTATGATTGGTGAGATGATATTTTTCTTAGGTTTGCAGATTACCCAAACTTGCAAAGGCATTTTTATCTATCAAACTAAGTATCCAAGGGAATTGTTGAAGAAGTTTGGTATGTATAATTCCAAACCGGTAAGTACTCCTATGGTGACAAGTGAGAAATTTCTATCAAAGACACACCTACACCAGTAAATTTGATAAGGTATAAGTCTATGATTGGTGGCTTGTTATATCTAACTCAGAATAGAATATATATTATGAATGTAGTAAGTATTGTTTTAAGATATCAAAGAATGTTCAGTAAAGAGGATATTCTGATATTTGCAAGGAATAATAGAATATGGCTTATTGTACTCTAGAGATGATAACTTTACTTTATGTGCATATACTGATGCAGATTGGGCAGGAGATACTGATTACAGGAACAAAGCTTCTAGTGGAGATTTCTTTCTTGGAAAAAAATTAGTTTCATAGATTAGTAAAAATAGTCATGCATTTTTTTATGTACTGCAGAAGCTAAATATGTACTAATTGCACTCAAGTCTTGTGGATGAAGCAAATGTTGAAGGATATCAAGGTAAATTGTAGTGAACTGGTAGTTATCTATTGTGATAACTCTGCAACTATTGACATATCGAAGAATCTGGTATTTCACTCTAATACTAGGCACATTTAAATAAAATATAACTTTATGAAGGAAAAGGTGGAAGAAAAGGAAGTCAAATTGGTTTATGTGAACACTAAAGAGGAGATTGCAGATATATTCACTAAATAGTTGTCTAAGGAGTCATTTGAATGTTTGAGAGACAAGATAGGGGTATCTACTCCTCTGGTAGAAACTTAATTGATGGAGCAGAGCATCAGTCTAGTATGCATCATTAACTTTATCTTTTGCTTCAGATTGATGTAGTGGTGCTACTACTCAGGGGGAGTAGTCAGCTTTGAGATTCATAGGATTTTGATATCTATGTCATACATATCTTTGGCATTGATGTCAAAGGGGGAGAGCTATATGTGAAAAATAATGTCATAATATGTCACATGAGAGAGAGATTCAGATCAGTTTCAGATTGGACTTTACTCCTCAGGGTGAGTTGCTGGGATTTTTCAGTTGAGAAATTTTTGGCATTCCTTGGCACTTAGATGTTTTCTTTTTCACATCTAGTGTTGCCATAAATGCCAAAGGGGGAGATTGTTGGCAATATGAAGTAATTGATTATGTGTTGCATTGATGTTTTATCATTGATGTCAACACTAGATATTATGATTCATTACCAACAGACAAATTTTGGTTACCGGTAGAAGAACTAGTGTTACTGGCAAAAGAGACTATCAGTTGGATACTACCGACATGTTTGGATCAATGGAATATGTTTGGTTTGATGTTTCTGGAGTATGTTTTGGTTAGTTGGTATTGACTTGATGATCAGAGGCTATCATACACTCTAGTAAGCCTATACCGGTAAGGGTTTAAGGTTTTATTGGTAGAGATTTTACTGAGAATCTTTGACAAGATGCATAAGTGGTGTTGGTGCAGCTTCTAGATGGAATTCAAGATGTAGAAGGTGATCTTTGTTCATGCCTTGACTAATTAAAGACATCGTTTTGACATGGTGAATTAATTTGGGTCCAGGTTATGGACTGGTATCATGTTACATGTTCTCTACATGTTACTAGGATGATTTATGGATTGGTTAATGTTGTTTTGGTCTAAAGCTGTCATGGTATATCATTTTAATGTGGATGTATGTAATGATCTTATTGTAATATCTTTTAGGTGGCTGACCTAATTGGTTTAGGCCCTAGGGTTTGTATAAATTGATGTAAGATTTCATTGTAGATTGTGGTAGTAATGGTCATGGAATGAAATGTGATATGTGAAGGAGATTTGGTCGATCATAGCTGATCAATTTGGGTTTATGTAAGAGGTCAAAGGCCTTCGGTACTGAGCTTAACTGGGACTATAATCAGGGATGGTAGATGCTATCATTGGTAGTTCATTCTTTTGGATTGCTATCCAATTATATTGAGGTGGTTATAACCTCTCTGTAGTTAGTGAGACTCCTTTGTAATGACCAGTACACTCTAGGCAATGTGCCTCCCTACATGTGCAGGCCCCTTATTGTATCACATAATTTTTGCAAAAGTATCATTTGACTGTGGGTAGGCTTCCCATCGTGGTTTTTCTCTTTACTGGGTTTTCCACCTATAAATCATGGTGTTATGTGGTATGGTTGCATTGTGTTGATTCTCTGTTTCATTCTTAAATTTTATTGCTTACCAGTATCTATTTTTGCTATTCTGGTAATTAATGTTTATGTGCTCTAGTTAAAGGTTATAAAGTGGTTTGATTAATATAATTTGTTGACAACTGATTCACCCCCCCTCTCAGTTGTCCACTAGTTATTCTAATAGTATGTAGTCAATGATACCCCTTTTATGATGAGCAATGTGCTCTAGGTTGTTGGCCTTCCTGTAAGTGCAGGCCCCTTCATCATAATTCACATACTTACTACAGAAGTATTATCTGACTATGGGTAGGCTTCCCACCATGGTTTTCCACATACAAATCTTGGTGTTGTGTGGATGGATTTTATTATGTGATTATTGTTTATGCTTAATTGGATTAACTGCTATTCAGGTATTGTTGTTTTAAATTGATAATGCTTTTGGTAATCTATGACAACTGATTCACCCCCCCCCCCCCCTCTCAATTGTCTTCCGATTATCTGAACTATCTAACAAAATTTGTAAAAAACTCTTATTTATAATTCTAAAATTAACTTGTCGGTTGCACAATTTTTCAAGTATATTTTCAGATCTGATTATTACAACATATTATGTTATGATTTAAAGCCATTTATTATTAAATTTCAGAATTCACATTATTTAATTTTTTGTTTAATTAATTTGTTTTTACAAAGAATTATATTGTTTAATCATAGTGCTAATTTTGGCATTCAAATTTGCGTCCTTTGTGCATGAGTTTTATTACCATTAGTCCTACATATGGTATTCCAATGAGAAAAAAGTTATAGAATTAAGGATTTCCAAGGTTTAAACAATAAGGATCTATGGAGCCTACATTGGCTATCTTGTTCCATGAGAGTGTTGGTGCTTCCTCTATCCTAACAAATAACATCGTTTATCTCTATTCTCCTCATACTAATCATGATTTGGATGAATCACTAACTAGGACCTTATTAATGACCAATTTGATAAGATTCACAATAAATTTAAAAATCTTTAACAATGGATGAGTCAATATTAACTAGAAAGTGATCCAATACCCTTTATTGAAGGATTAAAAAGAATAGTGCAAAGTGATAAGATTGGTGTATATTTTTTGTGTGGCCTTGTTCATATTATTTACACTACTTTATGCAACTTAAAAGTTTTGTTAAATTCCTTGCTTACTTTCAACTCACTAGTCAAGTTAGCCATTCCGTTCATATGAATACATCCTTTCCTAGTGTACCTACATTTAAATCTTTCATCATGACTAATTCCACACAAAATGTTAATCCTACACATGTTAGTCATGGGGGAAATATTATTAGTCAATATTCTTGCATACTTCCTTCTGCAAGTCTTCTGTTTGCATCCCAATCATCTCCTATTCCAACATATCATAATGTTCCCTCCCCCCTCCCCCTTATTCTCAAGCTCCACCTACATACAACAATGTTACTCCTCCATTACAATATAATATTATTAATTTCAATCCATCCATTTAAGCAACAATTGATAACTTAGCCCAAACTATTATATCCTTACAGTAGCAATTGGCTTCCATAACTCAATCCAAGTTCAATGTCCCTAGATTTGATGTAACAAGCCCATTATCCGATGACATTGCTCATGTAGTCCCTCCTAAATGTATATAAGTTCCTCAATTGTAGTTGTATAATGGAAAATGTGACCCCTTGACTCATGTGAAAACATTTCAAACTTTGTTTAGTAATTTTTCTCATGACCAAAGACTTATGGCTAAACTTTTAACTATAACCTTAAAGGATAAAGCCTTTTGCAATGGTATTTTTATTTGTCTCCTTATTCCATTACTTCTTTTCAATAATTGTCCAATGCTTTCATTCAACAATTTCAATATAATATTGGTCCTAAGATTACTTCGACATATTTAATTCAAAAAGTGGTTGATTTTATTGGTAGATATAAACATTTGCATTCTCAAATACATTATCTTGTGCTTGATCGTGATGTTAAAAGTATTTTTATTGCTATTTTATAAAAGGATTATAGAGATAATCTTCTATTTTTTAAGTTTAATTCCTTTATGCAATTGTATGCAATACTTCACAATCATCAACTTCAAGTGAGTCAATTTGAATCCTCCTCTTCATATGGCTTCAATTGACAAGAATGAGAGTGATTAACAATAATTTGTGAAGTTTAAACCCAACAAAGGTTAAATAAAGATAAATGACAACATCAAAACTCAAGTGGCAACCATGACACCAGTTATGGCCCCTTTATCTAAGTACTTTAGAAAAAAATTAACTCCTCTTTCTAAGTCTTTACATAGTATAATGTCAAGGTTGATAAATGTTAATGTGTTTCAACTTCCTCCCATCAGGAAAATTGAAACTTCTAAATGATTTCCACCCTACCATGATCCTTTAAATCCTTTTATCAATATCACCATCAACCCATCCATGATATTGAGAAATGCTATACATTAAGGAATAAGATTTAAGACTTCATTGATAATAATAATATATTTGTAGTTGGTGTGAATGACAAAGGAAACAAATATATAGCCCCTAATAAAAATCCCCATATCTTCACCAATCCTTTGCCTCCTCACTCTATCAATGTGGTTGAGTTTGAGTTTCTTGTCTTTTCTCTCGATGATTGTGGTGTAGAGTCTAATAAGGTTGTGAAAGTAGTTGATAGGCCTACACATCCTAAATACATGCATTATTTTTTATCCTAGTGAAAATATTGTTGCACCTAATGGTCTATTATATATCACTATGAAGATCAAAGACAAACTCTCATGAGGGGCTATTATTGATCCAATTTGTATGGTGAATGAGATCACTAATGAATATCTTTATGTTTTACAATTGCATCAAGTAACATATGATAAATCTAATGTTATGGTCTAGGTGTATGAACATTTATCTTTCCCTACTATTTTTATTACTCTCCATTTTGAGATTGGTACTAAGTGCTTAGATGTGACTTTTCTTTATTATTCCTACATTGAATCAATTTCACATGAAGTTGGGACATCCTTAGCTCTCTTCCATGAAAGCTATCCCTTCTACAATTCATAAATGTTTCAAATTCCCTTATAATGGTATTATCATAAAAATTAATTATAACAATTACCAACCCATGACAAAGCATGGAAATTTAACCCTTGATAACTTTTGGCCTAAAAAACCTATGCCTCTTAAGCCTCATAGTGACATACTTTTCTTATCTTGTAAAAAGTGGAAAAATAAGATGATCTGTCCTTGAGTAAGCCCAGAAACCCTATACCTATGGATATTCCACCTCCTCATGATGGACCTAGTATTCTTCCTACACCTTCTATTCCTCCTATATATTCCTTAGACCCACCTCCTGCATCTTACAAAGGAAAGCACTTGGCATCTTATAAGTCTCAACCTAGTGTGGTATCTTTCATTCCTCTTCTTTTAAGGGAAGAAAGGAAGCCTATGTCTATCAATCCTCAACCTTCACAAGTCTCAGCTAAAACTAAAAGGAATCCTTGTGTGAGAGAACACAAATGAGGATGTTGTTCTAAGGTTCATGAGCTTTCTTCCCAAAGCCACCAAATATTGACTTGATCCCATTTGTCTAGACTTTTCCTAACCCCATGGAGAAAGTTAAACTCAAATCACCAAGATTAAAAATGCTTAAGAAAAATGATGGCTCAAGTTCTTTTTGTTGGCAATTGACACTCAATTGGCTGGTTTTAATATGTTGTCATTGATGGCAACATGGAAACATGTTCCAACTTCATATTTTGGTTTAGTTGTGTACCGACAGACACTTCACCGGCACCAACACTGATAGGTTGGAAGGAATTATTTGGTTATCGGCAATGCAGGCCAACATGGTTTATATTCAAGTTATCAGTATTGGAGGCTGACATTATTTGGGAAATTTGGCATCGACAACTAATTTTGATATTTATGTATATATTTTATTTAGCTGACATGTATATTTATATTGTAATTATCTTTGTAAAGATGACATAAGTCATGATGGTTTGTAAGGGGTATATAGGTCAGTTGGTTAGATAATTTTGGATATAGGCAAGGATATGTAGGATGTAAGATTGTGGAATGTAATGTAATATGAAATATGAAAGAGAGATCATGTATGTGAGGAAGTTTATCTAAGAGGGTATTCTGGTAAGGGTTTAGGGTTTCAGATCAGAACACACAAAGCTTAACCGAAACTATATTAAGACATAGAAGATGTTATCTTTCTAGTTCACTCATTTCTCCAAATTGTAGTCTAGATTTGTATGTAGTTAGTGAGGCTCCTTTTGTGATTGAGTAGTGTTCTCTAGGATATAAGCCTTTCTACAAGTGCAAGCCCCTATATTTTGTAATATCTCTTCATATAGCCAATGGATTGATATTGTGGGTCACAAATCCCATTGTTGTTTTTTCTCTTTGAGGTTTTCCACGTATAATTTTCTATGTTATGGTCTTCATTTGTGTGATTAGCATATTATTTGCTTTAATTATTTCAATCTTATATGTACCGGTATACTGGTTGGTGTATACATGTTTTAATAAGGTTAAAATTGATTATTCTAGTAGAGCACTGATTCAGCCCCCCTCCAAGTGTTCTTGGATTCGAACAATTGTTATCAATGCCTTGTGCCTCAGAGGAAGTTCAATAGCTTGAGGAAGATCTTGAATTCGTAATCCATGGATATAAGGTTGGAAAAGCAACTTGAGGTAGCACTTGAATATTATGATGTTGAAAGGATGAAGAACTTGAAGTTACAAGATGAAATGAATTCTAGTCAGGAATACATTATTGTCCTATAGGCGAGACTATCATCTGTTCAGTCTAGGAGGAAGAAACGTTTGCAGAATAAGGATAATGATGAGAAAGATGCCCTTAATGGGAGATGTTTGAATCTAATTTGCGAGAACATAGTTATGAGGATGTTAAAATAGATTGAGGATCGAAAGAAAAAGAAATCAAATCTTGTTGTATCTCTGACAAACAAATTTTAAGAATGTGGAAGGTTGGTTCATGAAAATGATATGTTGAGAACTGATTTAGTACAAGACCAAAGTAATGAACAAGAGCTTGAGAGACAAATGATCATTTTGAGAGATGATCTGACTATTGCAAGTGAGTATAAAGAAAAATTCAAGATTAGTTCAACACAGCTTGATGAATTATTGAAAAGACAAAGGTAGAATGGAGATTCCAATGGACTTGGATTTGAACAAGGACAAAGTTCCAGTACCGCTAATGAAGATCAAAACCATAAGGCACTTGCAAGGCAACTTAATTCTTATGAATTTAATGGCAGATGCTTTGTTTGTAATAAATTTGGTCACATGGCTAGGCAATGTAGGAATAGATCAAATCAGAACCCTGATTCTACTCTCGATCAGTGTTCTAAATGTAATAAGTATGGTCATAAAGCATAAGATTATAGAATGAATGTTAAATGTTATGTATGTGGAAAATTTTGTCATATGGCTAATCAGTGCAGGTCAGGCAATTGCACTAGTTTTAGCAAAGAAATTCAAAAGAAAAATGTTACATGTTATGGATGTAATGAGGTTGGACATATTACTAAGTTCTGTAGAAGCAAAAAACCACCAGTTGGTAATGAAGAATCAAATTAGAAAGGGAAAGAGAAGGTTAATAAAATCTGGCAAGATCATACCCAGAGATGGGTCACGAAGTTAGAAGAACAATCAGTAGATGGAAATGTACCGGTTACTCAACTGGCAGAGGAGGTTGCTCCTACACTGCTATGAAGCTCATCCAAAAACTAAGGTAGATGCCTTAGGGGTAGGCCAAATTCATGAAGATAGTGCATATTCCTTGGGAAGAGGTTCTAGAAGATGATCCAGATATTGGAGATGCTTATCTGATATGAAGATGTTTGATCGAGATCCGGTATGCTCCACCAAAAGTCATTCATGTCAATGATGAATTAGGGTTTCCTGGAGGTTAAAAGGATGAATTTACTTCATTTTTGATCACTTTTCATTCAAAGCGATTCAAAGTGATTCAAAGGAAGTCTAAGGTGATTCAGTGTGATCGATATCATCTTTAGCGATTTCACTAGCGATCGGAAGAGTTCTTTAGGGGTTTTCACCGACAGTTATTCATAGGTATTTATCTTTCATCATGGAAGCAGGATCATCATCTATACCTATGTCTATTGTAAATCCTAATGTTTTTTAGGTCAAGGACCGTCCTAGGTATATTTTTAAATGATGCCCACATATAGCCACTTTGGACATTCGGTTGGCACTTTTTCCCGTGTCCCAGAAGGAGTCATGTATGTTGAAGATGACAGAGCTTACATTCACTATCATATTGAGGATTTGGAAATGAGAAATATTAAGAGAATATACATGAGTGAGTTAATGGGAGATTCTAGAAAGATTAAGCCCAAGTACTAACATATTGAGGATCTAGGGTTTATCGACATTCTAGATATTCCAGAATTTAAGGATGAAATTGTCAAATATATCTTAAGTAGAGTGCATGGGGAATTTATTTGGTTAGATAGACCATATAAGATCTTGAAAGAGGCCATCAAAGCAATCACTGATTTACCACAGGTTGGACAATGTTCAAAAATTAAGGTTTCTAATGATTAGGTCAATAAGATCACCAATGTAATATCAGACAAGTGATCAATGAGGATTAGTACTATCACTAACAAAGATATCAGATTTGAAAGTATGGTCATTGGTTACAAGGTAACATAATCAAACTGATTGAATTCTATTTCTAGCTCCTATATTTATGTAGCTCAT